>NW_028250986.1:0-490846 GCF_964263255.1 Lissotriton vulgaris
TTTTCCAACTGTGCTGCTACTCTTCGGCAGCCATGCTGAACCGACTTGAGAAAATGGATCTAGAGTAGATTCATTATTGCATAAAGGTAAGGAAATTAACCCCTTCAGTGCTCATGACAAGGTCAACTCGTCATGGGTTTTACCTGCGCTGTGCTTACGACGAGTTGACCTTGTCATGAACAATGGGCTCCTGCATTTCTCAGCGCACAGCGGGAAAACCCCTTAGCAGCCAAGGTGTTAAGTATCAAACTAGTTTCCATTTCAGCATCTCCATTCACAAGTGTCCAACACAGTTTTTCAAAATCTGACATGCAATGATGTGACCTTCAGATACAATTATTTCTCCTTGACAATCAGTGTATTCATAATCCTACAATTTTTAATGTGTGAAGCTACAAGATATCGTACAGACAAAATAGAGTCTTGAAGAGGACCAAAAGGCATGCACAACAGTCATGCATGCATGCATACCACAGAAGACATGCACACTATTGCTGAACACACAAAGACATCAATGTAATTGCCACATGCACATGAATATGTACAGTAACGTGCATCTGCATCAGACTAAGGTGTAGATTGGCATGCTCTTCGCTTTAGGGGCATTTCGCAGGTAGATGGTGTTAAAGTCACTTACGTTAGACTTCATTATGGGTGTCAAATAAATGCTTAGTTATAGTGATATCTTTTCCCTTTTGTGCAGGTCAGAAATGTATGCATATAATGCGGAGTATTACACTTTCAAAACCCAATAAAAATAAGTTGGTGCAGAGTGTAGATGCTATTAATTGCATCCTAAATTATAATGCACGGCATGCTGCAGATGTACAGCATCTAACATAATAGATGTATATAACAAAATACTGATGGCCATATTTACCCATGTGGGTTTGCCCAAGGAGGTTGTGTCGGACCGGGGATGCAACTTCATGGTTGCCTAAATTAACTTCATGGGGGATGTATGTGAAGTAACCCATAACATCTCCATACAATACCTCACCCTGACCAATAGGCTTGCTAAAAGGTTCAACAAGACAATGAAAGAAATTATTACGGGCCTACCAGAAGCCATGAGGCAAAGTTGGATGTCCTCTTGTGATGCCTCTCAGAAGGGAGTGGCGTTCAGTCCCTTTGAACTTCTGCATGGTCACCCTGTGCGTGGACCTCTCAGTCACGTAAAGGAGCGGTGGAGCAAGTTACCAAGAAACCCCCTCAAAATGTAGCTAACTACTTGTTGGCCATCTGGTCTCAGATGAAGCGCTTCTGAAAAAAGGACACCGAGAACCTGGAGGCTAGCCAGGAAGTTATGAAAAACTAGCACAACCAGATGGTCACTCAGGTGGAGCATCAGCCTAGACAAAAAGTATGGGTAATTAAACATTCTGAATCTAGAGCATTAAATGACCAGTGAACCAGGCCCTATAAAGGAAAAAGAGCAGGAAGGGAAGGTCACTGATCTGACAGACCTCAAGGTATCCAGGAACGACTCATGGGTCCTATATCTGAACCGCATCAAGCCCTACTTTGCGAGGTCCGAAGACAAGATGCCATTGGTGACAAGAGGATGGTGAGGAAGCCCTTCCCAGACCTCCTATCTTCCAAAAAGCAAGATAGGTCAGTCCAAGGAGTTGTCCTTTTAAATACTCTGATCCCAGAGCAACAGAGGGACTCTCACCACCTGTTGGGGCAGTTTGCCTCTCTTCTCACTGACCTCAGGACTCACTATTGGTGTACCCATAACATCTACATGGGAGACAGCATGCCTGTCAAGAATAAAATCAACAGGTTGTGACAAGGTGAGGGTCAGAATTAAGAATGAGGAGTCCAAGGTGTTGGATTTGGGGTGGGGGTGATTGACCCCCTCCTGTTGCACTTGGCCCAGTCTAGTGGTACGGATACCCAAGGCCAGCCACTCCAAACATAGGTTCTGTGTTGATTACATGGGCCTCAAGTAAGTCATCAAGACTCACCCCATCCTCAGAGTTTATTAGCTCATTGATCGGTTGGCAGCTGTCAAATTCCTCAGCAACTTATTGTTGCATGCTGGCAGGTCACACTGACTGAGGATTCCAAGGAGAGTCTGGTCAACCAGATGCTGGCTGTGCTGGAAACAGTGGTGGTCGGTAATTTTAGATGGGAGGAGGCGGACGGGACACACACACCCACACACATGCACACACACGTATCCATTCACAATACTCAGCCAATGAGGGAAGGCAGTGGCGCCAACCTTGTCACAGAGTCGGATGGGGTCTGTGGGACCCGGAGTGCTTCAGGGCTTAAAACTGAAGCACCCAGGTCAGAGGCTATGAGAGATGCTACCACTCATCACTGAGGGGGATGGCCTCAAGGACCTTTTCTGAGCTGACGAGGTTAGGCCCACAGGAGCTGTGACATTCGGAGCCCAGTAAAGTTCACCTCAGGAAGCCAGGAGATTGTGCATTTAGCACATGTCGAGTTCCTGGCAGCCTTACCTGAAAATGAAGTGTGTCTGTCAGGCCGACTTTTGCTCAGCCTGACGGACACTGTTCTTGAGGGGAAAAACGTGAGGGGGCATGGCCCATCCCGACACAACAGGCCCGCCGCAGTGGATTAGACAACTGCAGTGCAAATAATTGGATGACACTGCAGTTTTCAGCTCCAGCTGAAATGACCACCTGCACCAGCTCTGGGAAGTTCTTCAGGTACTTCAATAGGCAGGCCAGACTATCAAGGCCATTAAGTGCCAGATAAGCTAGGGATCAGTTATGTACTTGGGACACCAAGTTGGTGGGAGCAAGGTGCAGCTCCTACATTCCAAGATACAGCCCATCCTATCTTGGGAGCCACCCAAGACCTAGACTGAGGTGAGAACCTTCTAAGGTCTCACTAGGTACTACAGGAGATTAGTTAAAGGGTATGGCACCATTGTTGCTCCCTTAACTAATACAAGTTCCAAGAAGCAGCCCAAGAATTTGATCTGGAAGTAGGTGTGTGAGAAAACATCGACACCTAGAACACCACCAGTGCTCGAGGCACCCAACTTCTCCAGAAAAATTCTTATTGGAAAGAGATGCTTCAGAGCATGGCATTCGGGCAGTCTTGTCCCAGCTAAATGATGAGGGCTTGGAGCAACCAGTAGCCTTCATCAGCCGGAGGCCACGTCCCAGAGAACAGAGGTGGTATGCATTTGTGATGGAAGCATTTGCAGTGGTCTGGGCACCATACCCGTTTGGGACTCACTTCTGGGTCCAGACAGACCACAGACCCATCAGATGGCTGATGTAAACGTAGGGTGAGAATACAAAAATGTTGAGGTGGTCCACCTCCCTACAAGGACTGGACGTTATGATGGAACACCACCATGGGACTGACTACACCATAGCTGATGGTCTTTCCGGGTTTTTCTGCCTTAGCGATGTATTCTCTCATGAGAATGGTTACCTTTCTGCTGGAGGGGGTACCTACTGAAGAAAACAATCGTTTGCGTGATATTCCCCAGATACCTGCCTTCTGTTGCTGAACCGATATTTGTTGGCTTTAGGACTCTCTGCACTCTGCCCCTCCTAACCAACGGTAAAGTTCCCATGCTCTCCCTTTTAAATCTGGTAAAATTTGCATGCACCTAATTAGCATGCTTTATTTACTTAAAAGTCCCTAGTATATAGTACTAAATGTACCAAGGGCCTGTAACTTTAATGCTACAAGGTGGCTGCAGCACTCAGTATAGTGTGCCACCCACTAAAGTAGCACCAAAAAGCAGGTCTCCGTTCTGCCTTTAGTGCAGTATTTAAACTGCCACTTTGACCTGGCAAAATAAAAGTATTCGCAGACTTTTTTCAATACTTACAAGTCACCCCTAACAAAGGCCCTAAAAGATGATGGGGCAGTGCTCAGGGTATTTAAAAAGTGTACTTAAGATTTACATGTCCTGGGGGTGGCGCTAGAGTGCGCGAAGCAAGATGGCCGCTCATTAGTGCAGCTCTGCAGGTCGGGCCATAATTCTGCATATATCCTGTCTCTTCATGACATCCACTGAAAATTTGCTGCAGATTTGACTCCCCTACCTGTGGGCTGCTTGCGGTTATCATGGCGGCAAAAATTAGTGGACGGTGCGCGCTTCAGGCTCCTGCCGGTGCTAGCTCGCGCTGCCTGCATGAAATGGCGGCCCAGGCTCTGTGCTGTGGCTGCAGAAGAGGCTCTGTTGCTGAGCGATAGATGCTGCTGTCATCGGTGCGGAGTACGTGTGTTGGATCTCTGCACTGTGGAGCGGCACGAATAGTGAGGCGGCTCCGCTGGGAAGAATTGCTGCTGCGGCGACAGGGACAGCGTAGGCTTCGCTGTCCAGGGATGTGCTGCCTAGCGCTGATGGTTGGTGAACAGAGGCTGCAGATGGGAGGGCGGTAGAGGCGGAGCTCCTGGGCGGGCTGTCTGAGCTGGTGCAGTAGGTGAGGGTCGGCTCACTGAGATCATCGCTGCGGGCCGAGCGGAGGAACGGACATTGACAGTGGAACCCCAGAGGTGAATTCAGCCAGTCATCTTCTGCAACGGTCAGCGGGTAATGGCAGAAGGCGCAGGCTGGCGGTCATCGGCGCTGTGAGCTCTGTACGCGGCTGCACAGCGCTTTGCCGCCTGATGCCTCATCGGGGCTGTGAGCTCTGTACGCGGCTGCACAGCGATTCGCCGCCTGATGCCTCGAACATACAAAGTGAGTGCTAACTTGGGGATTAATGTGGATGCTACAGAAGCGCGCTGGATCGGAATATTTCATCTGAGATTCACGTACGCATGCCATTTTCATAGAGGCTTCATAGTGGCACTGGAGGATAGCGGAGGGGGTTGCTGCATGGAGCACTGACGGGCGCACACGGATTGGGGGCTCTACTAAACAGTACTAAAGTATATGGCGCCTGCAGATTACTGAATGCACATGGTGGAGGCAAGGGGTGTGTGTGGCTAGCGGGGAGGGTGCCCGCTACTCGCAGGATTGGCCATCGTATATTCATTTACCGCTTCGCTTAAAAGTAGTGACTGTTGGGCCTTGTCTGTTTATATGCCGCAGGTACAGGCTGCTGCTCATTGTTGATATCTACGTTCATTAACCTTATCGGTCAATAATGTGCGCCTAGTGGACTACAATGAGTGTGGTCTGAGTCCGGATCTGCCCATTAAGAGTGTTGCAAGGCGGCTACTGGGAGACTGACTGCAGCCGGAGGTGCTGGACTCTGACGCCTGATTTCGACTGCCAGACATACAGCTGCAGCTCCCTGGTCTAGGGACATAAGCGGAGGGTGCTGGATAGTTGACCTTGTGAATAGAGGTCTGCGTTACGCTGTGCTAGTGCTTTGAATCACTGCGCAGTCGAGATGGGCAAACCGATAATCAAGTGCAACCCAAGTTATATTTGGAGTCAAAGCACCTCAAGAAAGTGGCGTCACAAGTAGCGTCTGACACAAACGGGCATGGAGGCTGGTGGCTCTAGTAAGCTGGAGCGCATGTTGAGGTCCATGCAGGAGATTCTACAGACCATTGATGGCCAGATAGACCCACTTAACCTCCGCATGGATAGCATGTCGTCCAAGCTGGACAAGCAAAGAGTGCGCTTGGCAGAGGCATAACAGGGGATTTCAAATGCTGAGGACAAAGTGGAGAGAACTGCTAAATCGTGTGCTAGGTCCAGGCGTAACAATCTACGCATTCTCGGGGTCCCGGAAACTACCAATGTCGGGAAGATGGAGCTCTACATCTAGGACATGCTCAAAACACTCTTTGGAGCTGAGAACTTCTCCGCAATGTTGGTGGTGGAATGGGCACACAGATCTTTGGCGCCTCGACCCATACAGGGGGGGGGGGCGAACCCTTGTCCAATTTTCGCCAGGTTGCTTAACTATCGAGATCGCGATGTGGCACTTCGACTAGCGAGGGAGATGGGCACTACCAAATATCAGGGTGTGGAGGTGCAGTTGTTCCCAGACTTCGACAGCGTTGCAACAGGCGAGGTGGGAGTTCCAAGCAGTTAAAAAACGGCTGCAAACACTAGAGATACAGTATGCTATGCCCGGCACATCTTTGGATCCAGCATGGTGGTAAGACCCGGTTGTTCATGACCCCGAAAGAAGCTATAAAATTCAAACTAATTGAACGCAAAAGCCCACGCAGAGCGGATGGGGATGAGGCAGATAATGAAGACTGAACGGCTGCACGCCTGCCCTGCTGGAGCGGGTGGGGTGTTTGGGAGTCGCAAGGTTTGAGATGCACGGACAGTGCCCTAGCAGTCTGTCCGACATTTGTTTCTCTGTCTACTGTGTGGAGCGCAATTCTTATTCGGTCAGTGACATTTTCATGGTACATATTTTACTCCTCAAACATAGGGGGGCGATAATGGTGTTGCATTGGTTGTTCCGGTTGCTAGTAGGGGGGAGCAACTGGTAATGCATACATTTATATGGATGCAGACATTTTAAGAATTGCATAATCTGCTTCACATGTCCTGTTATGCGATGTCCAATTTTATCTTGTAACTCTTATGGTTGTTGAAATGAGCGCAGGTGCGATTCTTATATAGGATGTCTAAAGGAGGGGGATTGTACTACTGCTCTGACCTCCCCTCATTACATCGAGGGGATCGCTGGGCCTCTGGTGTCCTTCATGTGGGTGCACCCCAAGTTGATTTGTGTTGGGGTATGGTTGATTGGGGGCTGTTGTAACTCACTATGGGTGGGATTGTCTGCTGAATTTCGTTTTTTTCTATATCGGGGTTGTCCTCTGCATGGTTGGGTTGCTGGGGTGGGTTTTTCCACAGGGTTGTTCACGAATGCAGCGGTGTAAACAGGGATACTTCTTTATTGCCTCGGAAGTATGATGTTGCAAAGTGTGATATGTTTTATGTAATGCCTCAGCAATGTGAGTAATGGAAGAGTCAGGGAAACTTACTTGGATTACGTGGAATATCAGGGGGTTAAACAATCCCAAAAAATAGGCAGGTATTGGCGTATTTAGACCGTCACAATGTTCAAGTTGCGTTACTACAAGAGACTCATCTCAGTAGGCATACTGCGTCTGCTGTGGCCAAAAAATGGCCGGGAGCACGTTTCGCCTCTTCATACTCCTCGTATGAGCGGGGGTGATGGTGTTAGTAAAAACCAATATCCCCTTTGAAAGTAGCTATGAAGAGGTCAATGAGAATGGTCGATATGTCATAGTGCAGGGTAGTTTGTGTGCCTCTTTGATTACGATGGTGAATGTCTATGACCCAAATATAAATGACCCAGAGTTTTTTTAAATGCTGTGGAACAAAATATATATCTTACCGCCATCTGCCGTTATCTGTGGGGGGATTTTAATGTGGTGCTGAACCAAGAGTTGGACCGTCATTTGCAAGTACACTCCACTATTAAAAGAGCTGCACAAGCGGTTCATGATGGTATGTGCGACCTGGACCTTACTGATGTTTGGAGGCTGAGATATCCTGGGTTACGGGAGGGAACGTGCTATTCATATACACATAACACATGGTTGTGTTTAGATTACTGGCTCGCAACGCACAACGTCAACACATGGGTTTCCCGGGTAGTGCATCTGCCCGCACTTTATCAGACCATGCACCTGTACTGCTCATCATGCACCTGTACTGCTCATCATGCACCTGTACTGCTCATCATGCAACTGCCCACATATGCTCCAGCCCTGTTTCAATGGAAGCTGCAGCCCTCGGCACTGTTAGACCCAGTCTTTAAGGAAGGGAAACGAGTGGCTATAGAAATCTATTTTACTGATAATCTAGGCTTGGTGCACAGTATGGACATTGTATGGGAATCATTTAAAGTGACAATCCGCGGGGCATGTATAGTTTCGAAGCTGGCGTGCTCAAATCTCTATGGGAATCCATGGGAAAGGTAAAGAAAGAACTGGGGACATTGGAGCAGCATTATGAGGAAACGCCAGATAATGCTACCTTGGCTGCCATAAGCTCCAATGTGACCAAATATAATGAGTTGCCGGGCCAGGAAGAAAGGCATCTGTCGTGGCGATGTAATGCTAGGTATTATGGTGAGGGTGGCAGGCCGGGGCGTGCAGTAGCTGCTAGGATTGTGGAACCATGGGCAAGACATTGCACGGTGCAGATGATCTCGGAGGGGGACACTTCTTATTCTGACACTGCTGGTATCCTCGGTCAATTCGTAAAGCATTACAAAGATATGTATGGTAGCAGGCACACAGCTAGTGAAGAGGAAATAGCACAATATTTGGATGTGGCTCTGGTCTGATTATCTAAGGGTGAACATGATTTCCTGATGCACTCGCTGACAGCCGAGGAAATTAAAGATGCCATCACTTCTCTGCCTAATGGGAAAGCAGCGGGCACTCCCGCCGGAGTTCTATAAAGGGTACATGGATATGTTGCTACCCCATTTAACGGCCATGTATGATGAAGCTTTCGAACAACAGAGGTTGCCTGACTCGCTTATGGAGGCATCAATTGTGGCGTTGTTAAAACCGGGTAAGTCACCAGACCGGTGCGAGTCGTATAGGTCACCATCACTCATGAACACTGATGTAAAGATCCTAGCGAAAGTTTTAGCCACCCGGTTACGTTTTTTGCCGTCAGTAATGGTACTTCCAGATCAGTCTGGATTCATCCCCACACAGCACACAACTTGCGAGCGCAGTTTGCATCTTTTAAATCCCAAACTACCAGCGCTGCGGTTCTTCTAGACGCCGCTACAGTGTTCAATTCTATTCCCTGGACTTATATGTTAACAGTGATGCATCGAATGGGTGTGCCATTTTTCTTCACCAATTGGATGAAATTACTGTACACAGACCTGGTGGCTTGAGTGCGGATAAATGGGCACACATCTGAGGTGTTTCCAATTAAGCAGGGCACCAGGCAGGGCTGTCAGTTATCGCCCCTTCTATTTGCGGTTGTGTTGGAATCGCTTGCATGTGTGCTGTGACAGAGGCATGCAGGAACTGCACTGCGTTTTTACCAACGACCATTGGCAGTATCCATGTATGCTGATGACATGGTCCTTGTATGTAAGGGAACCGGCACAACATTTAGAGCAGGTAATTTGTGAATACATCCGCTTTGAGTGGTATTCTGGGCTAGCCATCAATTGGCACAAGTCCATAGTATTCTCTCTCACAGAATGCACTGAGCAATTTGTGCTGAACTATTCCCTGGAATGGCATACTGAACCCGTTAAGTATCTCAGGTGTGGATTCACAGGGACCCTCAGGAGGTCATTAGGACAAATTATGGTACAGCGATATCCAAGCTTGAAGATCGGGCGGCCAGGTGGATCTGCTTACCTCTAAGGTTCGCTGATAGGGTCGCGATAATAAAAATGGTAGTGCTGCCAAAATTTTTGTATCCGTTTCTAAATATACCGATTACCATTACGCAGCAATTTTTTACTACATTGCGATCCCTGTTGATTACTCTCACTTTGGGGGGCAAGAAGCAGCGAGTCAGCTGCGAAACATTAACGAATTTGTACGCGTTGGGCGGATTCACAGTACCAGACATGCACCTGTATTATTTGTGTGCACAAGCACAGTTTGCCTATTGGCAAAATGCGCAGCCATTCACACCGCATGTTGCGGTTGAAGCTGGTGCTGTTCACCCCATACCTTTGAAGGCAACGATTGTGAATACGTACTCTGTGTTTGAGCGAGATGATACACAGTAAAATGCACAGCTCGAGCATGGTATACGCTGGGAAAGTGTGTTCAGCAGCTTCCGTTGTATGTTCCAGCAATGCCTCTCCATCATACTGAGCTCTCGGTGACCGGGGAAACCGGTGCCCTTAAAGTCTTGCACGCTGATGGGATGCGTACCATGGGGGATGTGTTCCTGGGTGGGACATTTATCACCTTATAGGATTTCACGAAAGATGGGGCGAATTAGACTATGTCCACTCTTATTTACACTAGGCTTTGGTCTGCTATGTGTGGTTTATATCCATGCTTCCATGAGGAACCCACAGTCCTGGGGGCGCTGCAGCTCATTTACACTGCACAAACTAAAACTAAATTAGTATTGCGTCTCTACTCTGCTTCGCAGCTTGATGAAGGTGCAGAGACAAGTTCTAGGGATAAATGGAATGCTTGCCTCCCACAGCCTTTTACGGATGACGAATCGGAGGAATGCTGTAGGATGACTGGTTGTTTTGGGGTTAATGGGAATTTCAAACTTATCCATTACAAATACATTCATCAGATGTATTATACACCAGCACAACTTCATAAATATGGTCTAAGGAAATCGAATCGTTGTAAAAGGTGCAGTGCTGATAACGCCGATTTTATGCATCTAGCATGGTCCTGTCCGAAGGTGGCTACTTTCTGGGGTGATGTAGTGATAGCTTTAACTGAAATGGTGGGTGACGCTATAGTATGTGATGCGAAATTATGTTTTCTTGGTAACCTATCTAAAATTCAGTCGAGTGTTCGTAAACTGGTGGCGCGGTTGATGCAGCTGGCCAAAAGGTAGAGTTGCAATAAATTGGGATGGCAGATTGGCACCTACGCTGAAACAGTGGCTGCATGATGTTTATTGCCGTGACCAACTCACTTGTTATGCAGAAGAACTGCCAACTGCTTCAAGGCCACGAGATGTGTGGGGTCCGTTTACTGCCTACATGTTGAACCACTCTGAAGACGGCTGAATAACATTGTATGGACAAACTACTATTGATGAATTGTCTTGACTGAATTCATGTTTTTAATTTGCCTATTTACTGATTCTTTTTAACAACTACCGACATGTATGAGGTACAGAATGAGTTTACAATGTACAGCTGCATTTTTTTATGTTTGAAAATGTATAAATAATTTAAAACAAAATCAAAAAGATTTACATGTCCTGGAAGTGAAAAACCTCCAAAGTCATTTTTTCCCTGAACAGTCTGGCTCTCCCACAGAAAAGCACAGGGTTACATTATACATCCTTATAATGCATACCATTACTTTAGGGCTAGGTATAAAAATGATTCAAAGACTCATTGGAATAGGAGTTTGAACACCAACCTAATTGCCAAATTTAATTTTTTAATTGCCATTTTGAAAACCTCACTTTAAAAAGTTAACATTTCCCTGCCCAGGACAAACGTGCCTTTCTGCCAGTGTCTAGGGTCGCCTGACAGTTAATGGCTCCCCTGTTGTGTGAAGTGTATTCCTCCAAGATAGTGGACAAAGGGCCTTAGTGTGGAGATGTGAGGGTCTTTCTGACAGGATGGCTGGGGAGGAGCTGTGCACCTGCCTTGATTGCATTTCAAAGGGTAGCCTGGGTGCTGCACTCAACCCTTCTTAGCTTCAGGAAAAGCCTACCCTGTCACTGGCAGATGCAGCTCACACCTGAGCCGCCCTGCCCTTTGCTTCAAAAGCCAGTCTGGAGAAAAACCAAAGGGAAAGACAAAACAAGAAAAGACCAGAACCAGTTTTAGGGTTAGACAAAAGGGTGACCGGCACCTACAGACTGGTATTGGTTATAAAAGTAGGCTAAATACTTGGAGTAATCCGAGTAATTTCAGTAACTTTGCGTTTCGCTTTGATTCAGAATTACAGATAATGGAATTACTCCTGCCTGCATAATTTGTGGTGAAAAATCCTACAGCAACAGCACAGTTTGCGAGCGCGAGTGGCCTCTCGCTAATCGAGCTCTGGTGCATTTTGTGCTCTTAGCACACATCCTCGTGTCCATTTTGGAGGCGAGAGGGCATTTTTGCTCAAAGAAATGGGGCTAAATGCAGAATGAATCTTGTAGAATTCTTAGAGAAGTCGGCTACACAGAATTACAAGAGTTGCACCCACCCCTATATAAAAGTTGTATGCTCAGAACCTCAAATCCGAGCACTCCTGGAGCTGTAAAGATTCAGAAGGACTGTCTTGCCGTCTAAAAAAATTACAATTGGACCAGTTTGTCCTTAATCCAGGACCGCAGAAGTGACTCCAAGGGTCAGTTGGCTGACCTCCTGCTTGACCTACAGGGACACAATAGCTTCAAGAGACCTTTCATGATTTTCAGATGGCATATCCAACTGAATCTGACCTGCTCCCTTCTGGTGGTCTCTGTGGGCGTGAGTTATGACCCCTAAGTGCTGTCCTCAAGGTACTCTTCCTGCTTACCTGAAGGTTTCAGCTGATCAGACACAGAACCTTGCTGAAAGCTTTACTGGGTCAGATGCCAAGCAACTCAGCTCCGCAGAGCCTTTCTGTGGAGCTGAAAGCGGACACCAAGCAACACAGAGCTCCGCCAGATACGTCTCACAGACCTCCACACCAAAGTCAATGTAAAACTTCCAACAGGCTGAACCTGGCCCTTTATCTGGCCCGCGCTCAATCGTGGCTGGCTTCAACTTGTGACTTTGTCCTGGTCCCGCATGACTAGATATCTGCAATTGGAGCTTTGCCCCTTTGGAGCTATTTTTACCTAAACATTTAACAACTCAAAACTCCACTCCTTCTAATTGCATTTTTATTGTTTTGGTGACAGTTTTTTTAAATATGGACTATTTTTTCTAAATCAATTTAGGATCCTTATTGTGAATTCACTGAATTACTATTTGAGTATTGCTTAAATACTTTACACAGTGCTGCCATGTTAAGCCGGATTCCTTATGTGCCAAGCTACTGGAGGGCTGAACTGCAGTTTAGTGACTTTTGTGGTTCACTCTGACAAGGATTGTGGCTGTAGCTTGAGTAGGGATTCCACCCCTTCAAACGTTTTTTTTTCTTCTTCAAATGGTTCCTGAATTGACAGGGTATGCTACTGGCTAAATGCCACACACTGAAAATGATCATACAATGTTGCATATGCCACCATTCCTAACGCAAAAATGCACTCCATCTCATAACATGTACAGCACAAGCTCTGAATCAAACTGGGCTGCAGTAGATTATCCAATTAGACATCACACAAACATGATCTAATATTGCACACCTCCACACCAGTTTAATATGTCCACCACATTTGGATTGCACCCACTAAATACTACCCAACTTCATCCCCAATCCAAAAATGCCATCCCACAAGGCAGAAATTAATATCGGGGACCATTTACTCCAGTCCTTGACCTCTTGCCATCTCCAGAATTAGGCATTCCACAATTTTGCTTTGTTTCATTATTCCTGCTTGGAATTCGAGGTGTGTTTTCACAACATGCCCTGGATGGCCAGGGTAAGGAGAAACCAGTAAGTCAGATAAGCATGCAACTTCACACACCAGGCTGCATCTGCGACTCAATCGCATTCTGGTGCCACTCGTCGACACTGACATTGTGTAGGAGGATAAAGTCACAGTGACACAGCGTAGTGGTTCTAAAACCAGTTGTCGCAGTTAGAACTCCAGGTATGAACAACGGACCAGAAAGTTTCACCTTCAGAACATGAAGGTTCTGTCCTTCACAATTCTACAATTATTACATCATATATTAATACTTGACCAAAAGTGGCATAATGCAAAATACACACAGGACCACATATAAAATAGTTTAAACACAAATTCGCCCTCCCCATTGCATTAACCTGGTGGTACACCTGGACATTAATAATTCACCAAAGGAAATATACAATATGGTGCCTAGAATACAATCTCAAAACCAGTCCTAGTTAGATCACTGCAAAATGGTAAACCTATGGCCAGACTGGATTTCCATGGCAGTTTTAAAGGAAGATAGTGATGGTCCTGCATTGGAAGCACACTCCCATTCACCTGTTTATCAATGTGCCTCCCGATTGTTTTTGCTTGTCCTGCTGTCTGAATTATACACGAATGTAGCACCAAGGCTCTATTAATACTGTAGACCCATATGAACAGCTGAATACACACCAAGCCCATACCCATACTAATGGCGGGATACGCACTATACAAATGACTAACTTTAAACAACATTTATCTTGTTTGTACTGACCCTTGTGTTGGTCTTGCCCAAGTACACCACATTGTACTCATTACCGATTTATTAAGGCTTACTTTTCTTTCCTCTAATGCTGGTTGTACTAGTCACACGCTCACACATGGACTTGGCAGAACTAGGAACCCTTTCCAAGAGGTGTGGCCTATGTAATTAAGGGCACAACCTAAAGCTCAAACTATAATCCTGTGCTTTACCCAGCATGTCACCCGACCGTTATTTGAGTGACACAGGTTTGTTTTTTTCACCCAGACACAAGACTCATACAGAATATATAACTAAAACAAGCAAGACCTATTGCCTCTGCCAATGGTAGTTACCTGTGCCAGATAAGTGATCGCCGAAGATTTTGTTGTGAATATGTATAATTGGAAGTGTTCCAATTCTGAAATAAGAGCCTCTGAATGGAAAATTCCTATGGTCTATGGAAGGGGTATCAGCCTTAAGAGTGCTTCAATGACACCCGTTCTCCCCTTCACACCACTACCCACATCTTCCTGTAATCCTTCATATGCCTATCTCACGTCACGCCTTTTCACTCCAACACCTTCTTTTTACTCTCGCCTTCTGTATGCACTTCTCATCTCCTCCACGACACATACACAGCCCACCAAACACACAGAAGCCCTGCATTCTCTTCCACTTTGACACGTTCCATAGTTCAACAGCTTCATAAACTTTCCCACAGTTAAAATTGGCACATATTGGAACATGGCTTTGGGAACTTTGAAGAAAGGCCAATGACTGAATAGGCATGTAGTCTTCATATCTTTATGACCCACTGACTGAGAAACTCACCCGGCCTTCCGCTTCAACATACAATTGTGTGTAGTCAAACATCCACTCACAGCCTGAACACTGACATCAGGAGGTGACTCAGTTCAAAGTATGTATTAAAAAAAAAGAGCCATGTGTTGCATAAAAAAATACAGAAAGAATATATTGAAAAAGCAAATCCTCTTAGGAAGTGGAAGTAATACTAGTAGGTAATATGTGAGAAAGTGCATTATTAGTTGGGGTGGATTGGTGTCCACCACAAGTAATAAAGGCAGTATCTTGTTAGGTCCAGTCAAAGGTTTCATTAACCTAAATCTGAGCTCAACTTCTTGTAGCGGGGGCACAGAGCGGACAGTTTTATCGTCGAGAAAGCATTTAGAAGTACCAAAACAGTTAAATAAAAAATGTCAAAAACACAACACAATAAAAATCCCACTCCTGTTTATATCAATCAATCAGGTGTTTGTTAACCGCTACTACTCACCCATAAGGGTCTCAAGACTCTGGGGGTGGGGTTGCAGATTTCAGTCCATCAAGGAGGGGGGTCTGTCGAAGAGCCAGGTTGAGGTTTCTTGTGAAGATGGGGAGCAATGTCTGTCTGAGGTGGAGCAGGAGGTCATTCCAGGCTCTGGCTGCGCGGAAGAAGAATGAGAAGCCTCCCGATCTGGTCTTTCTGGAGCAGGAGACCACAGCGTAAGAGAGCTGGGCTCATCGTAGGGTCCTTTGGGGTGCGTGGAATTAGATTTGGCTGTTCAGGTATGCTGGTCCGATGTCGTGGAGGTCCTTGTGAGCGTGGGTGAGCATCTTGAAAGTGACTCTAGCTTCGATGAGGAGCCAGTGGAGTGTGAGCAAGTGTTGGGAGATGTGGCAGTGTCTTGGCAGGTTGAGGACCAGTCTTGCGGGGGCTTTTTGGATGTTCTGTAGCTTGTGGGTGAGGTTTTTGTTTAAAACAGCATAGAGTGTGTTGCCGTAGTTGATCCTGCTGACGACCAGGACGTGAGTGACGGTCTTTGTGTTCGAGTGGGATCCATTTGAAGGTCTTACATAGGAGGCGGAGGGTGTGGAAGCAGGAGGACGAGACAGTTGATCTGGCGGTCCATTTTGAGCTCGGAGTCCAGGATAATTCCCAGGTTGCGTGTGTAGTTCGTGGGGGTGGGCAGGCTTCCAAGGGTGGAGCGCCACCAGGTGTCGTTCCAGGCGTCGGGGTTGGGGCCCATGAGGAGTACTTCTGTTTTGTTAGTGTTTAGTTATTTAGTTTATAAAAATTAAAAACAAGTTAAAAGCAAAATGACACCCAAATGACAAAAATCCAGTAAGGGGAACAGGAGTTAAGATTTTATTTTAAGATTTAAGTGGAAAAAGTACACTGCCCCCAATGGGATTCAATAATCATGGTAGACTAGGATTTAGCATAATTTGAGGTCGACCATGATGGCTTGCTAGACTGATACATCTAGTAGATTGAACCTGCAAGGGCCTGGAACTAAAGAAGTTAGAAAATGTTTTAAGCCCCAATCTGAAAACAGACTTTGTTGTTTTTCTGAGGAAAAACGTTTTTTCCACGCTGGCCAAATCTGAAATGTTAAGTGAAAAGTGATACGCAAACAAATTGACGGATTGCTGAATAAATCATACATTCACCCCCAGTCAAAAGAATGGGTTAAACGCCCCAGTTGCAGGAATAAAATCAGTGCATGGAACCAGTGCTTTGGCCTCCAGAGATCAATGCATCAGACAGCGTATCATTCCTGCTGCGGCTTGTGAGAGCGATGCATTCCCCGACTGCATGGCAGAATGCAGTGTATCACTCAACTGTCGACTCCGCCACCAGTCTTCAAAAGAGATGAATCGCCTTCACTGTGTGGAGAATATCAATCCATCTCATTGCTGGAGACCTGAAAAAATACTTTGTTCACCGTAGCCTGCCTGGGTCCCATAGCCAGCCTGCGCTTGCCTGAAGTTGGCCCAAACTTTGACTTTGCTCCAGTCCAGCACGATCTAAAGTAACCTTTCAGCGTTACTTGCTTCTTAGCACTTTACTGAATTATTGTTCTTTTAAAATTCAATGTCTCAACTTCTATACATTGGATTTTAGTCTAGTTTTGTTTGCAATATAAACTATTTGTGAACACAGGTTATCTTTTAATGTGTACTTAGCTTACCCTAGCTACGATTGTGGCTTCTGCTTGGACAGGGTGCATACCTTTGCCAACTGGAAACACAATTACTAACACTTCTGTATCGCCTTCAGCAAGCATTGGCGAAGTCAGTAGGTCTCACCTTTGGGACCTGTTGGCTTTGCTAGTGCTTATTTGCCAAGGCTATACAGCTTCGAAGAATTAAACAGATAAGAAAGCAATACATGCAAGAGCACATGCACGTCATGAGGCCCCATCAGGAGGTGTGTGCATGCGTGAGGACATATGCCTCCATAAGCATCAATATGCATGCAAATGGTTCCTGAATGACACGGACGCCATTTTATTCTTTTTTTTTATTTACCAATCCAAGATGGGACACACCACTTAAAGCAGAACTTATTTAATTAATTTCCACTTAGGCATTAGGGCATTTCTTAAAGCAGAATGGTTGGGTGTAAGAAATTGGGTTACTGGAAACACCAAATTACCTATGATTTATGCTCTTGTAGCTTCGCACAGAGTAGTCAGGCTTAACTTAGAGGCAATTTGTAAATGTTTCTGCAGCGCTTCAAACAGTAATAAAGTGAAAACACACCACAAAAAGGATCCCACACTAGATCAGAAAAATAGAGTACATTATATTAAATAAAATAAGACCAAAGTGATAAAGATCCAATCATTTAAACCGACGATCTGCAATTTTAAAGATGCAAGTGAAAATAACACCAAAAAGCACAAAATGTCAACTAAGAATATCTGGTCCCGTCAGACCGGGACAAAGTCACAAGTTCAGGCAGACTGTAATGGAGCATGATCTGGCTACAGGGACCCATTTAGGCCTACTGAAGTAAAGTGCCTTACATGCTGGTTGCGGAGCATTGAGAGGTCCAAAATCTAGGTGCATCATGCAGCCAAGGGGATGCGTCTGTTCCAAAGAGTTGTGAGGCTAGGGTGCAAAATAGTAGTAGAGAATTCAATCGAATAAAGCTTGCGATGCATAGTCCAGCATCAAGGATGCATCGTGCAGTCCAGATGGTGCGTCAGTTCAGAGGAGCGGTGAGGCTGCAATGCGGAATCCTGGTGCCGGGAAAAGTCTCCACAGCAGAGGTGACGGGTCAGTTCTGCTTGGGGTTGTGCCACACAGCAGAGATGTCTTGGTTCTGCTGGATCAATAGATGGGCTACCAGAGCACCTTCAGGCCCACTTCCAATGGTACAGGACTGGGAAGGCACCACTCGGCAGGGTAGGACTCACAGCTGCAGAGTCCAGCTGCTACAAAAGAGACTTGGCCCTTGGAGTCACTCTGGTAGTCCTGGGTACAGGTTGCAGATGAGTCGTCCTTACCCGAGCAAGAGGGCAGCAGGTCAGCACAGCAGCAGCTGTCAAGCAGAGTGGCAACCATTTCAGCAGCACAGCAGTCCTTCTTCCAGAGTCTTCCACAGGCCCAGAAGGGTAATGAAGAGTTGGTGTCTGAGGTCCTATAGTTATACCTGGTGCCTCCTTTGAAGTGGGAAAAGCTTCTAGAGTTTCTCTTTGAAGTGCACAGGTATCCTGCCTCACCTGTCCTGCTCCAGACTTACTACAGGGGGTATGCTATTCAAGTGTAAGCAGAGCTGTGCCCAGATCTGCCTTCCCAACCTGCCAGTGATGGTCCATCCAGGGACACGTAAGCTCTCTTTTGTGTGTGACTGTGCATGTAGAATACATAAAGTCCAACTGTCAACTACATCCAGTCAAGTGACCCAGTGTCAAGCAACAGGCACTAAATGGGTAAAGCAGGAAAATGCCAAATTTCTAAAAGTTGCATTTTCAAAATAGTCCTTTAAAATTCAAATTTGCCATCATAGGGGATTCTCCGTTACAATTTCAAAGACATCAAACAAACTGTGTACCTGCTCCCATTTGAAAGATACAGCTTATTAAATATAATAAGATAACTCTGATGTTACGGGAGATTCAGGCTTTGCAATAGTGAAAAACAATTATGAAGTTATTAAACATCAGGACATGTAAAACTTAAAAGTACATATCCTACTTTTTAAATACATTGCACCCTATCTGTGGGCTCTTTAGGACCTACCCTAGGAGTGACTTGTATGTATCAAAAATGAAGGTGTAGGCCTAGCAAAAGGTTTCTTTTGCCAGGTTGAAATGGCAGTTTAAAACTGCACACACAAGCTGCAATGGCAGGCCGGATACATGTTTAAAAGGACTACTTAAGTAGGTGGCATAATCAATTCTGCAGGCCCACTATTACCATCTCATTTACAAGCCTGGGGTACACTCAGTATCACTTTACTGGGAAATTATAAGTAAATTAAATATTCCAGGTGGGGACATGCCAATATTATCATGTTTTAAGGAAAGACAATGTGCACTTTGGCACTGGTAAAGTGCTCAGAGTCATAAGGCCAACAAAAACAAAATCAGAAAAATATACAGGAGTAAGGCAAAAATGTTTTGGGGAAGAACGCCTTAAGGCTGACAGGTCTAACATCGGGCAGCAAATAGGAGTTGCAGGCTACCCAGACAATCTATACTAAAAATAAAAATAAAGTATTTTAAGGACCAGAAGGTGTGGGTTAGCAAAGAAGGTAGAGGTGGGGGAACCAACGTATGGTGTTCGAGTGGAGCAATGGGCAAGCAAAAGTAAAAAATAGAAAATCAGAGCATAGAACGTGTGGGATAATGTGGGTATCAAAGCAAATCATGAGGGAAGGGGGAAGTGATGGGGAGCAACAGAGAGTATGTAATACATTTTTTGGGGGGAGATGGCACAAATGGGGCATGCCTAGAAAACATGAGCACTCTCATAGCTTGCTGAAAGACAAAATATAAAGTAGTTCTCTTAAAGTGATTAACGGTAGGGTAAAACATCAGTCACTCAAATAAGTGGCAAAAAAGCTATGATCCGGAGTACAAGCACAAGAAGAGAAAGTCAAGCCATTAAATCACAAGCAAACAAATTAGAATGACCATAAATATAGCTAGTGGTAAGCAATGGGCTGGCTCTACGCCTACTATGGTTTTGCTTTGTCCGTAGACAGACAAAAGGTGTCTGGAAGGTAAGACCAAAAAAACAAAAAAAGCTGTTTCAGTGGCTGTGAAATGGTCATTCTCAAACGTTCCTCAAGAGAAAGTAAAACGTACCTTTTTTTTCGTTCAACCGGCTCGGATATCATTGCACACACTAAACACAGCCCTGTACGGGAAGAGAAAGTAAGGATTATTACTGAAGAATTTACACAAACCAACCATGAAACATTGGCTTCACAATATTATGCATCAAACAGATCACTTGTGTGTATTGCACATGTGAATGTAGAAAGAGAAAAAAAAATACATGAGCATGCGAGCATACAGTTTACAAATAGTATTTAGATGTGCAGAACTTATGACGGTGAACCTCCATGAAGGAAGCCGACTGGTAGGCGCAGTGTGCATATGTGTGGGGGAAGACCTAATTCATAGTAGGACTTGCGCAACGTTTTTTTTTTCCCAACAGATTTTATTGATTCTTTTTCAATCACAGCATAGCAGTTCAAATCATATAATTTGTTATGGACTCATTCCTTATATCAACTGGTGAATACGTATCACAGTGGGCCAAAACCTCAGCCAGCATTGGATATATAACCTTGATTATCCCCTCCCCCTTCCTGCGAGTCGTCGATATAATGATTCGTGTCTGGGGCGTCAGCTTTGTATATGTAACAAGCAATCTGAGTGCTTTCGTGGGGCATCGCAATATGGAGGTAGTATATTAGTCAGTGGGGTCGATCTTACATGGAAACTGTATGAGTAGTGTTGATTCTGGTGTCCTACATGTATCGGGGGATGTTCCCTATGGGTTTTCTCTTTCTCCCTCTTGGGTCTCTAAATATGGGTGCTCTAGGTCATGCGTGAGGGTCTCCCAGGCTCTGGCCATCTCCAGGTTTTGAAATCCTTTTTTTAGCCTCCCTCATCAGTACTCGCCCCTCACACCCCACCCATTTCAGGAGGTCTTTTTCCCAGGTGGTCAGATTAGGGCCTCTTGTGGCTTTCCAGTTCCTGGTTCTCACGCTTTGCTCGCACAAATACCAGGTCTTGGAATTTATTGGTGACTTTGGTTTTGGATGTATGGGGAACCATCCTAGGGAACCATCCTAAGAGAGAGTTTGGTGGGGAGCAGGGGTCCTCTATTGACAACCTCACTCACAGTTTGCACTACCCCCTCCCAGTATCCCTGCAGCTGGGTGCAGTGGGACTTGCTCACCCAAATAGATTGACTAGCTTGATCTGTGCAAGTAAGGAGCAGGAACAGGGGAATGCATTAAGTAGACTGATCTCATAAGACCCCTGCCTCTCGAACAAAGACCTGTAGGGCTATGAAGAGCACAGTCTTACAATTTTAGCTTAATCCCTATTCAGCGAGGTATGGTAAAGTAATATTTGCATTTCGGAAGATCGGATCTTCAGGGACAACACAGCACCGCACAATGAGGCCCCCTTGTAAATCGCAGCCTTGCATACTGTGCTGACCATTTCTCAAGGCTGTGGTGGGCACCATTCATACCTCAGCCACACATCAAAGCTTTCTGAATCGCGACTATGATATTACCTCAAATTACCCGGACAACTTGGCCTGAAGTTCTAAGCAAACTAACTGTTCATGAAGACTCCAAGAGCTCAGAGATCAGCAGCACAACTTGCTTTCCAATTTTTACTAACTATATGGACAAAATGTAATTCTTCTTAAAAAGTGTCAACCTTATGTGCCTTGCAACTATGCTTCAGAAAACCAAAAATATGTATAAAAAAAAAAGCTTTCACCTATCTAAGCCTCTTAAGTACCGAGCTATTACATATGTGAAGCATTCCACCATATTTTGTTCATCTGTGTCCCTCAAAAACAAAATAAAGAAGGCATTACCACATTGAAATCAATGGCCCTGCCAGTCTTGGACTAGTAGCTCAGCCACGCCCCTTTGCACACTAAGAAAATAATTCCCGATAACCGGCCTACCCATAGTTCACTGAAGTTCCTTCTTTTCTAAAGTTTACACCCTCGTACATTTCTTCCTTTTATTTGGCTAAATTTCATTTCTTACAATTGATTTACTATTTTCTCACATATTCTTTGTGGAATTGTTTGCTCGCAGATTTGAAACTAGATGGAGGTTGGCAAATTTGTTTCCCTCATACCCTTAAAGGGGTGTGAAATTCCTAATTTTAACAAAAACCTAAAAACATAAAACCGCAAATTAAGAGTGGCATTTCTTGTATTCATAAGCAGTCCTCTACTTGTTGGTCATCAGTAGCAGTGGGGTTCTTAAGCCCAGATAAAATGGGTTACCGTCTTTCTATACCTTTTCTACTGAAAGAGATTATGCCATTAGATATTAATGCTGCTATGCTGTCTGAGCAGCATCCTTCAGTTTAGTTTTTTGCTCTGTGCTTTCAGTTACAGTACGTATTTATTCATAGAGGTGAGAATTAAAGGGCAACATGAATAATAAATTGCAAACTGGGGGCATGGCCAGCCAACAAAGATGGCGATGCACATCGTTAATGTCTCAGTGGATTTGCCAAAAACGTCCCACATAGCGAGCAAGGATACAAAAAAATGGAAGAAATGAGATCCATGATGGGGTCACTGGCCATGCAACTGAAAATCACTGACTGAATTCTGGAGGCCGATGGATTCGAGGAAAGACCAACATTCAATGCCTACCAAAAGACGAGGCCCCGTATAGAAAGCGCGGACAAGATTGGGGAACACTAATGCACGTGCATTCGAGAAGACGTGGAAGCTCGATCAAGAGAAGCTTGATGGGAGGTCAGCAAGATATTAAAAAGAGGGTTCCTTGGCCTTGGGAGATCAACCCAAAGAGAGTGGGGTGGATGATTCCAATGAGGCGGTGATGCCAGTGGATCAACAGACACCAAGCAGCAAAGCCATGGCTACAACAGCCGGATGCAGCTGAGGCTATATAGACAGCCCCTCCCCTCCCCCCCCACACATCTGCCCCACCCCTTCTCATCCGGCATACGGGCAGAAATAAAGATACCCTATTGAGGGGAAGAGAGGTGTGAGGCGCAAGGAGCAAAACTGTCAGAACTGAGTGACCAAAAATGACAATGGAAAAACCCATAAGACACTGGAAGAGAGTACAGTGAAATCAGCTGTCGGAAGAACAAGCATATGAGCTCATAGTTACAAGCATAAAGAGACATGAAAGCGAAAACAAGCATTTGCAATGCAATAGGTCTCGCATTAGTAACAGGTTGAGCGATTTGCGCTGCTAATAATGCAACGCCAGTAACTCAAACATTTAGTAATGTGAGACCTACTGCATTACAAACTCTTGTTTATTCTGGTTTCACCATAGACCAGGAGTGGCACCTGCTGACTAGATAGTAACACACATTAGCCCTATCAGCAGGAAGAGGAGCACCTGCATGAGCGAAGGCGGCCATCATTTCTGTTGACATGCGACTGGAAAACCTTTCAGCTTATTTGTGGCAAAGAAGAGGACAACATTCCTAGTCCTATGAAGTTGGAACTGTTCATTTACAAGTTCGTAAACTATGAAGGCTTGGTCAGTGACCTTCATCTGTGCTGACATGTTGGGGAGTCAGTCGTGTTAAGCCACTGAGATTTCTAGCAGTTGAGTGGCATGACATCCAGCTAATTTACAACACTGACCATATAAGCAAGTTCAAGATCGCACGTCTTTACACTACACTTGGCCTTCAACCAGATTGACTTTTTTCCAAGGCTCAGTGTTTTTAAGATCAAAACTAAAGCCACAAGGTTGGGGAGAATAGCATTGATTTGGACAAATGTGAGAACATGCTGGATCCCAAGGATGCAGTCACATTTATCTGACAACTAGGACTGATTTGACCGTAAAACATTTTTTTGATGGCGACTGCTCTGTACAGGAACACTTGGATTTAAAATTTTTATAAAATTGCTCTTTGACCTTGCAAACTTTGCGGGGGCAAACTGGGATTAAAAGAAGCTGAAATTAGTATGATAATCACTATTAATTGTGAAATAAATAGTCCACATATCCTATGATACTCCAGGGTCAGCAATGTTTAGTGGGTCTTGGCGAATTATACCTCATTATGCGTTGTACCATAATATTGTTGTCACAATTATCATCTGACTTAGTGTGTCCTAAATATCGTTTTTTAAATGCTGTTCCATTAGCGTTAATCGAACATCTACAACCAGTGGCATGCTGCTTTAGGAAACGATATTTAGAACACAATATGTCAGACAATATTTCGGACATCCATATTGTGACATATCACCGTTTGATTTTTTAGCAGATTAGTTTCAATGACTGGATCTCCACTGACTTACACACTGGCCTTCTGATACAAGCATCATGTGATGGTTGTTCCACGCATGCCCAGAAGGGCTGAAGCCATTCCAGATTTGTATTCATCACATGCACCTTGCCCAGATGACCTCAAAATGTCATGTCCATGGCCCATGCTCGACACCCCTGCATTGCGATATATGCTGACGCATGTTCCTTCCCAGAGGACTTAGCATTGCCCAATTGTTTGAGAAGAGATATATAAATATTCTTTAGAAAAACAACTGATGTAAGAGGCCAGTAAATATCCTGTCAGAGTGTATACACTTCCCCAGAAGCGGCCACCAACAGATCACGCGCAGCCTAGATCTTGCATCTAAATAACATAACATTTCTCTTTTTGAAATCAGCTTGGACTTTGTTGGAACAACGTAACAAATTCTAAAGATTTATCACTTTATTTCTAACTTGTCCAAAGACGTGCACTTGAGAAAATACCTAACAGGCTTGTGTGGGAGAAGTCATATTTACCCTCGAGAAGGTCTCCAGAATATACAGCCCTTTTGGTCTTATTCCCATTCTGAAACACGGAGCATCAATCTTCCACTTAACAGGATTTTTACGGCTGCTTAAATTATCGGATGTAAACCAAGTGTTTGAGTTCTGACATTAAACCTTGAGGGCGTTCAAGGAGCAAACTAGGTCCCGCTGAAGTGCACCGCCACTGCAAACATTTAATGACCCCCCCGTGTACCTGTACCGTATGTGCTTCACTGAGGCGCCAGCTCCAAGTCCCATTCCGGAGGCATTATGGAGGAGTATGTCGCCGCACAGGCAGAGCAGGGGAAGTCGATGGTCTCGAGCCGCCCAGGGGCTGCAGAACAGCCCCAGGAGGTCTTATCAGGTGTAGTGGGAGCAGCGTCAACATAAGCGCTGCTCCCCAGATAGCAATCCAGGAGCGACAGGATTCCCAGCATAGACTGCATCATGGGACAAATAAGGAAGGAGTCCCTACAGGAATAGATTACGCTTAGCAGTGGAACAAAACTGTAGTTGGTCGGTGCTGCTTCCAGCCGAAGGGAAGCAAAACGGAAGTGCTGCATTGGACCGCAAGCCAACCATAAGCTTGCTAACAAAATAAATGCCACAGTTAATGAATGGCAAGCGGCAGGAGAAACTACCAGCAAGAGGCAGAGTCTTACCCAAGTATACAGATTACCTGATGCCTCGTAGAGGCAGCGCATGCGCTACCTATGCGAGACCTAAAAATACTATCCCCTGTAAAAGCGACAAGCTAAATTCTAAACTGTAGGAAGCAAAGGAAGATTGCCAGAGAAAAGTAAACACAATGAAAGAACCTTCTAGAGACCAGTAAAAAATAAGAAAAAAGAAATAATATCTAAAATTCTTTACAACATCTGATATGAAGAGAATGCATTGGAAGCTTGCAAGAATTCAAAAAGAGCATACAGTACTCTCAGAATCAGGGAAGATCCTCAGACAGTACTGTCAGAAATTAGGAAGATTAGACAATCACAAACCATCAACAAAGCAAAGAAAAAAAATCATCTAAACAGTGAATGCATGCACACAAAGTAAAAGGGCAAAAAACAACTCAGTGGATTCTATCCCATCCTAACTGGGACACAACAGATAACAGAGTCCATCCACACACCTCAAGAAAGGTCTACAAATGGTGACACTGCTAACCAAAAAAGACTTATTGACCATGTTTCACAACAGAAGGATGGAATGGAAAAAAGAACCGAAGCAATAAAGAGGCAGTAAGCAGAACACCACCTGAAATGGGTAATGCCCTCAAACAAGACATTGACCATATAGCCCTTAGGCTGCATGATCTAGAAGAAAATATAGACAGTATCGAGAAGACCGAGAAAAGTACCAGCGACAAATTAACAGAGATGAAAAGCAACATAACATCTCTGCAGGAGAAGTGTGAAGACTTCAAAAACCATGCCAGAAGGGACAAAACAATATAAAGTTCACAGAAGACGCAAAAGTATCAGACTTAACAGACAGTTTTTGTACAAATCCTAAAGCTTAAAGAAAAAGTGCTAGAAATATAATGAGATTGCAGAGGGGACCTCAAAACGTAACTCCGTCAGGCCAAGAAATACAGTATTTAAAATGGCATCCTACCAGCAAAAAGAAGGCCTGATTCAAGAAACAAGAAAGAATACCTCACTGATTTTCCAAGGAGGAAAAATACTACTCCTCCAAGACATGGCACCACCAATATTTATGAAAAGAAAACTACTTCATCCAATAGTTGAACTTGTCAAGCGAGGGCTCCGGTTTCGATAGACCTATCACTCAAATATCAAGTTTCAATTTGAAAGGCAGTACTATCACGAAAAAGTGGAACAGGAAGGGTGGTTAATCCTGGAAAAGAAAACAGACTGAAGAAACAAGGAGAGCAGAAGATCCATTGTCAGCTAGAAACCCTCAAAGAGATAGCAAACTCAAAGGAACATATCAAAGAGGATAGGTTGATCAAAAGAAAGACAGTGAAGACAGAAAACAAAGTAACAAAGGAATGTTAGGACTGTATACAATAGGTAACAATCAATAAGCGAGACCCTTGGCGCGTAGAAGGAACAATAAGATACAGGGGCAGGCTCTCAAGTAATGGCTAGAAAAACTGAATTCAGACTGGAAGAGAAAAAACAATATCAAGAGTAATAATATCAAGAGGGCAGAGGCAAACATGAAGAACTTCACAGGACACGCCTGAAGGCTGAAGAAAGTGGGAGGCTACACTGAATGCGACCACTGGGGAGGCCAATGAGGTACCAGTTACAAAACTTTGGGTAGAGGGAGAAAAGGCAGGAGGGGGGAAAATCCTTTTGGATGACAAAAAAAAGAGACATTTAAAAAAATCAAAACCGGTAGAAAAAATGTGCACAACAAAATGGAGATTAAGAAACTAACATACGTTAGGGGAGGGAAATTGACAGCCTAACAGTCAAGGGTACATAGTAAACTAGAAGAAATATGGACAGAGATGGTCTTACCCAATTTTAAAGGTTTTTGTTTTGGGAGTAAGTAAACAGGTTTAAGACAAATCATACAAGAGCCAAATAAGACTAAAGAGGTGATGATACTGCACACTGAGAGAAACTCTTGGAGATCCTTCTGGACAAAAATGGAGATACACATTTGTGAAATGTGGGTTGGGCATGCAGGCATGCACTACATCCACAGTGTATGCACCAAACCAGAGTCAAGGCGTACTTAGAAAGTATTGAGTAAATTACAAGGTTTTGAAGATGGAGAAATGTTTCTAGTGGGAGATTTCAACAAAGAGGTGGATACAAAAATAGACCAGTTAGGAGAGCAATGTTGTAAAATTAGGCAAATGTCTCAAGATATGCAAGAGCTCATTCAAGATTTTGGCTGTTATACATGTAGAGGAAGACTTACCGTGCGAGAAAGACTACACCTATTACGATCACACCATTCAAGTAGACAAGGTTATAGTGTAAAAGGAGTAATCTCAATATCAGCTCACTCATCTCGAACTGGTGAATTGATAGGGATTGACAGTGCAGAGAAACACAAAACAGGGATTAGGAGGGAATTCTTTATGCAATGCAGCCAAAAGGGATGACAGTGCACACCATAAAGTATTATTGCACACTAGACTCCACTACAGACATGTTTTGGGAAACACTGAAAGCTATCAGAGGTAAAATTATAGGACAAGTAGTGAAGACAAATATAATGGAACCTGTGCACAAAAGCAAGCTAGAAACAGACAAAAGGGCCCAGTAGAGAAACATGAAAAACAGGCAACCAAAAAGACCTGAGAAAAGTTGCACAACTAAGAAGACAGATGAACATAATAAATAGATCAGAAAAAGCCCTTGGTGTTACCTCGAAGGACATACGAATAGGGAAAGAAAGCACATGCACTACTAGCTATAACATTAAAGATCAAACAAAATAGAGACAGGAATAGGTCACTTGTAGATAAGAATAGGTAATTAACCTTGAGCGGCAGAGAGAAGGGGACCATATTACATATTTAGGAGCTTCTACATGATGCTATATGAAGAAGACTACTACTCACAAAAACAAAAAGTATTCCTATCAAACATACAACTTCCTAAGATAACAAAAAAAAAACCTGGGAGAGAACCCCACAGCCACTTACTGAGGAAGAAGACAGAAAGGCCATAAAAGTCAAACTTTAGAAAGGCCTTGGAGCCAGATGGATTAATGAGGAAATTTGATAACATATTTATGAGTCTCCTTATCTTGAGAAGCTTGTTTCAAGATATAACTAACAAACGAAAGGGTTATTTATAATAATGAATGATGCATACAAGATAGCCTTCCAAAACAAGAAAAAGATTAGAGACACAGTTCATCACATACACTACTGAGACCACACATTGAAGATGACATTTGTAGTATCCGGACTTTCAGTAATCCTCCCAAACATATTACAGAAATACCAATTAGGTTTCATATGCAAGTGCCAGACATCTGACAATATATGGCGAACCCATCTTATTCCCAAGAGAAGGATCCAGTTGGCTCGGTGAGTGTTGGATGCTGAAAAGGCATTCAACACCAAGATGAGAATTTTTAAAAAAAAATTTATTATGACTATCAAATTTAGCCTAAAATAAGACCCAATTTATATGTCTAGGACTTCTTATAATGCCCCTGCAGAAAAAATTCTCAGAGAAAATCAGAAATCCAAAGAGGTATGAGGCAGGGGTTTCCTATAGTTCCCTTGTTGTTTGCAATGTCATCAACCCACTGGCCCAAAATACACACAAACATAAGTGCGACCAGAGGGAAGATATTTGGAGGCACAACACACAAGATCAGACTATATGCTTATGACGTGTTAGTCTATGGGACAAATACAATACAGTCAATGTAGATGCTACTGACAGCATTAGTGGAATATAGACAAATTACAGGAAACGTTCCTCCACTTTACCTGTCAAAGAGGAATCAGCCAGAGTTTCTAAACAAAATTACCAATACATCTAACTGAAAGTAGGATTGGTATTTCCAGACAAAACAAGTTTACTACAAAGCATAACAATTGGAGTCATAGGAGAATGGTCTCCGAAGTACTCCAGCAAATTCTGGGGACATATGGATAACATCTCTGCAGGAGAAGTGTGAAGACTTCAAAAACCATACCAGGAGAACCCTTATGGAGGAGTGCGTCTGCCAGAAAAATTAGGACCACAGAGATTGTATGCAAACCACTTCATTGGCACACTTCTAAGTTCTAAACATATGGGATTAAACTGCAAAACCTCCACCCTAGAGAACACACCCCTCACCACTCACTCATACTCTTGTAATGAAGAATGGAAAAGTTAGGTAATTTGAAAGTTTCAAAAAACTGATGTGGTAAGAGAAATCAAGACTCTGGTACCAACAGCTTAGGTATTGGGCGACCTATCCCTCAAACTTTATAGTGGGCACTAGGTTCTAACATAAGTTTTAAAAAAATGGTGAAAGACACACTGGGGGCAGTATCTAAGATACACAATCTCTTCATAGAAAGCCATAGACCACAAAATGGGTGTATAAAAAAAGGTGTAAAAAGATCTTAAGTAAAGCAAGGTCAAAGAAGGATTGGCTTGTCTGCAGGAGAGACACAGGGAGATTTAACAAAACAATACTTCATAGCGAATTAAGACATAAACCAATGATGTACAGATACCAGACAGCAGATACAGTTATAACTGATGTGAAGAGATACCAGACACGGTTAGGGGATAATGAGTAGGGAAATTAGATCTAGTACACATTTGCTGGGCATGCCCAGTATTGCTAATCTACTGGAAGGAGGTTCTAGCTGCAATTAAAGATATAACAGGGTTTCCTTTTCTCAGCACTGGGGATGAAATCAGTGACCTGGAAAAACATCAGGAAAAGAAAATGGGCACTGGTCTCCCTGGTTTGAATTTTGATAACCAGAAAGTGGAAACAAACTATGGCTCTGACAATATATATGCAATACAGTAAAAGATGGGACGCGGAGGTGATGGAATGATTATCTAGAAATTTACTTCAAGAAAGAAGAAGACTTTGTCAGTATGGCAACCAGTTACGGACTACACAATTAAGGACTGTAGAGAAATAACATGCCCACAAGACAAATATCATTACATCTTTTTGACTGACTAAGAGCTCTGTTCAGGTTTGTTACTGTTGTGAACAAAAGGATAGCATGAACGTTAAGGGGTATAGGAATTTCACAGGAACAGAAATTATTAACTGCTGTTGTGTGTTAAAGTGAATAGGAAAATAAATGTTACAAAAATGAAAAAAGAAAGCATACCCCTCTCTAAAGAACAACTGTTGCTGCATAACACCACACTTGAATCTTTGTAAGCCATATCTCCTTGATCAACAGTGCCCACAGCTAGCGGATAACCACCACAGTATATTTTCAGTTGATTTATATAGAAATAATGTACCTACAATATACCTAAATGAAAATCATTTGCATATTCAAGGGTTATGATAAATATCTGTCCTGGCTCCAGCACTGGCACATCAATTTTGGCCTTTAAGAGATTATTAATTAGCAAAAAAATAGATAGATTGAAATAACTGAATTTATCTGAACCATTGCTAATTCATCCGAGCACATTCCATTCATTGTTATTTTTAGGTTTCGCCTAGCTACACCGTGCATGTGCTGATTGCTTTGGCGAGATCTATTGTTGTCGATTTCTTTTTGTGAAGGGGGACAGGACATGTGCACTCGTACAGAGGACAAGATATGTGCACGCATAAGGCTCGTGGCGGTAGCACAAGGGACAGCAGATGTGCATGCACGCATCCTGCCTGCTCCCTCCCTCCCATTCTCTCAATGTGGACGTGTACATGTAATTATATACACTGAACAATTTCTACTCTTAATGTTGGGTATCTCGTCCTACGATGAGCTTCCCCCAGAAATGTCTGTTATTACAAAAAGAACAGATTACAATTACAAATCACACTCATGCCGGTCTTCCTATTATATCACCCGCTTGCATCACTCAGGACATCAAACCACTAACAAAATACATACCTACGAATGTCCTGATTGTAAATGCCCACTCTAGAAACTTTAGCACCAATATACCCTCCATTCCCAGAACTAGCATTTGCAGATCAAATCAAAGATCAATATGCACAAATAATTTATATGCATTCACTCCCTGATATCTAAGACGCATGACACTTCCTACCAGAGGTGCCAACACAACTGAAGGAGGAACCCGCGTCTACAGCCTCTGTGCATGTTGTGGTAGCCTGCTTGCCCCCAGCTTCCTTGGCTGACCTGTCTGTCTCTCACTTTGTCACAATGCGGTCTGATCCTGCGCGCGAAGGCAACAGGAGGGGTGGCCTGGGAACAGCCTCCCCTGTATTGTGCGTGCGGTGGAACTTGTGCCGCGAGCCCAACGGCGAGATGGAAGTCACGTGCTGGACTCGCAGCAAGGGAGCTCCCTCGCTACCCAGGTCAGTTAGTTGAGTATTATTTATTGAATTAATGGTTACAGTACTCATGTTATTATATAAAGGTAGCAGAAAAAAAAAATTCTAACATTCAGCTGGGTTGTAGAATTGAACAAAGTAAATATTTCGAGAGACATTTGTGCATCTGAAAATAGGATGCAGCGTTACGGCCATAGCTGCAGACCTTGGAGACAGGGAACTAGGTTGGAGCCTTGGCTCAACATCCTGTGATTCCAGGCAAACCACTTAGTGTCCCCTGCCACCCTGCGTGTCCATATGTAATGTAACTTGTGCTCTTGTAACGCGCCCCTATAACTTCGGTTTAAGTTTTATAAAAAAATGCGGCCCTCCTTTGAGGCTGGACCGGGCATGAATCTGCTTGATTTCCAGTAGGCCCGCCGACCCGGACAGTAAAGCATTCCTATTTCGGACACGATGCACCACACTATAACACAGCTTACTGTTTGCAGCCCAGTAACTGGCATTTTTGGCGTTCGAGGTCAGTCAATATTTGATTACCGGCGGCTGTCAGGGACTTCAAGAGCTTCATCTTTGTCCGCCTCCACAAGTGACGGAAAGCTCTTGCTCCCCCTTGTGAAATGTTAGTTTGTTAAATAGGCCAAAACGCCCCTTACTTTAGCAGGCCTGAACCCCCACTTTCGCAGGTGCTAATGTCAGCAGTAAAACTCCTTAGATGTCTGTAAATGCTGTTTCAACAAATCAATATTTATCAGTATTTTTAGTGCAGTCCCTGCTCCTTCTGAAGCTGTAGTATTTACAGCGGTAGGCACTTCGTGGAAAACAATGTTAGTAGGTAAATGTTGGGGTTCTGCTGCCTCTTTGAAAGACACATGGCAATGTATTAAAATGCTGCAAAGAAAAAACGCTGATATTGCAGACACACACAAACATCAACACACACTGTTACTGCCTCTCAAACATTGCTGTTACTAGTGTTCCATTTATAAGCATTTGGAGGTAGCAGCAATCCCCAACCCCTAGGTTGCTGCTTGCAGCCAGTTTGGCTTCACCTAGGAATTAACCTTTCAGATTAATGATCGAAGTTCCCAAGCAGCGACCACTACAGTAAACACACTAAACAGCCCTCGTTTGATTCTGTACGCCTCCCTTGCCTAATTTCCATCATAATGGAATGTGCAGAAGTACTCTGGAAACTTGGTCAATGCTTTCCTGCCATTTGGGCTAGGGAAGGGGGCAATCCACAGCCCTGTACCAGGTTTTCATACCAGCCCCCCTCCCCACCTACACACACACTGCATGGAGAGAGCGCGCAAAGTGAAAAGCGAGACCCTCATTAATACATGGTAGGTTTGAAATGTTTGTCACTCAATTTTATAAATTGGGGACATCTGATGCATTTAGCAACATATTACTCCTCATTTACTACCATTTTCGCATCTCTTTTCTCTCTCAATACTCCTTTCCTTTCTTCAGCCTGCTCGTTCTCTCTCTTGATCCCTACCTTCCTATTCTCTAACTACATCTCAATGATTACCCTCTGGCCCTTCCTTTCTTATGCCCCTTCCAAGTTACTTCGGCTGTCCTTCCATCTTATTACTTCAAATCTTCCCCCTCTCCTTTTTTTCTTTGCCAGTCGCCTTTTCATTGGTCGTCTCCCCGTCATTCCTTATTTCCGGAGTAATCCTGTCTCCGCCTTTGCTTTCTTCATCTTTGCTCCTTCTCCTTTCTTTCTTGCCCCTTTTTAGGTCGAGTCTGAGCAGCACATGTGCCACTCTGCGAGGCATGGTGTATTGAGGTACGGATTTGAAGCTCCGCCGATATTTGTCATTGGCTTGTGTAATTGTCCACTATAAACTGTGGCTGTTCATTGGGTAAAGGCTTAGTAGTCCCTCCTTAGCACTGCCTGGTATCATTTTGTAACCTTCCATGGCGACACGCCCTATTACGTGTGTGTTTGCTCGGTAGGCTTTAATTACAGTGAACCCACTTACAGGGTCTCGGCAGCGGGGGAACCGCCCAAATCTTCCATACCCTTCATACGTAGTAAAAGGAGACACAGGAGCCTTCGTCTGCAGGAGGAACCCTGATTCATTCAATAGCCCGGGCTATGGAACAGAGTCCCAAGCTAGTCAGAGACAAAACCCAGGAGGCTGCTACTTTACTCTGTAGCTTACAAGCCTTTTATACATTTTTCATACCATTCTTTTGGCTGTCAGTCCATTATCCAATTAGGGCAGGTGTTTGTAGTTGATAGCTTGATCAAGGCGATGCTTGTAGTTGGTGACCTGGTCAAGGCTTGGTACACAGAACATTGTCCACTCTATGCTTGTAGTTGGTGACCTGGTCAAGGCTTGGTACACAGAGCATTGTCCACTCTGCTTTGATCAGGGCTCTTTTTTCAGGTCATTGTTCAATTGCCTGATCAAAGCCTGGTCTTTCAAGTCATTTGTTTATTTACCCTGATTAGAGTCCAGCAGTCAGATCATTGTCTAGATAACCTGTTCACTGTGTCAAGGATGTTTTATCAGGCTGGGAGCAGGAGAGGAAAAATTAATCATTCACTCGGGTGAGGGGCATGTGGCTTTCCGATGAACTGAAGAGAACAGGGGGTTGGGCGGGTGACAGTTCCTGGGCAGAAATGCAGGCCTGCAAAAATTGATTTTTGTCGTGCTGATAGAATTTTCCTCGTACATCAGGAAAAACTTCCAGGTGGGTCGTGTGGAAAGTGTTGAGATGGCAATGTAAAAATCAATGGAGTCCTGTAAAAATGATTGTCGTTCAAAAAATACATTTCCTCAACAGCCTCCGAGCACAATTTTCACAAGTAGGGTTGCCCTACCTGCTGTTGCAGGCAGGACACGCTCTCTACTAACGCTTTTAGAAAAAATTATAGTTCTCATTTGCAATGCAATAGGTCTCTCATTTGCAAGAGTTTAAGCTATTGGCCTTGTAAATGACAATGCCTTTTATTTATCAGTTTTAAAAACAAAACCTAAATAAAAGGCATCATCATTTACAATGCCAATAGCTCAAACTCTTAAATGCGAGACCTATTGCGTTGCAAATGCTGGTTTAGCTTGTCTGCACTAATACAGAAGGGGACAGACCATGTGCAAGTCCAACCTGAAATGCTCGTCCACATTCCTTCTAAAGGAGATCAAAAGCAACAGTCATGTCGGCTCTGGAATGATCACAGACGGGCTGTTGCCACAGCAAGCAATGTCTAGCACTGCTTAGATTCTCTTCTAAAGGTGATCTGCCCAGAGAGGTCGAGCTGGACTATTCCTCTGGGGGCAGGACCAAAAAATAATTTGGTTAAGTCGGGTGTTGGTCAGGGCTGGCAAACTGGACAAAAAACATCACAGACCAAGACGCATCCAGAATAGATCCCAGTGGCTGAAATTAATTCAAAGCATTCCACCCATCACTTATTATTTTTTTGGGGGGGAGGGGATAACCAAACAGAGCAAACCACTGTGGCTCTGTTATCACTCTCTAAAACAATGTATGGGGGTTCCATCTCCTGATCTCAGCATCAATGTATTGTTTGCGCTACGCCGGGTTGAAGAGATGCAGATGGGCGTGTCCTTTCATTGAAAATAGCACCCCTCCCACCCCCAAATACGCAAGAAAACATCCACACAGACATTTGTCTGCCATCAGGTTCTGTGTCAGCAGTTTTGTGGAGTATCCTCTCTACCGATTGAGTTTAAAGCTGCTGCTGCTTCTGTACAGCTACCAGCTGCAGGAAAATCCATCTTGGGAGACGGAGAAATGCAGATTTTCTACCCATGGAAATGCAAACCACAGATTCTGCAGTTACACTAGATTGATTAATGCTAATCACTACAAATTAGAAAGGATAATTCTACTGGGTTGCGCTCTTTTCAAGCAAGCATATTTTAACCGGCTACTTCCAATTCATTAAACTGAGATCTTTTTTTTTTTTATTTATTCAAGCAACATCTTGTGCCCTAAACAATCGACGTCGCCAGCCAGAGAATACAGTTATTTCATGGGTTTGCTGGCAGTTTAATCCATGAGCCACTTATTAGGAAACAACTGCAAGCCCACTTTCAAACTGAATGTTCTTTTGCGTTCTAAAGAGGGCTTGAAATGAATGAGCTCCTTTTTCACTCTTTCCATTGTTTAACCATTAAAACGGAGTATTTCATGTTGGTCAGATATTCCTCAGGGCATCAAAAATCAAAGTGATGGATGGAATGCTTACATTAAACTCAGCCACAGGCCATCACTAGGGCTGCATCCCAATTGAATCGTTTTTGCCCACCAGGACACATCAGTTTGGGCCCAGCCATATGCAAATCAGTTTTAACCCAGCACCAATGAAAACAGTCCAGCCCAAACTGCCAGGCTCATCAGCCAGGTATAGCTTGATTCCAGTGGCACAGTGAGCACATGACCCACGTCTTGGCATACCCGTCACATGTCAGACGTTCCTGGCAGAGTCATTTTATGGTTTGTTTATGCTTTAGAGTCTGGCTGCGGCACTCTTAATTATGGTTACTGTTAGACTTGGCATGTTTCCCCTGAGTCTTTTGCTTTCTGCCCTCCTGGTTTTGACTCTTTTCTTGCTGGCGTAGTGTTTCCGCGCACTTTTCGCACTGCTGATCAGTGAAAAAGTGCACGTGCTCCTGTGGTAAAGTAGGGTATGGATTGGGTTTTCCATGATTGGATATTTGGTTTTCTTGTCAGCCCAGAGTAAAGTGCCAGAGCCTGTGAATTAAATACTACACGTGGCCCTGCAGCATGGATTGTGCCACCCATGTGAGTAGCCCGGAAAAGGCACCTCAGACCTGCCATTGCAGAGTATGCGTGCAGTGTGTAACTGTCATGTTGACTTGGCCCGTGCACACACTAGCCAGTTCCTAACCTTCCCTTTTCTTACATGTCAGGTACCCCTAAGGTAGGCACAAGGTACCCCTGTGGGCAGGCAGCACTGTATGTGAAAGGTAGTACATGTCTGTTTTGTGTAGCATGTCCTGATAATGAATTACAACCCATTTCGTTTTTCACTATTGCAAGGCTACCTGTTCCCCATAAGACAGAATAGGAAGTTTGTTTATAACATCTTATAAACATAACTGGCCCTGGGAACTAGGTGGGAAAATAAAATGTAGTATGTCTGAACTCAATCTAAAGATGCATCTTTTAGGTAAGGTGGCTTTTACATTCTGTGTTTGAAAATACCACTTTTAAAAAGTAGGTATTTTTTTGCTCCGTCATCCTGTGTGCATCTTTTGGAATATGGATTGCCTGTCTGGGTTTTGGACGAAAGATGGCTAGGAAGCAGGAGTGGCTCCAGATACTCTAGGTAGGCCAGGAAAGGGCTGAATAGACCTGGGTTGTGATAGGGGAAGAGGGAGGAGATTTCCTTGCACCTCAAAGGACCTGGTCTACCTCTGACAATCCAGTCTCCACCCCCAGCCAGGAAATCACACCAGAGATAGCAGAACTCATTCTGGTTGGGCACAGACACACTCTGCCTAGAGGATCAATGGAATTTTGGATACAAATACTGGGGCCCAGACCCCTGAACTTTAGAACTCATCTGGATCAAGAAGACTGCCAAGAAGAAGAGCCGGGGGAGCTGTGAGGAGGAACGACCGCTCTGCAGAGCGCTTTCCTGGGCTGACATTGCAGTGGCTGCGTCTGTATTGGGCAGTGAAAGGCCTGGACTTGACTTTCTGCAACCTAATTTGTGAGTCTCTCCAAGGGCTTGAAGTAGAGCTTGCCCCCTGTTCACAAAGTCTCAGGAACCGCAAAGACTTCAAGCTCCACTGTCAGCAGCACTGGGGACTGTGTGTTTTGTGCAGCAACAGAGGAATACTAACTCGACGAGGTCTATGACACCGCAGTCCTGACGGCACCGAAGAGGGCACCGCCACTCTGGTCTCACCGACGAAGCCTGCTTATGCTGCCACTGAGCCGTTGCTCGCACTACGACCTGTGGGCCCCGCACTACGCACCGCCTCGCTTCACAACGCAGCTCCAAGCCGAAATAGACGCTGCTGCTTGCACCGTGGTTCGAGGGAACCGCTCGTAAAGTTAGACAATGCCCCGCCGTCATTCCGCACCACAACCTCGACCTACCAACACCGGCACCATAGACTCCTGTTTGTCAGCAGACAACATCGCTTCAGCAACAATGACTCTGCTTGCACAGTGACCTGCCAGCACCGTGACAAGCACCGCCTTCACCTCGCACCGCGACCCTGGTCCCACCGACGACGCCATCTGATGCCGCCACCAAGCCGCTGCTCACACCATGACCTGAGGGCACCGCACGCCGCTCGGCTGCACTTCGCACCGCAGCACCCGACACCAGCGCTCCTGATCCCAACAGAAAGGAGCTCAACGTGCAACCGAGTGACTTCAAGGGCCTTGGCGCCCTGCATCTCTAACAGGTACTGTTTGCGGGTCTTCCCTACACCGTATCTGGTCCGCGACGCTGCGACCAGCCTGAACTGTTTGGCTTTGTTTGCTCACAACACCACAATAGCCCCAGATGGAGCCATCGACATCAAGGAACTGTTTTTAAAGCGTATTTTCATCATTGTAGATTTTTTAAGTACTGTATTGTGGATTTATATTGTTTTTGGTCTTGTATATAAAAGTATTGGATATTTTTCTAAAACTGGTGTGGTGTCCTTTTGTTGTGCTTACACTGTATTACTGTTGGTTATGTGCAAACGCTTTACACACGGCCTCCAAGATCAGCCTGGTTGCTTTTGCCAAGCTACCAAGGGGGTGAGCAGGGGTTATTTTAGGAGTGTAGCCTGCTTACCCTGACTAGGAAGAAGAACCCCTATTTGGACAAAAGGTGCAAGCCCTTGCCAACTAGAGACCCCCATTTCTAATAGTTACATTAGCAAAGCACTTTTGATTTTCATAAAAATCTATACATACATCCTTATTTACAGGTTTTTTTCTTATGGCTGTGGTCCAATATTCCGGTATATGTTTGAGTTTTCTCAAGATGCCTTTTTGTTTAACTGCAATTAAAATGTTCATAAAATAGCAAGCAGATGCTTTGAGTAGATCGCTTTATCTGCTCAATATGACAAGCTAATGTTTTAGGAGACAATGTGTTTATTTACGAAAATATTTGAAAAGCTACTTGAATGATAATTTAGGTTCATGGCGGGGGGGGGGGGTCACTTATGGCATCATTCACTTGGTACATCAAACACGCAAAAGAAGATGAGAGAAATGCTTTCAATAAGTCAATAAGTCTAGCCACTGGCAACTGCTAGGGGTGGCCTTCCAACCAGTCATTCTTTTGCCCACCATTCCACCAGTCTTGACCCTGCTCCAATAGGAACAGCCCAGCCCAAACAACTAGGCTAGGCCCGGATAGGTGCTCCTTATTTAGGTGTAACTTGGTTCTAGTGGCAGGGAAATGGTACCCCTAGCGATGGCCACGAGTTAGACTTATTGCAAGCATTTCACCAGTCACCTTTTGTTGGATGGTCATTTACTAAGTGCTAGGTAAGGGTATGCACATTTTATATATTTCCTTTTTGTATAATTATGCAAAATTTCGGAAAAATTACATTACACAAATCTGGCACCTAGTTATATTTGAGCACAAAGTGTATACTCTTTCAAAATTGACATGCACTTTGCACAGCAAAAAAACTGAGCAAATAAACAATTTCCGTGAACAAGAGACACTTGTGTTCTTTTAGTGTCATTCTGATGCTCCTACAATAGGATTTTTTTTACTAGAGTGACCCCCAAATAAACTATGTGGTGTATTGGCATAACTTTGTAGAACTTCCCATAAAAAGCGTAACGCAAATGTCACATATTACGCTGGCATTATTGGAATTTCTCTCAAGTACAAGGGTCTATACGGCAGATATTTCATGGCTCACAAAGCCAATTAATAAACTAATGTTCGAGGTTTTGTGACATTATCACTACATATAATTACACCACTAAGAACGAAACGGGTCCAGAGGGCTGTATCTTACTTCTGAATCTAAGTTCTCTAATATGTAAGAGGTACCTTTGCTGTCCTATACTATAAAGTCGGTGCAATCGAAGGCAAAGCCTTGATAAGGCTTGATATTCTGTGAGCTGAGCAACTTCACATTCCTAGTCTACCTATTCAAGTACATTATCAGTCACATCATGAAAATAAGACCCCACACCCATGGGAAAATGAAGGCAAGTGGGAGCTAGAAATATCGAATTACTATGTCAGCATTCTGAAAAAGGATAGTCTTAGTTCAGCTCCAGAAGAACGGCCCTTCAAAAAGTGGCGGCCACCACATACAAAAAGTGGTAGGGTGGGGGGCACAGAGGGGTGAGTGGGGTAGGGTAGATTATTAATAATTAAAAAAAAGGAAAACTTACGTTGAACTGCCGGCCACTTCCAGTGTTGTGCCTGGTCGTGTCGTTATTCTTTGTCTCAGCAGGTACTGGGGATGCATCAGACTCCCTGTTCTATTCCCGCTCCGCTCTTATCCTATGAAAGCAGTGCGGGGATTGGCCTGAGCAGGCTGAAAAGCTGCTCGCTCAAGCACAGGGAGTCTGTGCTGTTTCCCTAACCCGGTTGTTCAACACAGCTGGGTTGGAGAAACCTAACTGCGCATAGCATTCCTCCTCCCTACCATATCCCAGCCCTGCCACTCCCTGCACACGCTGGATTGAGCCAGCTGCTTAAAAATAAAAACAATCTCAATGTATGGGAACCAAATGACCTAACACGCCAAGCTCAGGGCTGGGCCACATTAGGGGTCATGGTTGCTAAGCGGAATGTGGCCCAAAAGTGGGGAGGTGCGTTGGTGCCAACACTCGCCGCGTGGGGAAGAGACGCAGCTATGTTTGCTGAATGAACGGTGTTTATTAGTAGGGGATGCCTTCAGAAGTGGAGTAAAATCTGGGGGGCATGGAATAAATTCAGAGGGGAAATATGTGAACCACCACCAGTACAGGACGCCGAAAATTTGGCTTTGGAAGAATAATTATATACTTGTGGACTGCAGGGGGGCTATGGTCACAACAATGTGTAGTAATAAATCACTACTCAACGTGGGTTCCAAGATAAGATTTATTAGTTATAGATAAACAGGTGCTCCCAGCTTGGCGGCTTTCACTCAACAACCAACATTCTAACTCACGCTCCCGGAGGCGGAGCGGACCATACCAAGAAGGGAGAAGGGAGAGGGGTGTGTGACGGGGAAGACACAACAGGTGAGGTTACAACACACCTTCCCCCCTAAAGAGAACAGAGGAAAAGAGATACAGATCTCCACGGACAGGGGCGAGAGAAAGCAGTAAAAGGGAGAGTGGGGAAGAAAAGAGGGGTGAGTTAAAAGGAGGCGAGGTGACGGGAAGGGATAGGGAAAAGAGAGGAATAGAGGGCTGCTGAAAGAGGACAGCCAAAAGAAGGGAAACAGGAGAGAGCGAAAGACCACCAGGGAGAGAGAGAAGAAGACCGAAACAAGGAAAGCAGAAGAATGGCGAAGACGACCTCTTGGGTTTCAGAGAACGAACAACAGTGGGAAGGAAGAATGGAACTATCCTGGGCAGCTTTTAAAAGTAAACCATAACCATAGGGTTAACCTCTGTATCGAACTGACTGAAAGAACTCTGGAACAGTGAGATAAAATGTTCTGCTGGGTCCCCCAAGAAGACCTGACTCTTCTCGCAAAGGGATAAGCAATTGTGTCTCACAGTGGGTGCGGCTAATTACTACCATACCTTGAACACCTCACCTACCTCCACCCCATTGCTCTCCCTAAAGTTTCTTTGATGGGCCCCATGACATAAGTTACAACAGGTAAGTGCCACATCACTCTTTCACCCTGGGGTTCCCCTTAGTCTGAACAAACCCAACAGTCTATTACACCCTAGAGTTCCGCATGTCTCTTACTAGTCTCTCCAACCCCTTACGGAGGGATGATCCAGGCGGTAACGCTCCTCATTTTTTTTCCTCTTAGTCAATAACATGGGCCAGGGCACTCCCCGGCAGCTCCCTCTGAGACACTATGTCTCTCTTACAATGTCATCCTCGGTGACTGGTCTAGGCCATCATCTACCCCCCTTCCCTTGGCCCTTACCAGAATCCAGACCTATCTTGAATTCTTTTTCAAACAGCTCCAGATCATCATCACGAGCCTCTTCTGCCCTTAGTCTGTCCACCTGTTCCATCACAAGACCACCATAGAAGAACTCAGTTGTGTTTTCTGGGTCACGAAACTTATGCTTTCTCCTATACTCATAGAGTGGACCATTTTTTCCCGACAGGACCTTTATTGGGAGATCTTTTTGTATTTTCTGCATTTCCATACTCTCACTCTCCAGCTTATCACTATTGGGCCTATGAAAGTATTTTCCTGTATTCTCACCCTTAGATTCACCCAAACTTGAGACCACTTCTCTTTCCTGTTCAAAATTGTCTTCATACTCCTCCATCATTGTGGTCCTGGACTCAGACGATGTGGTACTTTGCCACGTCTCTTTGTGATTGAATTGGTTACTCTTACATTTTATCCTTTGCCGCACATTTGCTGTAGTACTCATGCATTCTCCCTTTCTTTCGAATTGTCCTTTTTTCCCCAACTTTACCTTCACTGCCTTTTCTCTCATGTTTCTTACGTATTTCTCTTTCATCCACCCAACTTTGGTGAGTTTCTCGTTTTTCCTTACGTTTGTCCTTAGCTACTTCTTTTCCGTACTCTTTATTACTTGCAGCTCCTTCAATAACTCCCGAACCCTTTGACGTCGGCGCACGAGCCTTCAGTGCTTCACTATTTGTTCCCTGCATGCTTTGGTTCTGTGCCAGCTCACTCATGTGTTCTTTTCTTCTTCCGTTACGTGATATTTTCAATTTCCTTTGATCCTTCCACCCTAGCATGGTGGGTCCTCTTTCCGTTATATATATGGTACTCCAAGTATTATTTCCCTTGTGCATTAAATCCATAACTTTGTAACCTATTACGTTGATGTCCTCCCCTGTGTACGTTTTTAGGGATATGTTGGCCACTTTAAATTCATCTCCATATTTTTTATTTAATTCTCTATTCCATTCACTCTTGCTTACCAAACTATAACGTGATCCTGAATCTGAGATCATATCTGTCTTTACTCCACCTATGAAGATAGTACACCCCGGGTTTATTTTTCTAGTATTATCTTCCTCTTGGCTATCCATTCTTTCCTTGATCACTTCATCCCTTTGTACCTTTACCAACGAGGCTTGTATTTCATATTCATCCCACGCATTCAAGATGTCATCGTACAAATTTCTGACTGACCCTTTCGTGAATACCTTTTCCATTTCGTGGTACTTTTAGTCCTTCAGTTCCTAAACTATATTTCAGCCTTTTCCTCAGGTATAAGAGATACTTCTTCCTCGACAACTGATATGTACTCCTCAAAATATTCTTTCCACTCACTCCATTCTGCAGTGTTTTTTTCGTCCCCCTCCATAAACGGCACTGGTGGCGGAAAATTATACCTTTGGCCCCACTCCATGTTGGTCGCGCAGCTATATTTTGGAATTCACGTGAAGATGTATTATCCCCCTCAAACAGAAAGATGGCGGTACGAGTGAACTTCGTAGGACTCTCTAGTGCCCCAAGCTGGTTAAAAGAAATGCGCCGGCAATAGCCACTGGGATCCTTACTTTGCAGGTCACGTTTCCAACTCTGCTTACTGTTTCCCTACAGGGCACCCTGAAATCACTAAATATGCTTTGCTTACGCCGTCAGTGGGTTTAAGACCCTTATAAATCCACAGTCACTTATGCAAAGAGATACGTGTCCCTCTCAAGACGTGCTGCATCATATCTGTATTAACTCCGCCTCAAGAATTCCTTGCACTATCAGCCCCTCTGAGGGTTTCCTCACGCTGCTACAACTCGCTCCTACAATTCGGTTTACTTCACGGAACCCAGTGGGTTGCCACACTCCCTCAGTTCCTCTGAAATCTCCATACACCTCTTCCAACTGCTGCCTCAGTTCTGAAAATTTCCTCACGCCGCTTCAACACGCTGCTGCAGTTAGTTTACTGCACAGAACCCTGAGGTTTGCCTCGCTCCTGAAATCTCCGCACACCGCTTCCAAGTGCTGCTTCAGTTCTAAAATTTCCTCACGCCGCTTCAACACGCTGCTGCGGTTTAGTTTACCTCACAGAACCCTGAGGTTTGCCACGCTCCCTCTGTTCCTTTGGAATCTCCTCACGCCGCTTCCAAGCGCTGCCTCAGTACTGCGATTTCCTCACGCTGCTTCTACACGCTGCTTAGATTTAGTTCACCACTTCCACGCGCTGCCACAGATCCGTTTCACGCGTGGCAACAGGGGCTAACTCCCCACCTTGATCATCTCAGGTAATTTATGCCGCTCAAAGTGCTGCCACAGTTAATCTTCAGTCACTGGAACAAAGGCACGCTACACACTCTGTTCCACTGATTTTTTCTCAAACAGCTACAATGCTCTGCCACCATACAGTTTCATAAGTCTTCGGTACCAAATGTTACCGTCAACGCTCCTCACAGTGTTTCGAAAGCTCAACGCAATAATGCAGTCCAGCTTGGGTCCCCCACGGTTACTCTCCCTCCCAATACATATAAGAATACTTCAGGATTCTCCGAGACTTTCAATTACTCGCCTCCATTAATTCTGGGAGTCAGGGGAAAGCAGATTCCCAACGCTGTCACTCACTCATGCCTCGAACACTTGGCGCTCACCTCAAATCAATTTCTTTCGCATTACTATAAATGTGCCTTCATTCCTTGCTCCGCTCCCTCCTCCTCACGCAGCCTCTAGGTCTCACCTCCTTGACTTGTACGACTCCCTCTGTAACCGAATGAAGAACTTCCACCTTTATTTATTTTCTCCAAATTCAGACGGGAAGTAGTTTAGGCTGTGAAGTCATCCTTCTAACACACGATCACAGTACCGGAACTTCCTGTCAACGACTCTGCGGATCCTCGGGGCAAGACCTGCTCAGTCTTTTCACTCATTTGAGTTCCCTGCTTTTCGCAGACCGCCTGACGGTCCTCCCACTCCACGGAGGGGACTAAGCACGGTGCCAAGGGACGCCCCCTCAGAGCCAGGAACGGAACACGGTCGCCATACGTCGTTCGCTTCACATCGACTTCGACAGTTTCACTCTTTGCCTCAAGCTCATTACCGGCAACCCGCTGTGCCGAAACTTCATTCATCAACTGGCTGAGTCTTCCTTGTCAGCACTTTTCTCCGCCCAAGCATCAAATCTATCCAGGGGGGAGGCACCACACTGACCCTGGCTCAGCTCCACGTCTTTGTCGCCAAAAAATGTAGTAATAAATCACTACTCAACGTGGGTTCCAAGATAAGATTTATTAGTTATAGATAAACAGGTGCTCCCAGCTTGGCGGCTTTCACTCAACAACCAACATTCTAACTCACGCTCCCGGAGGCGGAGCGGACCATACCAAGAAGGGAGAAGGGAGAAGGGAGAGGGGTGTGTGACGGGGAAGACACAGCAGGTGAGGTTACAACACAATGTTATGCTGGAAAGATAGGAGTTGAGTCTCTCTGATTGTGCTATTATGTACTGTGATACTATATTTTGCTGGAACGTTAAATGTAAGACTTACCATTGCATTGTTCTTGAAAACAATAAAAAAAATGTAAAAATAAAAAACTATAAACTGTTTATTTTTTTAGCTACTCGCTCTGGGCCAGTGGAGCGTGCCTACTCTGCCATTGCGGAGGAGCCGCTCCTGCCTTCAAAACTGCCTCTGAAATTGAAAATATTCCTTACGGACATGGGCAGTGCATGCATACACTAAGTCAGTTTGTGCAATTGTAGCAAATTAACTATGAATAATTTGGCCATGAGCTAATTGGAACATCACCACAAGTTCGGACAGATGAGAACCATTTAATAATGGTTAGTCAGGATAAGATTTGCTGTTGTCCTGAACAGAAGAGAATTAATATTCAATGACAATGGCTGTGTGTAGATTTATAGATCATACATTTCCTGTGTACATTTCTCATTTTAAATGTTACTCACATGTGGGAAATAAGGCATGTTTAGGTCACTCCTCCCACAGAAGCTGTGATCTACACCACAAAGGCATAGAAAAGATAGATTAGCAGAGGTGGGGGTGGGGGTGGGGTGGGGTCTCACCAACTCTCCCATCAATTCTCTTTAGCACAAATTCAGCTGCATGATTGCACCTACATACAATATTTAATGAAATGGAACGGTTCTGTTGTATTCAGGTACAGCATCCAGGACTTCTCCGGTAAGGGGATCCGTTTTCGCACATCAAGTCTTGTACAGCCGCAACCAGGGATGCTGTACCAATAGTTGTACATATGCTGCTTGAGTCTGGATTGATCATATACGAGCATTTTTTTACTTTCTACTATTCAAAAGACTATTCATTTTTGTATTTGGAAATCGGGTACAATGCACCCTAGCACTATCTTGGACGCGTCGTCTACATAGTAACGTTACTTTTTAAAAGGTGTTCTGCAGTTTTTGACTTGGAAAAGGAAATCGGAATCTGGATTATTGCTCGTGTTGCAGTCTATCCGGGAGAATTGAAGGGATAAAAGAAGTATAACTACCATCACTACTAATTTATTATCAAGCCTTGAAGAAGTCGTCTACACTTTGAAACACGTGTCGGCTGTCTGCACCTACGCCTTACATTCTGCATCAACATAATCAAGATTACTAAGTGTGTGCATCTTTTTACCTTGGATGGGTGTTTTTACTTTTGTATATACGCCTTTGTGCTGTGTTTATTAAAACTAGCTGACAACAAGCTCTGTGGATTTCCCAAATAATGGTTGTGCTCTGTAATCAATGTTTTGTGATTAGTTGTATGGAAATTATCTTTCCAAACAGATAAACACTGGATGAGTGGCACAGTGTTTTGCATGGAGCACACATATATACATATATTTATAATACTTTCTGGAATACAGTGCGGAGAGGCGGACTGGTGTTTCTTTACCACTGCCATTTGTTCTTTATTTGCTCCGATTACAATGTTGTTAGGAAGGGCTGCAGATGGGATCCGGTATTCTCCAATTCGATTCGGAACCCTTGTTTCCTACCGAATCGTACAGTTTTCCAAACGACCGATTAAGATGCCCTGAAACCATTCGAGCAGACCGAATATGTTCCGATAGGCACCCGAACTGCCCTAGCCTTTTAGAGTCAATTCGTACAGCTATATGGACACGGTTTCCGGATGAGAGATTATGATGACTGATTCGAACAGCCAGAGATGAAATGGCTGCCGGAATCTGTCTTTGGGGCCTACTGCAGGCCCCCTTCACATGGAGGCATCCAAATGTGGTCTGTCGGGACCCCTCTTCCCAACCATGCACAATGTTGTAAACACCATGGGGTGCCCACCACAGGGTGCAAGGTTTCCCCCAACCACCCCCTTTTGCAATGGGTGCCTGTGTTTGAAACACAGGCTCCCGATGAAGTCAATGTGAGTCAGACCGAACGATGTTGGGAGGCAACGTAATCAGTCGTCTGGACTCACAGGACTATTCATTTGAAAACTAGTCCGGAACCGATTTGTTCAGGACAGTTTCTAAATAGTATTGTAATCTGGCCCAATGTACTATAATACAAACAAGCCGAGAGTCAGGAGCAGCTCAGGGTTGTCTCATTTGTGATGTTCGCAGAAACCAATAATTGGTGCACTATGAGAAACAAATCCGAATGATGTAAAGCATCGCCTACCATAAGCTGGGTCTTCTAGATGGTGTACACCACATGCCAACTAGTAACCAGATCCACAAAAGGTCTCAAAGATGAACAACCTTACGCTGGACCACTCAGGCTTCAAAAAGTAAAGATGAAGGCCTGCAAGTAACAACCATGAAACTCCAATCCAAATACTTGCATGGTTGCCTTAAATACAAATTAACATGTTATGTATAAAAGTAACCCTCGATTCTCCTGACAGAAAGTGGAATTCCTTTGAAGCTCAGTAAATAAAAACATCCATTTGAGTTGATTCATGAAAAGTCACTTGCTGCATGTGCGCTTCATTTGAAATATTTGCTTTAGTCGCAATTTCTTTAGCAGCCAGCACATGACTGTGCCCCAAAGAGGAGACTGGAGCAGTTTGAATTTTTGCTCAGGCTAAGAAAAAAAATCTAAACAGCAGCTTGCTCCTTGCTGGAGGAGACACCCACATCTGAGCCTGAACATAGGAAACGCTACCAACCTCAGACATTTCCTAACACTAGTCTTGGATGGTGTGGCTTGCATGGATGACACCCCTTTTTCTACCCACAATATAATTCTAAGAGTAACCATTGATCTAAAAAAAATAAAAAATAAAGGATTTTCCTCACAATTCTGTCACAGAATGTTCAGAATTTTGTGAGGTACGGCACCCAGTGTTCAAACACTCATTCCTATAAAACCGTACTTCACACGTGTAGGTGGCCGTATTGTTAATGAAAGAAAGACAAAATCTGTGATTGTGTGAAGTCAATAAAGGTTCCATGTGGTCTTCACATGGTCAAAATTTGTGGCTATTCCTGTCCCATGGAGCAGACTCATCCACATATACGTCTCACTGTTTTTATTAGACCAAATGTGTTCATTCTGATATACACCACTTTTCTTTATTTTTAACATCTTTTTATTGAAACCATGCTCATCATACAGTGCTTACCATCAAGATAACCTATCATGGTGCATACATGGCAGTTTAAAAAGAGGCAACATTCAAAAGCATGACTTTGGTCGCAGTCCATAAAGACACTTTTACGGTCCATCACACTCTAGATGGCAGTTGTTAACCTCCCTTCGAACATAAGTAATCATCAAGCCCTAAAAGCATGTTTCCCACCCATCAGTACCCCCTATATGCCGGCTAGGCTCCCCACACCGTTCTCCACTTCTTGGGGCATTCCCTACTCTAATAGACAACCTTTTTCACTCTGGCACCAATCAAGGTCTGACTTCCATTCCGTGAGCCCTGGTGGAGCGGTGCTTCCCCATTTCCTCGCAATATTTTGTTTGGCCACCCCTGCAGCCAGTAACAGCCAGATTGTCTTGTATTTGAGCCAAAAGACCTCCTCTGACACCGCCAATAGGGGCCAGTTTGCATCTACGGGGATCCAGTGCAAGCCGGCACTGTCTGATGGCTTTTGCACAACGCACGCGCACTTTAGCCGCCATTACCCAGGTCAGCGCTCTAGTCGCTGGACCCCTGATGACATGACCGTGCAGCACTAACTGAAGCTACAGCGAGTCACATCAGGCCTCAAGGCAGCGCAGCTACCTCGCTACTCTTTTTAAAACTTAATTGAATCAAGACCTTTAAATTATTTGGGGAATTGTATGGGAATTGGATTTTAACTGTTCTGTTTTAAAAATATTGTTTTACCTGTGAATTACTGAGCTGTGATCAAGGAACTGGGATATAGCTCCGGAGGGCAAGCCGGCACTGTCCGACGTCTTTTGCACAATGCACGCGCACTTTAGCTGCAATTACCCAGGTCAGCGCTCTAGTGGCTGGACCTGCCCGGGCTTCTTAAGAGCCCCATGACACAACCACACAGCTGGCATGCCATAGGCAAGCCAGTCTGCGTCCATCCGCATCCGGACTGGGCAAGGGGCCACAACCCCTGCCTTTTTTACACCAGATAAGTACTGTTATAGCACGGAGCAGCTTAGACAGTTCAATCCACCCCCAGGATCTAATTTCCTTCATTCTATGGCTCCCAGTAGTCTAGCTACCCATTGCGCACACTGCTCTTTCAGATTCTGGTCGCCCTCCCCCACTGATAAACATTTTAAACTGCTTTTACTAAACTGCAGATCCCTACCTGAACATACTTCAGAGCTGTTCATTTTGCTTATGGACGAAGGCTGTTTTATTTCTTCCTGAAACCTGGCTGAATGCAGGCTCAGAGCCCGACATGGTCCAGGCCCTCCCCCCTGACTATGCACTGCAGAGGTTGGATAGGGCTACTGGTAAAGGTAGTGGCATTGCCATCATCTTTAAAAGTCACCTCAATTGTCAGAATTTTGGGAGCCTTCTACTTGACTGTGAGAACATCCATTTCTCAATAGGATTTACGCCTACGCTCTCCTTATCAGGCATTCTAATTTATCACCCCTTTGGAGCTACGGGCCAATTCTGCAACTCCCCATCTGAAATAGTCCCTAAACTGGCCAGCACTGCTGCAAATTTCGCTATAATGGGTGACTTCAATGTCTACTACGATGATTTGGCATTGAAGGCTGCATCTAAGCGGTCCTTGGACTTCGCGGCCTTCCAGCTCACACAGAAGGTGCCATCTGCAACACATTCAAAAGGGCACCTCCAGGATCCCCTTTTCTCTAATCTGGAGGAGCCATCTAGTCAGAAACCGGTCCCCATTCCCTGGTCAGATCATTACCTGATCCAATTCCATTGGTTTCCTATCCATGCTATCCCCCCCCCCCCCCCCAACTCGGTCAACGCAAATTAAGTCCTGCCACTGGCCAAAACTTCCCACAGAAAAGTGGGTATCGGCACTGGAAAATGCAAAGCCACTCCCTGACATCGATCCGGTGAGGTCTAAAGAGATTCAACAATTGGATTGAGGGGACTTTAGACCAGGTCCTTCCAAAAAAATATATATATCACTGTCGCATAAAGGGCCTAATAGAACAGCCTGGTACACCCCCAAACTCTGAGAACTAAAACTAAACCTGCAAAAAAACTGAAAGAGCTTGGAGAAAGGATTTCTCCCTGAATAACAAAAAAGGAATACAGGGAGGCTATTAAATCTACAAGCTCGAAATAAAAAAAGCCCAAGTTCTTTCTTCGAGGATAACATTTCCTTAGCAGCCAATTCCCCTCGTAAAACATTTTGAATTGCAAAAAAACTACTGAGAGCTCCTTCTCCCCCCGATACCCACTTAGCCACGGATCAGCGCTGCAATGAACTTGCAGAATATTTTTACAATAAAATCGAAAAGATCTACGAATCTTTTGTTCCGTCCGACAGCCAGATTACCCCTCATCCAGAGGACCCTTACACCTGGAGTAAGGAACATTCTCTTAAGGCCTTTCCCTTAATGAACTATGAATCTTATCAGACCACCTCTGCACTCGTTAAGAGCGGGTCGCCCAGAGACCCAGCCCCGCTCAAGATCTTGAAAGAGGTGGCAGAGTCAGTTAGTCCAGTCATTTTGGATTTGATCAACCCCTCCATATCCACTGGGGTGGTTCCCTCCCTATGGAAAAAAGCCATGGTTAAATCCCTTTTTAAAAAACCTAGCCTGGATCCAGACTGGCTTGGTAACTGCAGACCTATCTCGCTCCTCCCAGGAATTAGCAAAATAAAAGCATTTCAATTTGGTACTTTCTGTACACCTGGAATCTAATAATCTTCTCCATCGCTCTCAAACCAGTTTCCTCCCTAGCCAAGGTATGGAAACGGCCTTATTAGCAGTTGTGGCATAATCCAGAAAGACCCTCAATACAGGAGGCTCCTCTGCCGTGATCGTTTAAGATCTCAGCACAGCCTTTGACACGGTTAACCATCTTATTCTAGTCCAACTGAGAAATCAGGGCGTGTCCGGAGTAGCCCTCACCTGGCTGAAAACCTTTCTGGAAGAAAGATCTTTCCAGGTTTGAGGGTGAGGCAACCTCGAAATCCTGGCCCCTCCACCGTGGGGTTCCCCAGGGATCTTCCCTGAGCCCAACACTTTTTAACGCCAACATGGCACCTCTTGCGGACATCGTTCTTCCCTATGGGGTGCACATTGTGACCTATGCTGATGACACTCAACTGGCTGTGGCGCTTAACCATTCAGACAAGGCCTCTGCCGACCTCTGTACCTGCCTTGAAGAGGTAGCTAAGTGGATGAAACTCTCCTACCTGAAATTATATGGTGATAAAACCAAGCTCATGCTCCTTGGTAATCTTTCTCTTTTTAAGGCAGACATTATGTGGCCAGCCTAGATGGGCACTGCACCTGTTCCCAAGTCAGAGATAAAAAGCCTGGGCTTCTGGCTGGACTCAGACCTCCGCTTCAAAGTCCAGGCCAGATAGGTGGTGGCCTCCTGCTTTGGCATCATAAGGATGCTTCGTAAAGTGCTTCCTCTGCTCCCTTTTCAAGCAAGAAAGCTCATGGTCCAGGCCCATATTCTTCCTCGCCTGGACTACAGCAACGCCTTATTCCTTGGAGCCCCGAGTTTGGTCCTCCCTGAACTCCAAACAGTACAGAACTGCGCCGCAAGGATCCTCTTGGGGACCCAGAGCCGGCAGTCTGCAAAACCGGCTATGAAAGATCTCCATTGGCTCCCTGTCCGGGAGAGAGTCCACTTTAAGGCCTTATGCATCACCCACAAGTTGATGGGAGAGAAAGGATCAGAGATTATCTCCTCTATGGTCAAGCCCTATCAAGCTAATATGAGACTGCGCTCGGACGAGCAATACCTGGCAGTCGTCCAAAGAATTAAAATAGCTAGAAGTGGCGGCAGACTATTTTCATACAATGCTGCCAAACTCTGGATTCCCTTCCTCTTCAGCTACTAAGGGAATCCACTCACATGACCTTCAGCAAGCTGCTGAAAACATGGCTCTTTACTAAGTGATTATCTGAAGCCTCAGTTATTCCCCAGCGCTGGGATGCCTACGGGTAGCTACGCGCTTTATAAGTGCTGCTTCATTCATTCATTCATTCACATGTCCCCAGCGACCTGCTCCAGAATTGCTGTACTACCAGGCAGTTCCACAGCATGTGAAAGAACGTACCCTCCTGTACTCATCCCGTAAGACAAGTCAATGAGGGTGTCCTCCCTGTTGGGGCTAATCGTGTTCTTGAGTAGTAGGGTCGATGTAAAATTATAGGTTGGACCAAACTAAACCTAACTCTAATAGCCATCTTGCGCAGGCTCTGGATGGCTTCCATTGAATAATCATCCAAGCCATCCAAGTCGCCCTGCCAAGCTTCCTGCAGTGCCACAAGCAGGTCAGGGGAGTTATTAACCGATTTCCCATAAATGGAGGTGGCTTTGTCATTGATAGGTTCTGAAAGAAGTCGATCCTCCAGAGACCAAGACACTAGCAGCTGCTCCCCCTCTAGTATGTGTCATTTTAGGGTATTTCCCCGCTATAGATACTTCTATCTTTCTGCTTCCCTCATCCCAAATTATTGGCTCAGGATTTCAAATGTTATTTAGACCTGGTCCCGCACGACATCTCCCAGATGCTCTATTACTGTGAGCTCCCAACCCACAAAGCCTTTCGAGTCTGCCTCTTCCTTAAGCAGGTCACTGTCCCAGAGTGGCATCCTGTTAGTGATTTTACTACTCCAGCCCAAGAATCTTGTAGCCTCCCTCAGATATCATCACTTCTTGCTCATGATGCAGCACAATAACTAAAAATATGTCTTGCTTTTGAGCCTTTGAGATGTAACATTTTTCATGCCATGGTCACCTTCTACCATACAAGAGCTTGGGCTTTGAAGACTGGATTTAAAAAATGCAAATTATGAAATCCAATCAGTGCTGAGACACTGTATTTTCTGCATAATCCAGGGATGTCCACTTATTTTTTTTTTTAATTCATGCATTAATTTGCCCTGTAATTGGTTTAAATAAACAAGGATTGCTCACTTCAACCACAATGCACCTTCACATTTATAACGAACACTCTGAAGAGATTCATAGTGAGCTGCAATGAAGCTATTAAGGTATATCCATTCAAATAAAATAGGCTTCATGAATAGAAAAAAGTCGCATGTAAAACCCTCTTACAGAAGATTACATTCTTATGTATAGCATCACATCTCCAACTAGGTAGAAGGAATGTGTGGATCAGTGATTCCATGATTCCAAGCTCTTGTAAACCTACCAGGGAAGATGAAAATGAAGAAAGCGCCGATGCCGCCAATGATGGAGATGACTTCACTGATGTCTGGAACAAACATGGCAAAGATGAGCGTCACGAAAATCCACAGGAAGGTGAGCACGATTCGAACGCACTTTTCATAGGGTTCTGTGATCACCAGGTATCTGCGCTTGTAGTTGATCCAGTATTCTTGCACGACAGCCCTAGCAAACAGACACCTGCCAATTAATGCCAACTTTATGTGAAGGGGAGAAGAGAAGGCATTGAAAATTCATCAACAGATCAGTGCTTGGTTGCTCTTTGTTATGAACAAAACTTTAGAATATCTACATGTAAGTCAATGAAGTATTCAATTTTCTAACAAAGCAAAAAGACAAGATGATAAGCCACTATCACAAGAAATGCTTAGGAGAGTGAATTCCCCTATTCCAGACACCTTCATGCTTGTGAAATAAAATATTGCCATGAGCCATCTTGACACTTTGTCAAAGATGCAGTGAACTCTTTGCTCTCCCTCTTATGTCAAAAACACACAATTTGCGATGTAATTATATGTCGACGAGGGTGTACTATGATTGAAGCTTGTTCTAGATAATAGAAAATAGAGGACATTTGCTTAAAATACACCATCTTAGTTCCCATGCCACCTGTGGGATAGACCAGGATTTTTTTGAAATGCAAGATTCTGCAATCATCTGGTGATCCCAACAACTATATTCAAGCAAATATTCCAGCATATAAAATCAGAACATATGTTTTGCCTGTCTCTGAAAAGGTTCAGGTTTATCATGACCATATACAAGGGTATTTAAAATATAGAGGGGATGTCCTCATGATAGATTGCCTGCTTGTGCAGCTATCAATTTTGCTAATCTAGATGTTTTTTACAACAGTTTACCTCAAAAGTAATGTGGATTATTTCTCAAAATCCGCCTTTTTCAAATGGATTTGTGATATGCCACTAATCAGACAGCAAGCGGAAATGGGGATCGACATCTTGAGGTGATATCCATAACATTTGGATATCATGACAAAACATAGGAATCTAATATGGTCATTACATTTTAGAGGGGTATTCCTTCAAACGTCTTTTAGAAGTCCCATCAGACATCTAATGAGCACTTTGACTACATTAATCAGATCATGGTACAGTGATCAATTTCTCCCTGTGGGGTTATAACCCTGACAACCTCGTGTTCTAAATCTTAAATCTGCCAAGTGGAAAGGTACACAAAAGGCAATAAATAATACAGGACAAAAACATTTTAGGAGGGTCTTCACTTATGAGATTACATTGTATGTGGTGGTTTTTTCCCATATCTTCAGTCTCCTTTTCCAAATTATTTACTCTATTCGACTTGCTCCTTCCTATCAGGAAGTTCTACCATGCACACTTGGTCTTTGTGGTGTGAACGAGCAGACCATATCAGAAGGGATTCCACAATTGAGGAGATAAAGTGAGGAGTCTAAATTATTTTTACGTTAACCTCATCGCTGCTGTTGATATTTTCCCCCTGTGCTGAGCCCCAATGATAATGGGTGTGGTTGTGACGGAACCATTCCGTCATCAGCACAGCTCAACCGTGTCTGATTACGGAATGGTTCCGTCACCAGCATCGAAGGTGTTAAACATTCCTCTACGGCACAATTTTGTTAACTGAAGCCAGCAGCTCCAAACAAAAGGGGGGCAACCTCAAACAACTGGCCGCTATATAGGGCTAAGTTCCCTAACGTAACCACTACCAGGAGGTATCTGACCTTACCAGCTCCCTTCTCTGTAGCAATAAATTGGCCTTTTAACATTCAATCACTACTGTAATTTGTTCAGAAAGCTATGCAAAGACGTACAACATGGATTGGTGTATGGACATGTTGGCAGAGGGTTACGGAGCAGTAAGCGGGATTTCAATTGCGGTCCTTCAAATACCTGCCCAGCAGGAGAACGATGGGGTAGATCGTAATAATGGAAACCGCGAAGAGTACTCTTGCTATCATGACAACTATGTCATTTCCAGGGTAGGACATCAGAATATCAGCGGCAACGTTGTCTCCAAATGTCAAATAGCCGTAAAGTCCTAGAAAAGAAGAGTGGAGAGAAACTGGAAATTAGAACATACAACAGAACAATAATCACCAGATTCTACTTTAAGCAGCCGTGTAGAAAGCTAGTAATGCCTCTGTATTGCATTAAAAACAAGGTAAAATACCAAAAAGAAGTTACCTCAATACATTTTTCACTCAAATGATTGCTATCAACTTGCGCGAGGATCACTGAAAGATCATGGTTCATGTGACCTGCACAGGGTTGGGAGCAGCAGACGGACACCAACACAACATTCAGAATTATAGATAGGTAACAGTGAATAAACAGGGATGTTTCAGTGAGCGGTCTGAGTGACAAACACAACAACGGACGCGAAACTCTAATTGTCTTTGACGTTGCTCAGAGCTATAATGTGAAAAACATCCCTGGAATTCACTTTTTGCCAGTGTATCATTTTATGTTATGTAGGTCTCAGAAAATCATCAGCTCCTGCTTTCAACTGCTATGCAGGGACAGAGGAGTAATGCGGAGCCAGCCATCCAACTCTCCATCCTCCAACTCCTCACCCTCTTCCCTTCCCGAAGCTGTGCCCTCTATCCTCCATTGGAGCACAGAGCCACCGCTGTGCAGGCAGGCTCGCAGAGAGCCCTGTCAGAGCAGCTTGGAATTATTTTACTTCTTAGCAAAAGTGGGCTACAACTTTGTTTCCCACTGTTGCTCCATCATAGCAGTGAAAAACAGATTTAGAATTTGGTGTTCACACTAGTGGCTTTCAGAGAGCCATACATAACAAATAGATGGTAGTGTTTAACCCCTTGCGTGCGGCTGCGATTCTGCGCCTGTGCGGCACTTCTAAAGAGTGGGCGGGTTCATGACGGCCCCCAGCCGTCATCAGCACACGCCCACCGTGCTGCATGACGGACGGGGGCAGTCATCAGCATGCAAGGGGTTAAATGTGTGATTGAGAAGCTTTGATTTCATGTAACTTTACTGAGAAGCCCTCCAACAGACACCACCCAGGAGACAGCCGGAGAGCCATTCTAAAGCATGTGTTGGTAGCTCGGTTAACCCTGCACAAGCTCATCTGCTCCCTACCTTCACATGGTGAGGAGGGAAACACGTCAGCTGTAATCAGGCCGATAAATTGTCGTCAACTACAGACTGAACGAAATCACGCTATTGCAATATCTTTGAATAATAATTTGGATCAAGTAGCAGTGCTTAATTTGAGCCAGTGGTTTCCGGTGCTCAACACAGGCAATTTATTTCCGGTGCTCAGCACCAGCACTTGATTGTCAACACCGCTCTTAGGACCACTCTTAGGACAGTCTGCCAATTATTCATTATTATTAATACGTTATACATTAAAAAATGACTAAAGTATGCCTCCCCAGCCATTCCTTTAGGTTTGGGGACCTGGCACAATCTGAATTGTCGCACTTGCAGAAGAGAGCTATGGTTAGTAGTTGTTTTGGCAGCGATGACGGGGCGATGGGTGGTGCAAGCTGCAGTACCTTCCGGGTCAGGGTTACAAATGATGCACTGTCAAGTAGTACATTGGGAATACATGACTATTGATTGGATGCTGCCTCTTTGATATTTTGTTTGTGACTTAACTGTGGGCAACCAGTTGTTGGAGGAGGGCATAACCTTGTGCAACAGTGGAAACAACTGGAAAGCGCAGTGGGAAAGGCTGAGGGTTGCCAGTTTGTACGCTGGATGTCTACTGAGGACTCCGATGACTGTCATGAGATCCGAGAACAAACTCTCCTTGGGGGTTGTAACCTCATGTTCTGAATCTTAAATCTTCAGAGTGCAAAGGTACAAAGGCAATAATACAAGATAAAAAAATATTTTAGCAGGGTTACACATATATTGGAACTTGAAATGGCAAAATGACATGCTATTATATGGCATATGGTGTATCGTGTGCCGTTCTCCAGTACACAGTAGGGAAGGTGGTTCGATTGTGTCTTGGTAGTGCAGATATCTCAGTGTCAGAGTTAGTGCTTCTGAGGAGTACAGGAGAAGGAATTCGAGTGGCCACAACCCTCACTTGCAAAGTGCTTGAAAGAGGCCTTTGGCAAACTCATTCTGGAAATAGGTTGTACACGGCCTGCACCAGCCACAATTTTATTAGTAGTATTTATATCATATTTTATATGTATTTTAAGGCATTCATTTGTAATATCGATATAGTGCAAACCTAGCCCGAGACCACAATACATGCTATCCCATCAAACCTGAAAAGGGATGCACTTGTCCCATCCCTTTCAACCACTTACTTCGTCCTCCACAATAACAATGTATCCCTCAGGGCTGCTTTTTCTTTGGCACAAAGCAGGTTTAGCGGATTAAAAAGAAGCATTACAAATCAATGGCACGGTTCCCAAGCTTGAACAGAAAACTCTGCCTTGCTCACATTTCTTGTTGCCAGGAGTGAGTGCTTTCTCTGCTAATTAGAAACTGCGCTGCATTACAGCATTCACAAACATTGCTGAATTATACAAATGTAAACCAAGTCAGCAACGATAAATCTTCAGGCGCGTTTCAAACCTTTTACTAATGATTTAGGCCTTCGCCTGAAAGCCTCAGGTGAAAGCTCGTTTTTATCTTTTTAAGGGTTGGAAAGATGTTTTAAGTGGTGGAGTAGTAAGAAGACTGAATCCTAGAAGGGATTCATTCTTGAGAATATTATTTATTCTATGCAAAGCGCTGCATCCACAGGAAAAGGACAGTCAGCTCTTCGTTTGCAACTGTAACTGATTCATTGAACTAATGGCCCACGCCATGTTTTCATTGGCTATACATTTGTGGCAGGTTTATTAAACCAACGTTGTAATTAACTTGCCTGCAAGCCATAGGCAGACAGCGACGAGAAGACATCAGCTACTTGCCCACCAGAGTTACTGCGAGCCACAACAGGCCATCCTCCGAGGACCACCACACACCCGGATGTCACAGCAAGATAACATTGTAGCCCCACAAACATGGTGCAGTTGCCGAGGAATTCCGCTGTGCCACCGTAGGGACACAAACGTGATGCCTTGTAGCAACACAATCTAGGAAGAGAAGGTGGAACAATTGATAAAGGAGAAAGCAGGAACCTGCAAGAGTGAGATGACGGGGCGGGTTGCGTCTGGGAGTGGATGAAAGAGGCCGGAAGCGGTTTCAGGACCACGCAGCCCTCGTGCGGGGACATTTAATGGCACCGGCCGCTGCCTTTCAAGCAGTGCTTTGGGCCATGGCCGAACTGGCAAGTCGGGCAAGCGGGCAATCGCCCGGGAGGCTGGAGCTCCCCGGTTTCCACACTTGGAGGATGGTTTCGGCCTCCAGGAGTTGTGGTGCACGTTACGCGAATCCGGCAGCAACGTGAAAGAGTTGCTCTGATTCTAGCACACAGATGCACATTGAGACTGAATGTATCATTTTTGATAGGGCTGTTTTAAATTGCCAGTCGAGCCCTAATTTGGGCACCTGCACTCATGTTACAAATGAAGCATTGGGCCAGTTCTCATTGCAGCTCTGCAACGAGCCCCCGGTGTGCAAACCGGAAGTTGATATGCAGTGCATTAAAAGTAGGCACAGGGGCTGGACGGCACCCAACCGCCTCAGCAGGCAGGCTAAAGACCTGCGCAGAGGGTTACGTCACGTCCAGGGTTGACCCTGTGCTTTTTCTAAGTGAATGAATATTTAGAATAATAAATCGAACACAGCAATACAACATCAGTAGCAAAATGGATGCAAACAAATGCTAGCACATCCGGAGGGAGATCATGGATGACGTCACCTTTGATGTCAGTATCGAGGACGCCAATATCATCTGGGCCATCGAGAGCGCAGCAATAGGGCGAGCTCTGGTCTGCTCAGCTAACTATTACTGGCCCATTTCAGTGGCTTTTAGGATTTATTTCAGGACCATAACTTCTACTGTGTTTTTCAAAGGAATTTCTGAGGTGGTGTTAAACGTCAATGTATTTATTTTGAGCAAAAAACACAACTTTCCCTTATCAAACTTTTCAGTGACTATGTAACAGTGCTGGCATTTGTGACTATTTACAGTTAAGTTTAGACATCCATCATGAATGTATGTTTAATCAGGCTAACAACTTGGGCATTTTTTAGGATACCTCCATGAAAACTGCCAAACACTTGAAACCTCCTTCTCAGCTCTACTGAGGTTCTAGTTTGATTGTCCTACGACCTGCTCTCTCATTTTCTATCTTGAGTTGCTCTTTTATTTCAGTTATCCATCTTGAAAAATCTTTCCACAATCGTGTTCTCTTGTCCCTCTCGCTTACTGTTACAGCTTTTACTCAGTGGTATATTCCACTATGTCCCTTTTATTATGGCTAGCACTAGGCATGGACAATGTGGGCTGCTGCCCAAGGGCTCCCGCTCAGCCCTACAACATGGGACCCCATGCCAATGCAACACAGCCAGGCAACGAGAACACACACACACACACACACACACACACACACACACACTTCTGCTCCCTTCCCACCCAGTTGTGAGCATAGTGTGTCTTCTTGCAATTGGACCCAGGTGCGGGACCCATACCCTGTGCCTCGCGTCTTTGGTGTTGCACTGCAAGGCCATGGGGACCCCTTCCTACGTCGTAATTGCAACGAGACACATTCTGTGCCCTGCAATTGGGGCTCCTGTCCCACTGCCCACCAACAAGCACTGCTGGATGCCCAGTGACCCTCATTTTGGTGCCCCCCCCAATTTAACTCTCGAAGGACAAGCAGCTTTCTCGACTTCAGCCCTGTATGAGCTGCGAACGAGGTGCTTGCAGGTGGCTGTGAGGGAGCAACTGCATATTGGCATTGCACAAGAGCACACAATTTGGACAAATGAAAGGGTGGGTTGAAAAACTGTCTCCCGATTTCACATTTCTAACCAGTCCACTAGACCGCAACATGGGTGGAAGGGATTCTAATGGAAGACCAAAAGGGATGTTCTACCCTGGGAAATGGCAGTGTGTTTTGAGCCTTGTCCAGCCTTACAATACAGTGTTTATTTCCATCATATTCAGGTAAAGTTGTGAAGCTGATCATCTATGTCAAATTTCCTAGTCGAATAGTTGAAACTTACCCAATGCATCGGGTCTTGAGGCACGTTAGAGATTGCTTGACAGTATGAGTGGTGGATGGGGATATTAACCACTTGTGTTTTAAAGCTTAAAATTATTACATTCTATTTGGATTCCAGAGTTAATTTTTTTTAAATGTGTCAATATATGCAGCAGTGAGCAGTCCAGGTTTACCCTAGGAGGTGGCAACTCCAATTCAGAACTAAATGTCCAACTGAGTGATCCTCCTAAATCATCCTAAATCCCCCTCCTTGAAGGAGGGGGATTTAGAATGAAGCACCCAAATTTTGCTATGCGACTCGCAGCCGCCCTCCTCCCCAACAAACATTTTCTCAGGTCTCCGCATGCTCAATGAGTCTTTGCATGTATAATGTCCACACTCACAAAGTGTCCTGGGAAGTGACAATGGGAAGTGGGCCTTGCAGCCCCTCCCCTTGGATTCAAAGTGCTGGGTCATTTGTGATGCCCAGGGAAGGAGGCCATCTGCTCCTTGCAGCACTAGACAATGGCTTCAAGGACAAGGGGAGTGGGGATTCCTCCCATGGGCCATCACAGCTCTAGAATAAGCCTGTGTGACCCAGGGGATGGGACCATCCTTCCCTTGGGCCTGCAGTGCTAGACGATAGATGTGGGGCCAAGGAAAAGGTGCCTTCTCTCCCTTTGGCCTCACAGCTCAGGATCATGGTGGAGAGACTCCGGGGAGAAACACTCTCCCATGGGCTTGCAGCACTAGACAATTGATGTGAGGCAACTGGAAGACTGCTCCCTTACCCTGGGTGCCCCACCCCCAGGCCTCGCAGCTCCAAACCACAGTTGCAAGGTCTAGATGAGTGGTGGAGTTCCTAAGCTATGCCTTAGCTATGGTGTAGCACTGCATGGTCTACGGGTCAGGCCCTCTCCCATAGGGCCAATTTCTATTGCCGCATAGCCATGAAAAATCCTAGGCAGGGCAAGGAAGCAGGCTGTGGCAGAGATGGGCTCCACAGGTCTGGATAGCCATCAGACAAGGTTCCTGTGAAGTAAGTTGAATTTTGGATGGGAAATCTCAAAAGGAGCAATTCAAAATTCAGCCCCCAAGGAAGGTCCCTTGCTGGCAGGATACTTTGTTTCTTTGCCCGGTGAAGATTTCTACACTCCGACAGTCACTTTTTTACCTTGGATTCCTCCAGTAGGACAAGTTCGCAAGCTCTAGCCAAACAGAGCTTCACTAGACCAGATACCCTTTCTGTGACGTCCTGCCAAAACCAATTTGAATCCGCATAAAAGCTCCAAACAAAAGCAATCTGAATATTTGGCCCAGCAGCAACACACCTTGGTTGGATTGCCTTGGTAGGTTTGTCCCAGGCTTACATAGGCCTTTGGAACCAAAACATTTCTAAGTCCCATGTTTTTAAGAATGTCAGGAGGTGTGCTCATTGGCAGAGCCAAGGGTCCCAGGACCTCAGGAACAGCACATGGGTATCAAGACTCACTCCAGCACAAATCACCAGTGGCATCCAGGGAAGGTCCAGACTGGGAGGAAGCAATCTAAGTGATTCTAGGACACATGTATTAGGATATCCCCTTTGTGAACAATTCTTATTCATGCTTCTTATGCGGTCAACAGTTATAAACCCACTACTTTTTCAGGAAACTTATGGAATTGATGGTAAGTATTTGCTAAACAATCAGAGCATGCAAAGTGAATAAAACCCCAGGGCTGTTACAATAGGAGTTCCTAGTGTCAGCAGACACTGTCAAACAAATGTTCCAGTATCAAAGGGTGGATCAGAGAGCAAAGGGTAGGAAACCTGGCCCAGAAGTCTAAAGATGGGGAGGTGAAAAGAACTGTGGTCTGAAGCATGGCAAAAGGGTTTGAGAAACAGAGGGGTGAAGTCAGCAACAATGGTTAATGACTATCAACGAGTGGGGTCAAAAACCGAAACACAGCAGAGTGTTAGTGCAACGGGGGGTGGGGTTCAAGGAGTTTATGTTCTATTGTACTTCATGATGTTGATGATAATATATAAACTAACTGTCAAAGACAATGATATGCAATGCTTGATGTGGCAGATGTTTCCTGGGTTAAGGAGCCACGCACTGTATATGACTTGACATATTACATTTTTTTAAAATAGAGGGGGGTCAAGGAGCTATGGCAATCAGCAAAGGGGACTTCAGGATCATAAACAGGCTCAGACTAACAGACTAGGGCTCAGGAAAGCAACAGAAATATTGGCTCCGACATCGTACAGAGGGACCCAGAGTAACAAAGGGCTCCGACTGCCAACTTTGATAGCACTGACAACCAATGCCACCAGTGGTATCTTCTGCACTGGATGAGTGGTCTGAGAAATGCAGAGGGCAAGTTGAAGGGCCGATAAGGTATGTATCCAGTATTAATTTATGGAATGTCAGCAAAGAGGCTGCAAGTATCAAGGCCAGTTTGTGACTCCCAGACCCTTGCACTGACATTCCATGTGAGTGTTGAGTGAATGTAGGTGCAGTGGATCTATAGCAAGCATGCTAATGGTGGTGTAGCACGGTACAGGATGGAGAGCAGCTAAAGCTTCCCCAGAGAGAGGAAGTGCATAGACTATCGCTGCAGCCAGAGGTTGAAGAGACTTAGACAGAAGCTAGGGTCAATGAAAAAAGGGCTATCCACAAAAATTCAATAAGGTCTTTGTTAGTAAAGGGCATCTGATTAGTTCTTCCTGAGCAATAACATTTGCTGGATGGTAGGAGCAAGGGATAGGTCAGGAGTCTGCTGTTAAAGCAAAGAACCTTCCCTTTTCCCTGGCCTGATGGCTGCTTCAGAAGACTGATGACTGTCAGATATAGAGATCTTATATTGTGTGCCCTTGTTTTGGATACTTCTGCTTTGAGCCAGCACAGTAGCTACCTTCCACAAAGGCAGTATATGAACTACAGCAGAAAAATGTAATTTGAACAAAGGTCTGAAAACGTATATCACGGATTCATATTCCTGGTCTTTAAAAGCGGGACTCTAAAATTATTGACCCATAGGTCACAAGAATAGAGGTAACAAAGTCTGCTTACTCAGTGTCTCATTTCATATAGTATTTGTAATAATGTAAATTAATAAAATCTCTCTCAGTTTAAGTCCCATGTTGTTGATGCCAGTTTTTCTTTCTCCGATTTACTGGGAATATTCCTTCATATTCCCATGATATTCAGTTCAATTAGTTATAGTCCCATTAATTCACTATTAAAGAAGATATTATACATGGGGTGACCATATGGATGGGAATTACTTTGCACTGGCAAATTTTTCCCTCCTTAGCCTTCCTTTGGAAATTCTTTATGGTCCTGGGCAAAAGAAATCGAAATGTCACCTCAGGTATGTAGCGTGAATGCTTATCCTCCCCCCTTAAGGATAATCTCCTGTTTTTCCCTTGGCGATTCCGGAGAGAGAAAAAAGCAGCAGCCTGAATGTTCCCAGTCTGCCATCCCTTTCTTTCTCCTTTATACAGGATGGAGTTCAAAGAGGATCAGGGAGGACACAAAGGTCCCAATTCCCTAGTGGTGGAATTCCATCTAGAAGGAATGGCCTAAACATTCCCACAATTCCAAATGGGCTTCAGCCATAAGTGCGGTTGATATCTCAGCCCCATTTAAAACCAGGCTCCTCCCCTTTCTCTTATGTGGTGGCATAAGGCGAAGGGCTCCAGGAAACACTGTTTACCTGTAGACTACTGCAGTTTGCTGTGTCGCCGTTTATGCATCCTGGATTAAGATAGGGGGTGGATCCAGTCGTGCCCAAGGGAGTGTGAAGCCGCAACCCACTAATTCTGGCTTGCTTCACCAAAGACTTCGGCTAGGTTTGCTCTTGGATTCCAGTGTAACACTAGTCCACTACTTGCACTATCTCGCTCCAGTGTTGCCTTTACTTACTTTGGTCTGGGAGAACCTTTATTGACACCTGTCAGAGGGACCCAAACTAGCGCACTTTATTCAAATCCTACCTTCATGAACAAGGGACTCAGTCTCTGCAGAGTACTCAAAAAGCTGCTGTGTGACCTGAACCTGAGTCTGCATGACAGTCCGACTCCCAGCAGTAAGAGGACCTTACCAAGTCTGCACTTCTTGCAGGAGGAGCGGATGGTCTGCCTAGTACATAGAAGAACGATGCGTGCCTCGTCAGAGGGAAGAGCAGGGCCTGGCCCTGCAGGAGGAGAGACGGCCTAGTAGGAAAAGAACAGAATGTTCCCAGCATGAGAAACATCCACAAGGAGCAGACTTTCAGAGGCCGCAAAGTCAGCAGTTGACTCGTGTTGCAAGGTGTCTACCAGTTTGAGCAGTTCCCATAGTAAACTGCACCAAGACATTCAACTAAAGAGCAACATCGGTTTGTCTGGCATCTATGCCATATGCTAAGAGACTGGTGGACCACTGGTTGATGCTTAAGACGGCACGCAAGATGACCACCCACTGGAGATAGTGTCCATGGCCTGTAACTGCTGGAACCAAGCGCCTGTCTGCATCCAGTTGGGACCACCACACTTGCAGAGGACAAGCATCCGCCATTCAGGCCTTCCACGCTTATCCCCGCCACACAGCTCTTTTGCAAGTGAAACTGGCTCTGCTGTTCTGCATCACCAAAGTCACTGCTGCAGGAGTGGGTTTGCATTATGCCCCCCCCCCCCCCCCAAAGTGACACATGGACTCTAGGCTCAACGAGTTTTGTGATTTGAATGAGTGGTTGTTCTCAAGAATGCAAGCTCTATTCTCGGAAAACCCTTTGGAAATATTTTACAACCATGTGTAACAAATGTATATGGGACCCTATAAGGAAATTGTATTCAACTGTTTGAGAAGATTTGTGATTTATCTTTTGAAAAAACATACGAAAAAAACTGGTGGTGATTGAGATACATATATATGTGTTATTGACTTTCAAATACTGCATCCTTACATTATTCTATTAAAATATTTTTTCTTATTCAAATCGTCCATGTTCATTTGAAAGGTTTTCTAAAACAATTCCACTAGGGGTTTTTGGGTTGTTTGCATTATGTACCCGTCTCCTGAAGGAAGACTGTTGTCTTCTTGTGTGTTACACTACGTGGAGGGAAGTCATAGTATCAATTTTTTTTTAGAAAGTGGTTTCAGTGTTTTATTATTGAATATTGACTGCCATAATGAGGGGAAAATAATTGGAAAATAGGAGAGCAACTGAGTCAATCATTAGGAGACATGGAGGCAATGTGAACAGTTAATGATCCGGTCTACTTTGCCTCCCATCGCTCTCTTTATATTCCTATATTGTGCTTGAGTCAAGGGGAGGGTATATTTGATCAGACAGTTCCACTTTCGTCTGCTGAAGGATGTCTGTTTTGTGGCTACATTAAGAGAATCTGGACTATTGCAAAAGCGTATTTGGAGTGAATATTGGATGGTTGACTCTTGCTGTTACTCCACAGGTAATCACCCGTAGGTCAGATAAAGGGATGGTGGTAGGTTAGATTGACTCCATCTATCAAACTTTATGTGCCACCCTCCATGTATAAGCACATCTTTAAAATAGTTGTCACACGATGGGAAAGCTTCTGAACCTTCCACATGATACCCAATACTTTTCATGGAGGACAGACTACAAACACTACAATCTACCAACCAAGTACAACTACCAAGAATATGTGTTGTGTCTGAAAATGCAACCTCGCTCTTACACTGCGCAGCTTCCATTCATGCTTCCATTGCATGTAATGGGGTGACCGTGTAACCTTCAGAACCTGGGTGGGTAATAGAACAATAATGATGGTTCTGTACAGTCCTGATAAAGACCCGCCCCTGATGCGCACAACCAGCGCATCGCCCCCCCAGGGTCGAAACGTTGACGCAATTTCTCTATCGTGAAATCAACTTTATAAAATCTACTAGGAACCAAGAATTGATATGCCTAGTGGATTATTGCTCTTATAGTTGATGCTACTAATATTTTCGTGACTTGACAATTTTATATGTTGTTTTAAATGTATACGAGTCCTGCTCAAAATGTATGTGGTATATAAGTTTTGTGTTTGTCTGGACAGCTATAATCAATGTTTTAATACAATTCAGAGAAGATAAAAGTATATGACTAAAACTTTAATCTTCATTGTGGTCAGTGTGTTCTGTTTCATATTGGTATAGGTACCACTATCATTGTACCCTTATAGGGTCGGATGTTGTGAGTAACAAACCAGGGAATACTATATTACTGTGTAGTTCAGTCCGACAGAACCATCATTATTGTTCCATTCATGCTTCAGCACAACCACGTCTGCTATGAAATTATTGGAGCACATTTCCATCCCTCGTGTATAATACCCAGTATTTCCTGTATGCCACACAATTAAGATCTGGAGGAGTAGAGCCGGTGGCCGCTCCTTTAGGTAACTGGCCCTGAAGCTATGGAATTCGATCCCTCTAAAGGCTCGGGCCACCACTAACCACATGCTCTTCCGGAAACAGATCAAAACTTGGCTGTTTTCTTCCATTTAACTCTCTCTCACTGGCCGCGCTGTTGCACCTTCTGAAATGTCCATAAGCGCTGGGACGCCCCGTTGCTGGGGTAGCCATGCGCTATATAAATAAAATTAACATAACAATATCAACCATGAACAAACTGAATTGCTTTTTAGCGAATGACCCAAAAGTGCTTTGGCACCTTATCAGGGGCCAGAAGCACTATACAAACCTTGCAACACTAAGTAGTACAATCTGATGGAAGTGCTTCTTCCTTGTGTTGTCCAACTCTTCCTGGATTCTGATGCCAAAATCACTGTTCCGACCAGTGCGAACTGGTCAAAGCTGTGCTGACGAGTCCTGGCCAGACAGTCCTCCATCTGATCCCAATGCCTTAGGGACCAATAGCAATATAGGAAACAAGGGAGAAGTGGGTTTCACTAAAGCAGGAGGAAGCCTAATGCAGGGGCGGCTCTAGGCTCATGGCGGCCCTGGGCAGGGAGCGTAGATAGAGGGCCCCGGAAGAAGGGGTCTCGGCAGGGCAGAGCACTGAGGCCAGTGAAGAGGGGGGTCCAGGGTGTTTGGAAGTGGAACAGAGCCAGAGGCCGCCAAATCCCTGACAGGGGCCGCCACGCAAATATGTATTCATCCTCAAAGGATTATTATATTAAGGATATATATTGGCGTGGTGGCCCCTGGGGATTGGTGGCCCTGTGCAGGTGCACAACTTGCAAATGCCTAAGGCCACCCCTGCCTAATGCAACAAGGGGAATAAGTTGGCATCTTTCTCCTCATCCACTAACTACAACTAGTTTTAAGAAGGTGGGCTTAGGAGGCAGCATGCGCAGGCTAGCATGTCTTCCATGGACCAAAACCAGCTTACTACGGAGGACCAAATTGTTCAGGATGCACCCAGGCTCAAATGTTCCCTACCATTTAGTAAGCCGTACACACAGAGCCCCCATGCAAGATGAAGGCAAGAGACCACAGTTTGGAGATTTAAGTGCCAGTACCCAATCTGCCCACAGCGACACTAGTTAAAAATCTTGTGTCCATACAAAATGAATTTGTTCCTACTGGGACCTGCCAGTGTACAGCCTGGGTTGCGGGTCAGTAGCAAATGGCACTCAAAAACGTGTACAATTTGGGTATCCCCTAGTCATCAGAATGCTGGCACACAATCATTAGCCACCCATTTGGTGTATTATTTACGATGCATGATCAGCGGATGTATGACGGAACCACACAGTGATCACGACTGGTGACAGTCGAAACCTGTACCAGTATTGAATAAATCTGCACTTACACTGCATGTTGACTACCTGAATGTGCGCTCCCTGATTGGACTTTGTAATCTGATATATATATATATATATATATATATATATATATATTTATGACGTGTGTATAATCTGGAAAGGGACAATAGATGAGGCGTTATCTTTTGTATCTGATCTAAACACTAACACACAATCTTAGATTCACGGCTTCTATCACTTCTGACATGGCAGAATTCCTTGATGTGCAGATGTTTATAAAAGACTCTAAACTTGAGACCCGATAACTCCGCAAATCTACAGCGGGCAATTCGATTTTACATGCCCGGAGTGCCCACCCACTACATACCATTAAAAGTATCCCTTATGGGGAATTTATTTGTATCTGTAGAATTTGCAGTGACGCCACATCACTTGACGAATGTTTAAACGACTCTAAACTGCGTTTTTTTAATAGGGGTTATTCTGAAAACACTCTGGATCAGGCTCTAATTAAAGCTAAATCGCTTGATCGTAAGTCCCTACTTGCACCGAAAAAATCTGATAACAGTTTCAGAATGTTCAGTTAGACTGATCACAACTTTTTGTGCACAGAAACGCAGAATACGGCGCATCATCTGCAAGGAATGGCCAATAATACTAACAGATTTCATTCTAGTTCTCATTTTACCTGCTATCCCTGATAGAACCTTCAGAAGGGCGCATTCAATGCGTGGCGCATTGGATAAACCATCACCTGAGGTATCTCCGAAAAAACCTTGGTTTCATAAAACAGGATTTTTTAAGTGCACTTCTTGCCGTGCTTGCACGTTTGCAAAATAGTACCCACTAGAAGACCGCATTTAGTGAGGTCCCTGTGCCTATTCGAGAACATCTAACTTGCAGATCAGAGTATGTAATTTATAAACTAAAATGTACCTGCAATCTCGAATATATAGGCAGCACGAAACTTCCTGTGCATAAACGCATCTTGCAGCACATACGAGCGATCATTAACAGTGATGAGAACTATCCTGTAGCAAGGCACTTTCGATCTGTACATAATAAATTGCTTAAAGATCTTGAATATACTGTCTTGTGTTCAGTGCCCCAGCCCGGACGGGGTGGGAATCGGGACAAGCTACTAAGGCAAAAAGAATCGCACTTCATATTTGCTTTAGACACCAAGGCCCCTAATGGGTTAAATTTGACGGAAGATTTGAACAACATTTGTTGACCTAGCTGAAAGAACTGTTCTGTCTGTTAAAATCTTTATATAATGTTTGAAAATCATATTTCTATAGGATTGATTTACATGAATTAGGTCATCGGCTGATGACCATTACAATTATATTGGTTTCTTGCATGAATCTCAACATAATTATGTTTCTATAGGAAATTATTTCTTATAAAACACTGGAAGCTTTAATACAACTGTCTTTGCCGCTTACTCGGCTGTGAGCAATACTTATTTTTAATCACACTTAAATGTGGGTTTTATTTTTATTATTTGTTTTTTGGTAACAAAACTGCACATTTTGAGCACTTTGTTTGACAAACCATATAATTGAAAAAGATTAATACAAAAATGAATTATTAAATATGTCTGTAACATTCCAGACTGGTATTCTGATGGTTTACTCATTGCAAAACAGATATGAATTATGAATTTAAATTTTTATTAAGTGACACTTGTCAAATGACTTAACAATTATTTGCATATTTTGAATTTTATTAAGACACTATGTCATAATTATAATGATGTTCATCATTTGCAACTATGGTCATTAATCATTGACTGTGTATTATTCATTTATTCATTGTTTTTTATCAAGACACTGTCATAATTATAATGATGTTCATCATTTGCAACTATGGTCATTAATCATTGTGTATTATTCATTTATTAATTGTTTTTTATCTAATTATAAAATGTTATTTCTAACATTCGCATATCAAATTGATAATGTTAATCTATTCTCGATTTGCATAACCATTTAAAAATGGCGCTTGTTTGTATTGTCTAGTATACCTTTACATATTGGTCTGTCATTTGTTTTTATCACCTTCACTGCGAGGTTGTGCACAATTTTGATTTGTCCCACTATTATGTCCATTATAAAATGGCTGTTCTCTGAGCGCGTTATGTGAACAAGCTCCCTTGAGGAGTGAAAAGCGTCGTCGGATGGACATTTGTCCTTTATTTTGAATAAGGAACTATATTCTGCTATCCATTTGAGGAGTTGTTGATCTTCTTTGGAATGATTCGTGCACTGCAAAAATGGAGAGAGAATATATCTATAGATATATAGATATATAGATATATAGATATATAGATATATAGATATATAGATAGATATATATCTATAGATATATCTATAGATATATCTATAGATATATATCTATATATATATATATATATATATATATATATATATATATATATATATATATATATATATATATATCCGACCAATGTTTTCCTGCGCATCGCCACACACTCCCAGCTGGCGCAGAAACACAAAGCACGGACCAAACTTCACGGTGTTCAATTTCTTTAATCGCTTGTCGGTTTCATAACTTTTCGGCACCCCTGTGCCTTGCTCACATGACAGCGATAGTGAGTGAGGGTAAAATATTTAAAGTGAAAGTGCTCAATTTTGATTGGACAAATTCAAATAGGCATGGAGAACAGGCTTGTAAAGGGGGGCATTGGTTGTATAATACAAGGGCATATCTGACATCACAATATTCAACTATACTAATGTGCCGATCTACCGGGAAAAAAAATTTATACTTATCCAATATATAGTAGGACATTTTGTGCAAAATATCGCAAAATTATTAAGTACAAATAGGAGGAATTATTCGCATGATAAGTCATTGGACTAATCACCATTTAGTAACTCCCATTGGCGATGTCTAGATTTATGATCATTGTTGAATATATATAATTGATATTATGCAACATTTCAACATGATTAGACATTCCTTACACAATTTATATATTGCAAACAAAAATGATCATGGTTAAATACCTTTGTTAATCACACACACACACACACACACACACACACACACATATATATATACACACCTCTGAGATGAATATTTACCTATACTTCCATTTAAAACGCATATGCCTTTACCATGCAGTACTGTACAATGAAATTGTTCTAAAGCCATATATGGGAACGGCACATGCACTGTAAAACTCTTGCGTGGTAATGGTATGCGTGGTAACGGTAACTGCGTTGTAACAGCTGCGTTGTAATGGTAATGCGTGGTAACAGTCGCATTGTAATGATTGATTCACCAAGGAGCCAGGTGGTGGAGTAAAGATGCAGGTTAATCAATTAGAAAACTGAGACAAGCCACCCTGGAACATGCAGGCTGGTGGGCAGCATCAAATGTCAATCCTCCCACCTAAACATTCCAACTACAAAGGAATCTGCGAAAGGTTCTACTACAGGACAACAGGTCATACGGTGCCAAATAGAAAGCATACTAAAACACTACATTTCGGTAAACTTAAAAGAACATTTGTGAAGTAGGTGATCTCTCTACAAAGAGCCTCCAAGTGCTGCGTCTTGGCCCTTGGAATAATGGATTGGCTTTCCGAGCCATGTCTTTCAAATTAACTCAGCAGCATTATAAACATCACTTACATTGGCTATTGGTCCCTTTAGACCTACGGGCTAGTTCTGTTCGGATCCAAACTGCATTTAAGCCAGTTTGGGCATGAAGTTTGGGCATGAACTTGCCTAAGGAGACGCGCGCGCCAACTGTGTTCACTCCTTGTTTGCAGTTGTACCTTCTGTTAAGTGCCACTTAAAATATGTGATATTTCAATGGCTGATGTTTACAGCTACTGAACAAATTGTGCTTACAGTCCATTGATCCAGGTGGCTGGTAAACACTGATATTCCTTTGATATTGGAACGGCTGCTGGCCAAACAGCAGATAATTTATGCTACTTAGTCAATCGTGAGGTAAGCAATGCGTGTTTATTTGCTATGCGCTAGGCCACCAGCCAAATAGTACATTTTTAGCCAGCAGCGGGTAAATAGATAAATATATTTCCCATTTGTAAATAGTACGTATTTTCTGTTATGCAGCCAGCAGCCGGGTAAAAGGGGGGGTTTCTTGGCAATTTGCCAGGCTAAAGGGCAAATAGTGCTCAATGGTTGCCATTTTGCCACTGGCCAGGAGAACAGTGAAGTTTCTTTTCTGTTTGCGTGACCACCAGCCACATTGTATATCATGTCTGATACTTGGGCACAGGGCAGGTACATTTTTAAGATTCTTTACTTTTGTACAGCTGCCATCTAAGCAGAACAGAAGCTCATTTAGGCGATGCACGTGTACATTGTGAAGTTTTCTGCTAGTTGCACGGCTGCTACCTAAACAGTGCAGAATCTCTACTATTAGCCAGCAGCCAGGTAAACAGCTGAGAAAATTCACTATTTACTCAGTGGCTGAATAGCGATCACTATCATTTATTAATTATTCACAAAAAAGTAGGTGTCTTTCAGATTGTAATTTTTTTTTTGTTAAGTACCCCGGAATAAGGGGGTGCAAAATGAAAGCTTTTCACTCCCACAAAAAAGGCTTCTCTTGGCACAGTTTATATGTTTTGGTTGCAGGTTGTTTGTTGTTGCATATCAATAGCATTACACCGGTAGTAAAGGCCGAAATCCTAATTGTTGTAGAACACCATGAAATGAAGACAATCTACACTGTTGCGAGATACAATATATTACTGCAGTCTTCAAAATTAAAATGGCGCTCAAGCTGGATATTACATGGACCAAGCAGGCATTTTTGGGCGCCCTGCATAAGATGGCTGGGGCCTAGAAGATCTGTTTTTTTCCCACTGCCATCAAATGCCCTTGCACATTTTTGTAACCCTTTATATTTTTTTCCCATTGCAATGGGCAATGTAATGTACAGCCTCGTGAAAATAAACTGCTGTTACCAAGTGCAAATGAATTGTATATGTATGTGACAGGAATAGGTCACACAAGCTGCCCTTTCCGATGAACGCCCACATTACAATTACAACACACTTCTCCGTTTTTTTTTTAATAAAGTGTAGATGTGCCTTACCTGTCAGGGAGTAAATCACCAAACAGAACAACATGGAGACTGATGACGTCATGACCCAGTTGAGCAGCCTCTGGTTCCGCATGCTGCTGTAGATGGCAATGGAGGACTCGTGGCACTGGAATGCGAAAGAAACACGCACATTACGCACGCACATTACGCACACACTGTGACAGCACTGTAGATTCAGGGCTTCTACCAAGCAGACTGTCCAAGGAAACAAGACACACTTCTCGCTACATTGCTACACCAGCTGTGGCAGCTAACTTTTTAGTTCATCTATATTTTGTAAATATGTAACCCTCGCTCTGAAGGAATCTAGTAGTTACACGTCATGTCGCCTTTATCATGTTGCCCGTAATGTCTGATCTAATTTTACTTCACTTTATTGTAAATCGCTCTGACACCTCCGGGTACGCGCCATACAAAATCGCATAAATAAATAAACCGTGAGCGAGGTTGAGGTCTTTCCTAGAGTTGAAAGCTGAAACCTAAAGGGGCGGAAATAGTAGCCCATGCATCATAGTGCATACATTCATTTAATCACTGGTGCTCGACAATACATTTTAAATTGATCAATTTGAATTAACCACATAGGTTTTTAGAAAGTTTGCTGCAAAACCTAGGAGTTCTCAGTTTTCTTTTACACTACCATTTTGCCCAAAAACAAGTCTTGCAGAATGAAGTGGGCAGCATTGGGCGATCTGACTGACCAGCAAAGTTCTCTAAAGACTCTTGCAGACACACACGAGCAGACACGTACAGTCACATGCAGGAAGCCACCCCCCCCCCCCACGCATGTATACACACCCACACGTGCAGACACGCAGTCAGACACCCCCCTTATGCGCAGACACCCCCCCCCCTCATATGCGCACACACCCCATATGCGCACACCCTATATGCGCGGACACACACCCCCATGCGCGCAGACAATCCCCCCAATTTGAAGACACCCGCCCCCCCCACACACACACACACACACTTGCAGACACAGACACAAACGCACGCAGACTCACACACACGCGCAGATACAAACACTTACACGGCCAGCCAGCCAGCAGTTCGCATCATCCCCAAAACACGCCAAACGGTGAATCGATGCATGGACTTCTTTTCTCTGTCCTTTCCGAAAACTTAAAAATCAGCGACAGCCTTCACTCAGCTTGCTCTCTGAGACTCCATCAACCCTCGCCTCTCCCGGTGTTTCACAGCGCACACCAGCATCATTTCATTCCCCAGCATCAATTTTTTTAAATTGTATTTTTTCCTTAGATTTGGCGCCCTGTGAGGTGCCTGGATCAGCGGAAAGGCTCCCATGCAGGACTAAGAAACTAAAGAACTAGGGTGACCAACTGGCATGGGTGCAAATTTAGGACGGTCAGTGTAAAAATTCAGGACAAAAAGGTCAAAATTCAGGACAAAAATTTGGGATGAAACATGTTTTACAGACATATCAGAGGAAGTCGCACAATAGTATACAAGTAAAGAGACAACCAAAATAAGTACAAGTCAAAATAAGTTTATATAAGGTTGAGACAATCGTGCACTTCAGTTTTTCAGTATGCCCGCAGCCTTGCCAAGCAACATCAGGTCCTTTCTGCAATCAAGATTTGTACTAATGTAACAATAAACATTAAATAGTATTTTTTTATTTGTATGTTTAAATCTTACTTTTAAATGTACAGTGAAAACTCTGTTGCAGTCCCAGGACATTAAGAAGCACTTCGCTGAATAGCCTATTATATTCATTTTTACTCCAAATTATTTCACCTTGCATCTTATATTTATTGAGATAATATTTTCAGGGACATCAGAAACTGAACAATATTTTAAAAGGGGTGATCACTTCTACCCTTCACAAATATCCACCTTGAAAATGTGGTAAATTACCTATAGATGGAGGTTTTGCACAAATGAATGCTCTGCCACCGACAGTTATTTTATTTTTATTTTCTCAAGCATGGCACCAAGACAAAAGCAGAATGCCTTGACTTAGTCGGATGCAGGAAAAGGCACCCTACATGCTGTCCCTACAATAGGGCCCATTGTCATTCTATATGTCACATGCTAATCAGCTACAGTCCCAGAATGACAATGGGCCAGTCCACAGTCTGTGCGAGGTTTGGGAGGGGCTGCAGCAGCCTCAGCCTACAGTTTAACCCCTTCGATGCTGATGACGGCCCCCAGCTGTCATGCACTACGGTGGGCGTGTGATGATGACAGCTGGGGGCAGTCATGAACCCGCCCACTCGCGATTCTGCTGCACAGGCGCAGAATCGCGGCCGCGCCCAAGGGGTTAAAAGAGCAGTGCAAGGGGTGTGTGGTCTCACGCAGACTCAAGATGGCGACTTCATGCGGAGCTCCGCTAGATCACGGAGCTCACTAACTGTTTTCAGCCATTATTTGCGGCGCTCGAGAGAAATGGAAGCCTTCCAGATGAATCAGATCTACTGGAGCAACTGCTGGAGCCCTTCCTCTTGTCTACTCCTGCTTGTGCTAATTACAGGGACGGTAATTTTTTACTCACTTTTACACGAGCGGTCGCCATTTTGTGCCTGCCGCTAGTCATCTCAGACTTCCTACTGAGGTAAAACCGGCGCTTTCCATACAATTTTTTCTTTCTCTATCTTTTTACTAGCACACACTAATCCTGCAAAAATATGCATAATTGCCTGCTACTTGGACTATTTTCTTCCCTGCAGTTTGAGATGTTTATCTCTTGCCATTCCCTCAGGAGTGCGCTTTCATGAATTTTGCTGAGATTGTATCCTCAATTTTTACTATGTTTAGCCATATTGAGAGCTTTTACTGGTGGGTCAGCAGTGTCTTCATGTGAACTCTGACTCATTACTTTCAGCCTACTGCTGTCCTCTTTAAGTCTCCCACAGAGAAGGAAAATGTACTTTATTCTGCTTATGGGCAGATTGCGGTCTCCATTAATAGTGATTTTTTATCCTTCTTGACGTTCCACGATGGCCAGTGACAACTGCTCTCATGGTAAAGCTTCCTCTTCTGGCACAAAACCTAAAAGGGCTAAGAATGATCCCCCTTCACCCAGTTTCTCGTCACATAACCCTGTCCTTGATTCTATTCTTGATGAGGTGAAGGGGTTGAATGCCTTTTTGTCCACTACCAAGGACAAACTCCAGTAAATTGAAGATAGATGGATCACAATGGAAGCAAAGGTATTTGTTATGGAGCAACGTATTAGTGATCTACATGCGGTCTCTATCAAAATTCCTATTCTGGAGCAAGAGGTTCAGCGGCTTAAGCTTCACACAGAGGACCTTGAAAATCGCAATAGACGCAATAATCTCTGATTTTATGGCTTACCAGAAAATTTGGAAGGTCCTGACATTCTCCTTTTTCTTAAAAAATTACGTCAGAGCTCCTTGATCTGTCACTAGCCCCTTCACTGAATATCCAACGTGCTCATCGCTTGGGCCATCTTCAACCGAACTCTGTTTGACCTAGAGGAATTATAATGCTATTTTTGGAATTCACAGACCTTATGCGCGTCTTACAGGCAGCAAAGGTGAAACGTCGACTTGTTTGGGCTGGTCATATAATTTTTCTCTCAAGATATCTCCAATGCCACCAATGCCAGAAGGAAGGAATTTCTCGCACTTTGTCCTCAGATGACAGATAAATATTCTTTATGGCATTTCACATCCTTGTTTGTGTAATATTACTCATAACGGCTTCTCCCGCTCATTTGATGACGCTGTCAAATTGAGGTATTTCTTTCCCAGTCTCATCTTCTATGGATAGTTCTACTCAACGTCTTTAATTTCTCTCCCTTATCTCTCTCTAAATAGATTTATGGCTGTTACTTCTTCTATTTCTTAATTTTGCTCCTTTGCTGTTCCATCTGTTCTCGGTGCAGTCACGCTTCATGATTATTTCGTTCTCTCCCTTAGATCTGGATTTCTTTCATTGATCTACTTTTTTTCCTTCATATCCTCTTTTCTTCATCTATTCTTTTCTGTTTCTCTTTTTGACAATATGTAGATTGATGCATGTGCCTATTATGCGTGGCCTTACATTTAGTTTATTGTATTCATTTAATAAGTGGTGTTTTTCTGCTTCCAGTTCTCCTGAAGTGCATCATCTTCATCCATGTGTTTCCCTCCCTTCCTTCAGTTATGTGCAATATTGTCACGTGGAATGTTCGTGGTCTTGGAAATCCATTCACAAATTCAAAAAAGTACTCTCATTTGTCTAAACAGAATTCTTATGTTTCATTTATTCAAGAAACGCATTGTAATGATATAGAATCACTTAAATTGAAAAGACAATGGGTGGGTCAAGCGGTTTATTCTCTAGCCTCTAATCAGAAGGGTGGTGTAGCTATACTATTTCATAAATCTTTACATGTACAAATGTTATCCACACAATGTGATAGTGATGGACGCTGGGTAATGGTAAAGGTTGTTATTCAAAATAAAGTACTTGTCTTATTGAATATTTACGGCCCTGGTAAACCAGACCCCGACTTTTGGAATAGTATTAACCTTTTACTTTCCTCACTTGATAGCCCAAATATGTTTGCTGCTGGGGATTTTAACCAATGGTTGGACCCATTCTCAGCTAGACAATCTGAATGTAAATTTAATCCTGATAAAACCCATAAATCATTTCAATCTGCCTTTGTCTTATGGTCCTTATATCAAGTTTGAATGACCTGTAACCCAGATTCCCTTGAATTTACTTTTTTTTCTAATGTTCATCCTACTCGTTCTAGAATGGATTATATTTTGGTTAGCAAACCCTTACTCCCATCTATTTAATCCTCTGAAATTGGACCTATTTTTAATCTCTGATCATGCTCCTGTTATTTCTGTTCTTGACCTTTTCCTGAATTCTCCTAAATTTGGTTGTTGGAAACGTAATAATTTTTTGTTAACAGACACTGCTTATGTAACTGAAGCTACTACTTTAATTAACAAGCTTTTTACTATTAATAATCCTTTGAACACTCCCATTCCTAATAACTGGGATGCCTTTAAGTCTTCCTTCCGTGCCTTTACTATTGCATATTAAGCAAAAAAGAAAACCACTAAGGCCAAGTATACAACTTTACTACAACAACTCAAACTACTCGAACAATTATTTTATCTCAAGATCTTCCTCTGTTCTTCATGAATTAAGGCCAAATCTGCTCTTAACAAGCTTGCTACAATTGATGCGTGTAATGTCCTTAAAATTAAGTAAGCATCACAGGGGTCAAAATAAAGCTGGCAAGATGCTGGCCAACTAGTTAAAAAATTAACTTTAACGTAAAAATATTGGTTCTATTCTAAATAAATCCACTAATAATTTAGCATCCTCTGATGATTATATTGCTACTGCTTTCCAGGATTATTACCAATCATATTCTGAGGATACAAATCCCTATAATCAAAAATGTACACACTTTTTTTGTTCCTACCTAAGCCTCCTTCGCTTCCTGATGAATTTGCATTACTAGAAAGAGAAGTTACTTTTCAAGAAATAAAGGATGCCATTAAATCCTTAAAAAATCGAAAGCACCTGGTCCTGATTGTCTTTTTGGTGAATTTGTTTCTACTTATTCCTCTATTTTTGCTCCAAACTTCTGGCCCTTTTCAACTCATTTCTTGCTGATTTTAAAGCTTCTGGCTCATTTATAGAGGCTCTGAATGTCCTTATTCCCAAACCTGATAAAGACCATTCCCTCAGTAAAAATGATCAGCCCATTTAGTTAATTAATTAGGATTGTAAGATATTTGCTAAAATCCTTGCCTCCTGACTCGAGATTATTATTCCATTATTGGTTAAAACAGATCAGCTGGGTTTGTTAAGGACAGATTGGCTGCTGACAATGCTCGCATGTTTGCTAGTGTTATCTCCTTCGAGAGGAAGTACAAATCTCCACTTGCAGCATTGTCCCTAGATGCGGAGAAGGCTTTTGATCATATAAACTGGCAATTTATATTTAATACACTTCAAAGGTTTGGTTTTGGTCCAAATTATAATTTCTCATGTTAAACTCTTATATTCTTTTCCCCCGTGTTAGTATTTTAGTAAATAACCATTTTCTAAATTCTTTCCGTTATATAGAGGTACACGTCCGGGTTGCCCCCTCTCACCCTTGTTATTTGTTTTATGTCTTGAACCTTTCCTTGAGCACATTCAAATTAATTCACTTATTTCTGGTTTAACACCATTCTAAAGAAACTAAATTATCAGCATACGCTGATATTGTGGTATATATGTCGAATCCCACTACCTCCCTTCCTCCCTTTTTGGATGAGGTTCAGTTGTATTCCAGTATCTCTGGATATAAACTGAACTTTTCTAAGACATAAGTCTTACCCTTGAACTCTCTCTGCTATCAATATAGGTTTAATAATACAAATTTTACCTTGTGTCCCGCAAAAATTAAATACCTTGGTATTTGGTTTTCTTCTACCTTAACTACCACAATAACTTACACGTTTAATGCAATAACTACCAAAATACACTCACTCCTTATACACTCACTCCTTTCTTGGTCTCCTCTTCATTTGTCATGGTGGGGTAGATTAGATACTAATAAAATGATGATTGTGCCCCATGTCCTTTATACATTATCCATGTTACCTTTTCAGATTCCGGTTTTATATTTGTCACAGATTAATTCTATTTGTACAAAGTTTTTATGGAATAACAAATACCCCGCATTTTTATGAAACTTAAACGTCCCAAAACAGAAGTGGATATGCATTTTCCGGATTTTAAATCCTATCATTCTGAATTTTTAATACGTCAATTTTTTGTCTCAACTTATGATTTTGCTGATATCCCTATCCCGCGTTGGATTGTTTGAGCGTTCCCTATTAACAGATTTTGCTTTTCGAAATATAATATTATATGTCTAATTGCACCTTCATATCGGATAATCCTATTTTAAAATACTCCCAACAATTATATAATATTTTTTCAGATGGTCTAAATTTATATCAATTTTTTTTGACTTCCACTTTCTGGTATAATTAATGTATCAAATATAAACGTGAATCATTTTATTATAAACATTAGAAGGAGAAGGGAATCATTTGTATTCATCAATTAATCCAGCATATTTCTGTTATTCCCGTCCATGAATCACAATTACAATAGAATTTACCGGATTCATTTTTTAATGAGTATCTTCTCGTATCAAAAGCTTTGCAGTCTTATTTATCTTCTAACAATTTCCCTTTAGCTTCTCCCTTACTCACTTCACCCTCACCTTTATACAGTGTTTCTCAGGAACATAGGCCTAAGGCTGCCTCTATTTATAAAATGTTGTTATCACCCGTTATTGAACAACCTAAATCCCATGTAGAATTACTCTGGGAAGCAGACTTATCTTTGTCCCTTCCTATCTCTTCTTGGGATAAATTATGGCTCAAGTTATTTAAAACTTCTATTGCCGCACATATTACTCAATCCCTATACTTTATTTATAGTAGAGCTGTTATCACCCCTGTTTGTAGATCCCCTACTTCCTCGTCCCTATGTTGGTCTTTTTCTGAGTCCACTGGGACTTTAAATCATCATGTTTATGATTGTTCTAATGTATTGAAGTTCTGGCAATGTATTTGGTCTAAATGTATGAAAATATTTCAATGTAATATACTGTTATCAATACAAAATGTTTTTATAGATTCCTCATCTGATTTTGATGTTTCTAATCATATTTCTTTGCGGTTTGATTTATTTATTGCTCTAGCATTTAAAGTGCTTCTGTCCTGTTGGAAAGATAACACTAAATTATCATTATTAACTTGGTGGAACTATATTTGTAACGAACACAGAATTGCTACTGTTTCTCCTCTTACCTACAAAATTAAATCTGACCTACTTTGGCTACCTTTTACTTATTATCTTTCTACACATGCACCTGTATCTTAATTTCAAACTTTCTTTTATGCCTTTTAACTCCTTTTCTTTTCCTCCTCTATCTTTCTTCCTATTTTTTCTTTCTTCCTCTTACCTTTTCCTCTTTTGAATTATTTGCTCATGTTTTTCTCATATATTGTTATATTTTATTCATAATGTGTTCATTTGACTAATAATGTTTCTCTTTTTCTGAGAACTTAATAAAAAATTATTAAACAAAAAAATAACTTGTAACATGCAATATGACCCAATAGTACCATTGAGGGGTTCTGGTAAGATTATAAACCAGGAGTTCCGAAGACCAAGTGGTTTGTAAACGTCACTAGAACCTCGAGATGTCAGTATAGGACCCCATTAAATGTTACAGGTCTATTCTCAGGAAGATAACTTAAAAAGCTGTTTTCAAGTAACAATAGGCACTGACTGGAATTAGAATGTTTAGATTTTACTTACCTTTCACAAATAAATTGTTAGCAAATCAATGGGCAATTGTGGTAGTCCGTGGATTTAGGCAATTCTGTGAATGCAGTGTTCATCACATGATCTTTATTTATTGTATTTCCCACGTAATATGCCACATAATTTGCATGTTTTATCAAAACATTTTTTTCTGTCTCTAATTAACCAAAACAAAACGGACTGAAAAAAATAAGAGAAGTGCGAGGGGCCAGAGTGAATACTTATAAACTCATAGGGCCCCTGGCAGGGGAATAGCATACTTCCTGAAATTCCCCAATTTCATTTTAGTATGATGTCTGTAAGGGGTCAGTAATTTGGGGACCCCACATTACGGCGCTTGAAGGACATCATACTAAAATAACGGACGGTCCGTGATCTTTACGGACGGTTGGTCACCCTAGGAAGAATGCCTGGGCGACAGGAGGTAAACACCGATCAGTGCACCAACAGAAGGGCTTTGTGCCTTATAAAACTCATCGAAATAACATATGCAAAGGAAGCGCTGGGAAATCTAAACTTAGTCCTCCGATTGCTCATCACTGGACTGACTTTCCAAGAAGCGCTTCCCTGTTGGCACGCAAGTCATAAATAACTAACCCACGCACAAGTCATTAGAAGGATTAGAAGCGCAGGTTTGTTTGCAAAGACAGCTCTTCTGGAAGAAAGGGCATTTGTTACTTGTGCAATGCCAGCAGCTGGCGAAGTGGTGGCACGTGGGAAGTTCTAAGCATTACCCAGATGTTTTATGAGGTTGGAGCAGTGGCATAGCATGCAATCAAAAACACAGTGAACCATGTGAAGCAGGCAGGGAACAAATCCTATAAAAAGAAGTGGGGGGACTGACGATATGCAAATGACTTCATGACGTCACGTGCTGAACGTGTCCTGGTGTTAGAAAATGACACCGGGACACGTTAAGCATTATTCTGTGGCGTACAGCTTCTTGGCTGGGGGGAGGGCGTTCACCCTGTGAAAAGAGTGGGGGGACGCCGTGTACCTGCGTGTACCCCCGACTCGAGCCCTGTAAACAGGCATGCACCATTCATGAAACCCTTGGAGAGCCCAATAATTTACATGTAATCTTTTGCTCCAAAGATCACTGCATTTCCATTTAGGCCTTGGTTATTAACAACTGCTGTCCATAAACATTCAGTTAAAAAACATATGATTATTTAGATCTTGGTCTTTTAAAGAAGAATTCTTAAGATAAAATACCCCCACAATGATTTAATATAAAACTAAGTGTAACTATCCGTTTAAAACTCATTCCATCCAGCCAATAAAACCTACATTCTCTAAAATCATCCTGAACAGTAAAACAACGATATCGCACAACTCAATATGGCGGTCTCCATTTATCATAAAAAAAAATGTAACAGATAAAACAAAGTTTTTAAGAAGCGACCTTTGGAACAAGCTACATCCAGAAAATTTCATTTTTCTAAAAGTAGGTTTAAAAAAAAAAAGGACTTGAGTTGGGCAGAGAACCACAACCAATCAACTTGATTGTAGTTTAGAGCTCACTTCATGACACCACACTTGCAAATTCTGCCTTCACCTAACAGAGCATCTCCTCTCTCTGACATTTGGACTTGATTTAACTCTTATCTAAACCTTAACTAAATCTCGGAAGGCTTCTACGCATCTTGATATTTGAGAATGGGACGGTCTTGTCTACCATCCATGAGTTAATCAAGTGGGAGACAAATTGTTTCTTCCCTAAATACTCAATATCCACATATTGATACCGACTGGCTGCCTCGAGAACACCATTTTTAAAAAATGGCGTCTTGTGCAGCTAGTTTTTTTTTTTTTTTAATAGCTCTTCGCCACGAACGTTCATATTTTCACTATATACACTGACATCTGCAAGTAGGACAAAAAAGACACATACTAAGGTGTGTAATGAGAATTGTAAGGTGTATAATAAGACCAATTAGCAACCTTGTAGTGGTAGCAACATAGTTTATCAATCATACATACAAACAGGGTGGAATGCTTAAAATCACTCTGGGAAGCATTCCAACCTATCGCTGTTAGCCTAATGGCCCACTCTAGACCTTGTCCCGCCTTACATAAATCAGTTCTGCCCTGTTCATGGGAATAGCCTACCCTGCACTGCCAGGTGAACACCGTCCCAGAAGGGAACACAACCTATCTCAGACAGATTTTGGCCATGTCATAGCTTGGATCCTGTGGGTACAGAGAGCAAGGGAGCCATGTCTAGGCAGACAATTGGCCACTAAGAGCATTACATCAAGCTCACATAAGGTGATGGAAGAATGTTGCGGACCATATCCCATTCCCTTCCAGCCGCTACATCCTTTCTGGAGTCAGACTCATATTTCATTTTTGTAAGAAAGTGATAGAGGTCACCGATGCAGCTATACTTCACACACATGCCCCCTTTAGAGTTGAAAAGTGCTAGGGAGACAAACAATCGAATCACCAGTGTGCTCACTATGAATATTCTAAGTATTTTTCTAAATACAGATGTGAGGGGACTGTGTTGATGCTGACGTAGTACCTAAACCGTCCCAGTCCCTAGTTCACCCTTCATCATAGAGAATAAAATCCATCGTTTTATTGATTAACATCATATGGGGTAATATGGACAAGTTTCCTAGTCAGGGATCTGCAGTTTTATATGTGTGGCCATTTTTAAAACTCTTTCGGGTGAAGGTTGTGACAAAACAGGTTTTGCAGCTAAAGGCAGTAAAGTGGCAAAGCTGTGGCTTTCCAATGGCTATCTATTGAGCAAAGTGAGATACTGCAATACACAAATACATAAAAATTAAACCTTGGCATAGCCATTGCTGGTATCAGAAATTGGATTAATGCATAAAATTCAATACACTGTATAAAAAAGGAAGGTGCAATTTACCTGAAATCCGAAGCAGATTGTCGGGACAACACTGAATATGGAAGCCAAGGAAGAAGCACTGCATGATGGGAAAAAAGTGAACAATGATACTTTAGGAAGAAAAGGCAATATTGCACATATTGATCTTTGGCTGTGGACTAGTGTGCAGCATATCAAAGAAGGAGCAGTTGTCAGATCTGCGAGGGCACCCAAGTGTAGGTAATTCGCTTTTATGGTTAACAGACATGAGACTTTGGGGTGAGGTAATGAACCAGTAATTTGCACACACATTAGTGTTAACCCAGAAATGTTAGATCGGTTGAAATTGAAATTTCTTTAGGGGTTAAATATTTAATGAGAAAGTCAAGATAACTCCAAGGTTGAATTTAAAAGTGTGCCAAGGTTTGAACACGATATTAGAACCGAATTCATCCAGCTACCGAGTCAACAAAATATTTTAAAAAATTTAATTGAACCATTATGAAATTTCCTGAAAGCCCAGAGACGGTCTGCCTCCTTTTCAATACTGAAATATTAACCTATTGGCCTTTACCTGCTCATAGATTTGACCCAAATTACAGCCATTTAGAGGGAAATGTTGCTATGGAAAGGTCATGCATGATCCTCAACAAAAAAGTATCTCAAATATTGTCCAAAATGTAGAGGGTCAAAAACACATAATTCATTGCATCAAAACAGAAAAGCCCACGGATTGGTGAGCGTCCAGATCCCATGGCCACGAAGATGTCTGACCACCTGCATCCTGTGACTGAGGACCGGGGGGGGGGGGGGGGGCATCAACCTGCAGGGCTGGACAGGCCTTTTAATGCGCCGGACATTTCCCCAGTGGGCTGGAACCCTTGGAGGCTGGTTTTGAAAGCCAAGGGTCACTCCTATCACCTCTTTCCCTTCCCCAGATCCCTGAAGTTAATTGCAGCAGGAACAGGGAGGCTTAAAAAAATGGATGGAAGGTGGAGAGAAAGCGACCAGAGGAGAGAAGGAAAAAAATGATCGGGAGGAGGGATGAGAGGGTTGAAAGGAGGGCTGGAGACATGGATGGGAGAGAGGGAGGGCAGAAAAGGAGGGGGGGTGGTTGTATCGATGGAGCACAAGGAGGTGCCAAACACCAGCAAACACTAGCACAAATTAAGCACTGGTTAGGCTTTATGGCTCTTGATTGACAATTATTTCATGCCATATTGGTAGCCATGTGAAGAAACTGCAAACTGAGTCTCAATTCTAAGTCAGGTTTAAGTCCTCAATCGATTATCCCCGTTATCATGCAGGGACGCTAATGCCGTGACGAAATTCTGGATGCCTCTTACAATTAGAAGGTGCTATATAAAACCTTGGAGTCCTCTGAAATTATCCGCTACTTGGAGCCTAGCGATAGGAGATTAACTAGTTAACTACATAGATAAGCAGTACTCACAAAACAGATACCGATGCTACATCGTTATTACTCTTCAGTGGACTAGGATTTTCTTAATTATGTCTTGCTGCTAATCCTGCACATGACATTTGGGATTTGAAAACCTTACGTGTATGATCTTCCACACACTGGGTCTCTAGGGGCCTTTTTTGAAGTTTTGAATCTATGCCCTGACGAAGTTACGTCCTGTAACGAAACGCGTTGGCTGTTTTATCTGGTATAATTACCAAAATAAAGAAGAGAACTTTTTGAATAATAACATTGCCTCCTTGATCCTTTTAAGTGCGCCTCCTACCTTTCGTTTATTGTCTAGTGTTCGGATTTGTGCCTTAGGACAACAGGCACTTGGAGTGTGCAGCACCACAATTATAAATTTGATAAATACTTTTGTTTTGGTTGTGCTTAACCTTGGTCAGGTTGTCCTGTTCTTCATGTTCCTTAAGTCCTCAATCTATTTAGGAAATGTAAATAAAAGTAATGCAGCCGCTCCCAGTACTTTAAATGGCAGGAAGGGTCAGGCACTTGGAGTGTGCAGCACCACAATTATAAATTTGTGTTAGACGGGACCTGGGGGGTCGGCCGAGGACAAGAGGAGAGGTCTCCGGGGAGAGCCGTCTCCAGCGATCGTACAGACAAGTAACTTCCCCCCCACAGATGGACACCACACAAAGATAAGGTTTAACGTTCTTTATAAGCAATCTTGAAGTACGGTAGAATGGTACAAGGAGGTCAGGACTCAGGGGTCCCCTCAATTTTAGTCACTTGGAGGGAAAAGGGGGTAGCGGGACAGTCTTGTTACCAATCTGGCAGTTGCGATGAGATGATGGGTAGCTCGCAATCCTCGAGCTCGGCGTTGTAGGCAGACGGGCCGCGGCAGCGCCAGCAGGTCCCAATGAGATCGAAGGTGGCAACGGTCCGCGGCAGCGCCAGCAGGTCCCGACGAGGATGAAGGTTGCAGAAGGCCGCAGCAGCGCCAGCGGGCAGGACGACAGTTCACAAGGCAGGGCTGCGGCAGCGCCAGCAGTCTGTCAAGGATGAGTTCTTCACGGTGTCTCTCGACTCCAGGATACAACTGCCTTCCTGCTCTGGAGCTGCCCCAGTTATAGGTCTGGCGCCCTTTGATGTCCGGACCCTCGCACTTGGAGGTCGGGAGGTCCGGGATGAGGGAGTCCAGACACCCAGCAGGGGGGGGGAGCCAGCGCCCGGGGAGGCTGGGGGCGATCGACACCTGGCGGGGGAGAGCCATCGACACTCCTCTCTCCCATTGACCTGCCAAGTGGTCCGTTCACCTCCTGGGTGGATGGTGGTGCCGGGATGTCGGGGCCTGGCCAGGCCCAGGGTTAGGGTCGAGCTGAGGCCACGCGGCCTCGTGGTGCAGTGTCCAAAATGGCGGCTGGGCCCGGGCAATGGTGCTGGTGGATGCCCAGGCCGGTGATATAAAGATGTTCGGGGGCAGGTGTCCCATGTGGGACGGGTTACGGGTGGCTTCTGAGGGTGGCTTCTGGAGAGTCGATGTCCTGGCTCTGTCATGCGGGGAGGGAGCGAGCCCCCTTCTGGGGCCTGTCCAACATGTGTCCCCCCCCAGCTGAAGGCGGGGAGAGTCACCCATCCTCTTGGGGACGCTCTCCGTCGAGGCGGAAAAAGCGTGACAGGCCATCCGCATTGGCATGATCTTGACCAGGGCGATGCTCCAAAGTGAAGTCCATCCCTTGCAGGGAGATGGACCATCGCAGCAGTTTGGGATTCTCCCCCCGCATCTGCATTAACCATTGCAGGGGGCGATGGTCTGTTTGTACCCGGAAGTGGGTACCGAAGAGGTAGGGCCGGAGTTTGAGGGCCCACACCACTGCGAAGGCCTCCCGCTCGATGGTACTCCAGCGCTGTTCTCGGGCCAGTAGGCGCCGGCTGATGAAGGCCACTGGCTGATCGACCCCTTCGGAGTTGAGCTGCGAGAGGACAGCCCCAATGCCATGGTCCGAGGCATCGGTCTGGACTATAAACTCACGGCTGTAGTCGGGGGCCTGGAGCACCGGGGCGGTGCACATGGCGGCCTTCAGTTTCTCGAAGGCCGCTTGACAGTCTGGGGTCCAGTTGACCGTTTTGGGATGCTTTTTGGATGTGAGTTCCGTGAGGGGCCCCACAATGCTGCCGTAGTCCTTCACAAACCTCCGGTAGTACCCGGTGAGCCCCAAGAAGGCTCGTACCTCAGTTTGGGTGACGGGGGGGCTGCCAGGACTGGATGGCAGCGATCTTGAGTTGGAGAGGGGCCACCAGACCGCTCCCCACTTGGTGTCCAAGGTAGGTCACGGACCCTTGGCCGATTTGGCATTTGCTGGCCTTGATGGCGAGGCCAGCTCGCTGAAGGGCCTGTAGGACCTCGGAGGTGGCAGAGGTGGTCTGACCAGTGGCGGCTGTGTACTGCGATATCGTCCAGGTAGGCGGCGCTGAAGTCTTCGAGGCCTGCCAATACCTGGTTCACAAGTCTTTTAAAAGTGGCTGGAGCGTTTTTCATACCGAAGGGCATCACAGTGAACTGGTAGTGCCCATCCGGGGTGGAGAAAGCGGATCGTTCTTGGGCCCTGGGGGTGAGGCCGATCTGCCAGTAGCCCGCTGTCAGGTCGAAGATGCTTAGGTAGCGGGCAGTCCCCATGCGGTCGACCAGTTCATCTGCTCGGGGGATAGGATTAGCGTCGGTTCGGGTGACAGCGTTCAGACCCCGATAGTCAACGCAGAACCGGAGCTCGGGGGTGGTGCCCGAGGCGGCCGCCTTGGGTACCAGTACGACCGGGCTGGCCCAGGGGCTGTCTGAGGGCTCGATGACCCCAAGTGCGAGCATTTTAGTGACCTCTTCTTGGATGCAGGCGCGCACCCGGTCCGGGACTCGATAGGCCCGGTGTCGGATAGGGGGACTGTCCCCAGTATCCACGTCGTGAAGGCACCAGGGGGTGACCCCGGGGGTGAGGGAAAATAGGTCCGCAAATTGCAACAGGAGGGTCCGACAGCCTTGGCGCTGCTCCGGGGTCAGGGCATCAGAGAGTCGGACCCCGTCCACGGATCCATCTCTCTCCCGGGTCCTTAGCAGGTCAGGGAGGGGCTCGGAGTCTTCTTCCGCCCCACTGTCTGTAGCCATCAGGAGGCTGAGCTCCGAGCGCACAAAGTGTGGTTTGAGTCTGTTGGCATGGAGGACCCGGAGGGGGTTTCGGGGGGACTCCATGTCGATGAGATAGGTGACAGGGCCCTTGCGTTCGACCACCTTGAAGGGTCCTGTCCATTTATCTTGCAAGGCACAAGGTTCGGTGGGGGACATCACCCACACCTGCTGTCCAGGTTCGAACTCAATGGAGGAGGCATGTTGATCGTACCATTTCTTCATGTCCTCCTGACTGGCCTCTAGGTTGGCTTTAGCGATCTCCCTGAATCGCCTGGTCTGGTTGCGGAGGGTCAGGAGGTACTTGTAGACATCCGGAGGGGTTTTCAGGGGGGCCATCTCCCATTCTTCTTTCACTAGGCTGAGGGGCCCTTGGACAGGGTGCCCGTACAGGAGCTCGAAAGGGCTGAAGCCGAGGGACTTCTGGGGGACTTCTCGGTAGGGGAAGAGGAGGCACGGTAGCAGCACGTCCCACTGGCGGCGTAGGGGCTCCTCCAGCCCCATAATCATTCCCTTGAGGGTGCGGTTGAACCGCTCGACCAGTCCGTTTCCTTGCGGGTGATAGGGGGTTGTGAAACGGTAGGTGACCCCGCACTGCTGCCAGAGGGATTTCATATACTTTGAAATAAAGTTCGTGCCCCGGTCACTGACGACCTCCCGGGGGAAGCCTACTCGCCAGAAGATCCCCATCAAGGCCCGGCCTACTACCGGTGCTGTCACTGTTCGAAGGGGGATGGCCTCGGGATAACGGGTGGCGTGGTCCACCAGGACCAGGATGAAGCGGTGCCCTTGTGCTGTTCGGGGGTCCAGGGGCCCCACAATGTCTATTCCCACCCGTTCGAACGGGGTGGTGACAACGGTGAATGGCTGCAGGGGGGCCTTGAGTTTTCGGCCGCTCTTGCCGCTGGCCTGGCAGGTGGGGCAGGCCCGGCAGTGGTTGGAAACGTTATTTCGCATCTTGGGCCAGTAAAAGTGTGTCACCAGGCGGTTGTAGGTTTCATCTTGCCCCAGGTGCCCAGCCAGGGGGACATCGTGGGCCAAGTTTAAAAGGAAGTCTCTGAAACGGAGGGGTACCACCAGTACCCGACTGGCCCCCAATTCTGCAATTGTTTGCTCGCTGTACAATAGGTCGTTGTCCCAGTAGATCCAGTGCGCCCCGGCGGTGTCTCCCGCGCTCTGGGCGAGGGCTTGCTGTCGGAGTCCCTCGAGGGAGGGACAGGTCTTTTGCTCCTGCCGAAATTGTTCTTGGGTGGGCCCCCCCTCTTGACGCCACTGAGCCAGGTCTGGAAGGTCCTGAGGCTGAGCGGGCTCTTCCGGGGCTTGTTCTGGGGGGTCAGGGCGGCCGGCGTCTTCCTCTGGAGTGATCGGGGGAGGAGGTGCTGGCCATTCGGGCTCTTCGGGTCTGGGGATGGCACGGGCAGCCATGGAACGGGTGGTTACGCACGCCCAGTCGGGGAGGCCCAGCATCCCCAGGTGCTCTCTTCTCTCAACGGCCGCCCACGGGGAACTCTCGAGATCGTTCCCCAGGAGGCAGTCCACGGGGGCATCATCGCGAACAGTCATTTTCAGCATGCCGGACACTTCTCCCCATTCGAAGGGGACACAGGCCATCCGACATAGGCTCTCAGAATTGTCAGCTGATCGGACAGGGCAAAGGACGTTTGGCAGGATTTGTTCCGGGGTCACCAGGTGACAGCGGACGGCCGTCACACTGGCCCCTGTGTCACGCAGGGCTTCAGCCTTGCGTCCATTTATGTTCACCCACTGGCTGTATTTTCTGGTGTTTGCGGGTAGGGGGACCCGCGGGACCATGTCTCTTCCCCCTAGGCAAGCCAGGACCATGGCGGCAGGTTCCCACTCGGGCTGCTCTTGCTCGTATTCTTCATGTTCTTCGGAAGCTTGTTCTTCTCCTAGGGCGGCGGCCACGACCTGGCGGGGCCCGGGAGTCTGGTTCTTGGGGCAGTTCGGGTCGTTGGCATAGTGTCCGACCCGCTGGCACCGATGGCACGTGACATTGGCTCGGAACCCGGGGCGCATCGGAGCGTTCCCCCGCCCAGCCGGGGCGGGGTGTTGTTGACGGGAGCTGTTGGGGTGGCATCTTTGCCCCGGCCCTGGCCTCCTCCTCCTCCTCGGGGACGATGGTGACCTTGGTTGTTTCGGTTCTGCTCGATTGGCCCACTCCGGGCCACGCGGGTGCTCTCCCAACGGTCAGCCTCAGCGGCGAGCTGCCGAGGGTCAGTCCGTTTACTGTCGAGGAGGTGCTGCCTGAGCTCGACGAAGCAGTTGTTGGAGAGGTGCTCCCATACAATGAGATTGAAGAGTTGCTCGTAGGTGGTGACTCGGCTACCCTTGATCCACCCTTCGAAGGCTCTGCTAAAATAGTTGACATATTCCACCCAAGTTGTACCCGGGATCCGGGTGCAGTCGCGGAACCTCTGGCGGTACATCTCGGGTGTGAGTCCATATCGAGTGAGGAGGGCGGCCTTCATGTGATCATAGGACGTCATCTGATGGTCCGGGAGCTGTAGCAGGGCATCGCGGCCTTCATTGACGAACCTCCCCCACAGACCGGCTCCCCAGTCACTTCGATCGATCGATCGATCCGGTGGGAGGTCATGGCGATCTCATAGGCCTTGAACCACTGTTGTATGTCGTCGTTCCGAAAATATTCTCGGACGTCGTCTTTGGGAATGTGGACTTTTTGTTCCGTAGCGCCCGGGGTGCGCGGTTGCTCGGGCACCCCTAGTTCTTTGTTTTGTTTTCGTAGTTCGATTTCAGCTACCTTGCGCTCGTGTTCGTACGCCAGTCTCTTTTCTTCGAGTTCTTGGTCTTTGCTTTTCTTCCCGCTCTTCTCGGAGCCGTAAGTGTTCTAAGTTCAGTTTTTGTTCCGCTAGTTTTAGCTCTCCGTCCAACTTGAGCCGTGCCAACTAATTCGTGGAGTCTGTTTTTTTCTCTTTCTTGGATCTCTTCCTGTGAGAGACCCGCTCTCCGTTCTTCGGGAGAAGTGGTGTTGGTTTCTGAGGCTTCGACGTTTTGGTCCCGGGGTCTGACGGCCCCGGTTTCCGCCCAAGATTCTATGGCGTGCTTGAAGTCGTCTTTCGTGCTCAGACCGGTGGTAGCAATGCCTAGTTCTATGCAAAACTGTTTTAACTCTCGATGGTTGTACTCTTCCAATTTATCCATCTGGAATTTCTCTGTGGATCCGCTCTCTTTGGTTGTCATTGTGGTTTAAGTCGTGGGGTGAGTTACTCTCTGTACGGTACGCGTTGATTCGGATCGCGCCGCTGGCCACCAATGTTAGACGGGACCTGGAGGGTAGGCCGAGGACAAGAGGAGAGGTCTCCGGGGAGAGCCGTCTCCAGCGATCGTACAGACAAGTAACTTCCCCCCCACAGATGGACACCACACAAAGATAAGGTTTAACGTTCTTTATAAGCAATCTTGAAGTACGGTAGAATGGTACAAGGAGGTCAGGACTCAGGGGTCCCCTCGATTTTAGTCTCTTGGAGGGAAAAGGGGGTAGCGGGACAGTCTTGTTACCAATCTGGCAGTTGCGATGAGATGATGGGTAGCTCGCAATCCTCGAGCTCAGCGTTGTAGGCAGACGGGCCGCGGCAGCGCCAGCAGGTCCCGACGAGGATGGTAGTTACAACGAGCCGCGGCAGCGCCAGCAAGTCCCGACGAGGATGAAGGTTGCAGAAGGCCGCGGCAGCGCCAGCGGGCAGGACGACAGTTCACAAGGCAGGGCTGCGGCAGCGCCAGCAGTCCGTCAAGGATGAGTTCTTCATGGTGTCTCGACTCCAGGATACAACTGCCTTCCTGCTCTGGAGCTGCCCCAGTTATAGGTCTGGCGCCCTTTGATGTCCGGACCCTCGCACTTGAAGGTCGGGAGGTCCGGGATGAGGGAGTCCAGACACCCAGCAGGAGGGGGGGGGGGTGGGGAGCCAGCGCCCGGGGAGGCTGGGGGCGATCGACACCTGGCGGGGGAGAGCCATCGACACTCCTCTCTCCCATTGACCTGCCAAGTGGTCCGTTCACCTCCTGGGTGGATGGTGGTGCCGGGATTGTCGGGGCCTGGCCAGGCCCAGGGTTAGGGTTGAGCTGAGGCCACGCGGCCTCGTGGTGCAGTGTCCAAGATGGCGGCTGGGCCCGGGCAATGGTGCTGGTGGATGCCCAGGCCGGTGATATGAAGATGTTCGGGGGCAGGTGTCCCGTGTGGGACGGGTTACGGGTGGCTTCTGGAGAGTCGGTGTCCTGGCTCTGTCATGCGGGGAGGGAGCGAGCCCCCTTCTGGGGCCTGTCCAACAATTTGATAAATACTTTTGTTTTGGTTGTGCTTAACCTTGGTCAGGTTGTCCTGTTCTTCATGTTCCTTAAGTCCTCAATCTATTTAGGAAATGTAAATAAAAGAAATGCAGCCGTTCCCAGTACTTTAAATGGCAGGAAGGGTCAGGCACTTGGGAGGAGAAAGAGAGAGAGAAAGAGAGAGAGAAAGAGAGAGAGAGAAAGAGAGAGAGAGAGAAAGAGAGAGAGAGAGAGAGAAAGAGAGAAAGAGAGAAAGAGAGGAGAAAGAGAGAGAGAGGAGAAAGAGAGAGAGAGAGAAAGAGAGAGAGAGAGAAAGAGAAAGAGAGAGAGAGAAAGAGAGAAAGAGAGAGAGAGAGAGAAGAGAGAGAAAGAGAGAGAAAGAGAGAGAAAGAGAGAGAAAGAGAGAGAGAGAGAGAGAGAGAGAGAGAGAAAGAGAGAGAAAGAGAGAGAAAGAAAGAAAGAGAGAGAGAGAGAGAGAAAGAGAGAGAGAGAGAAAGAGAGAGAGAGAGAAAGAGAGAGAGAAAGAGAGAGAAAGAGAAAGAGAGAGAGAGAGAGAGAGAAAGAGAGAGAGAGAGAAAGAGAGAAAGAGAGAAAGAGAGAGAGAAAGAGATGAAAAAGAGAGAGAGAAAGAGAGAGAGAAAGAGAGAGAGAAAGAGAGAGAGAGAGAGAGAAAGAGAGAGAGAAAGAGAGAGAAAGAGAGAGAAAGAGAAAGAAAGAAAAAGAGAGAGAGAAAGAGAGAAAGAGAGAAAGAGAGAGAAAGAAAGAGAGAGAAAGAGAGAAAGAGAGAGAAAGAGAGAGAGAGAGAGAGAACAGCAGCACTTCTCAGCAGGGGTGCAATACTTTTAGTGGAGGAGTACTTCTCTGCAGGAAAACAGGTACTCCCTGAGACACGGATTACCAGTACAACTATATGCCAACGAAGCATTGCCCGCTGCAGCGCATACTACGGCAACGCAGCTCTGGGCTCCACACCAAAGCAATAAGCACAGGTAAACTATGCTGCGGTCGGTAAATTCAGCTTGTAGGTGTGCCTACATTTTGAGGGCCTCAAACACCATTAGCAAGGATGACCCCAGAAGCTATGCAAAAAGGTCACAACGCCTTGCCTCCCTCTGTTAGACACCAGTCTCAATTACTGATGTTCTTTAATCTCCCCATATAATAACCATCCCAATCCCATCCTCTTGGAAACGTCAGCAATTCACAAAAGTCCGTGCACTAGAGACACATTTAGAATGGGAAATGCATTAAGAGCTACAGCGACCATATGGTCTGGTAATAGCCCTTTTTCCTATCATGTTCTCCTTCTATTCATATTTCAGAATATTGGGCTTTGGGTTTTAGGATTGAGATAAGAAACACACAAATGGTGCTGGGAGGATGCTTGCAATTTGTCTACCCACTGCTAAGTACTAGGGGTAACATTCCAACCCATCGTCGTTTTGACCACCATGCCACCTCAGATTATACCCAGCTATATGTAAATCAGTCTTGACAAAGCTCCAATAGGAACACGGCAGAACCAAACTACACCCGACCCGACTGAGGAGCCCCAATCATGGCAAAACTGCATATGTTCTGGATCAGAGAGGACCTCGTCGGCAGTTTTGGCTGCATTGTTCCTTTTGGTGCAGGCTCAAGACTGATTTGCATATTGCTGGGTCTAATCTGAGGTGGCATGGTAGATAAAAGAACAATGGGGTGGGATGCCACCCAGAGCGATTGGCAGTCGTTAGGCAAATTGCAGGCACTCCTCCCATCACCTTTAGTGTTTTTAGGCGCAAAACACGAGATTACCATCAAGGAGGCTGCCGCTTATAGGCCAGGTCATAAATTTCACAAAATATATGAATAGTAATATTGGCCAAAATCTCTTTAGGTTGCGGTGGGCAGTCAATTTCTTACTCGTCTACATTGGTTATTTTTTCTTTTCTGGGATGCGTACAACCAACATTCAAATACATTTAAATTGCAGTAAAAAGTACAAAATGAGAATGGGTGGCCCTAATATTATTGGTTGCAACAGCTCAAATGCGAAAAAGCATAGGCAGTAATTCAGCAAAATGCACTGGACAGCAGGAGTGGCAGACTGCACCCTTTGACCAGAGATTAGAGATGCCAGAGACTAAATCAAGCCCCCAAAGGATGCAGCTGAATCTAGTGAGGCCTGGACATGGCATCTCCATCTAATTGGACCTGGATTCAGACCAGAAGACTTCATCATTGCACTCTCCCCCATATGCACTCTGACACAAATAGGTCAGAGCTACAAGAAGATAGTATGCAGGGCTTTATAAAAACTGCAACATAAATACAATCGCACGTCTGACTAGCCCCATCCCTACCCCCACACCAGCACCGTATTTGCACTTGAGGGTATAAGGAAGGGAAGAAAAAAGCAAACTACCATAAGCTAAGGCTGCTTAAAGATTCCTCTTTTCCATTCTGGTCCTGGTACTGCCTTCATGTCGACAGACGCTGACAACTACGTTGTCGCCACAGGCACCAAAGAGCAAGCCAGGGATAGCAGTGGTTTCCCAAGAACACCTCTAATTGAGGTCCATGTGTAAAATATGGAGAGAAAAATGACACTCACCTAAAAGCAGACCTCCCCCAGATGTGTGATGGGAGGAGCTTCATAAAAACAGAGTTGGGACCACTTAGAATAATTTGAGGGCTCCCTTTACAGTTTCAAATCCTGTGAGAATACCAACAAGACTTCCAGAATAGTATATTCATTCAGAAGTCTGAAAAATCATCTTTTAGGAGTAATAATGTTATAGCCCTCTGATCAGATCATTAATTAATACATCTTGCAATTAACACACTATAACAAAAGTACAAGACAAGCCTGTTGAGAAGAGACCTACCTTGAGGAATTATGGTGGTCCCGGAAGACTGGGTGCTCGTTCATTAGGTAATATTTGATCACAACAACCACCGCCAAATAGCAAGCCGAGAAGGTACCTAGAATGCTAAAAGCAAAAGGTAGTGGTGGTCAGAGGTCGAGCGGAACAATTGATGTTGAGCTCTATTGTCAATAAATTCACTCCCAGATTGTTTGTACAAAAAGTGCATTCTAGATACCCCGCTACGCCTCTGGTTCAAAAACAAGTGGGGCAAATGGCCACAATCTAGATTAAAAGCAGTAGTGAAATCTACCATCTGCATGCTGAACTGGGGCTGGTGAGGTAGAATGTGCAAATGTTTGCCTCCTCAGAGGACAGGGGTCGCAGAGGGAGTGCCAGGAGTAGCAGGGAGCAAGCGAGAGATCACAGCTGCGACCCGACTTCACACAAATTATGTCCAGGTTTGTAGCCCACACCTCATCCAAATTATGGGCCCTGGTTCCAGGTACATTTGGTGGAGAGCAAAAAAATAAAGACAGCTGACCACTGTAACCACTTCCACAAGAAATACTTCAATACATGGATGAAAATCAAAATGGATACTAGAAAACAGGTAAAATGTGCAAGTCCCCAATTTCCAATGAAACAGAAAGGATTTCAGTTAACTTCTACATTTTTATGCACAAAACGTATAGTATAAAATAGTGCGAGACTTCAAACTAAAGAAAATGCTTCAGCTACTGTATTTATTAAAAAATATATATAGTGCAAACTAGACCAACAGAATTTACTGTGCTTTAAAAATATCAGTAGCATAGTTTTACACAAAATATGATATATACAAGCAAAATGTAAACAAAACATTCACATAAAAATGATTAAGTATACTTGAGGGAGAGAGTTTAGTTGGACAACAGTGATGTCAATTTTTCATACAGTTGGCCCACGCAGGACTCGTGTGGACGGCTGCTCAGGAGATAAATAGTGATTGAGCAGTAGTTCCTTCTTAAAAGTTTAAGGAATAAGGTTCCATATCCGGGGTGCATTTCTCAAGAGGTGTTTGAGTCTGTTTTGTTGAAGGCCCAATCTCTAGCAGCAAGTTGCCTGAGAGAGCATGTAACATGAGCTTTGGATGCAATATAGGCTACTTTGTAGTAGCTTCGAGCTCCTATTTAGCCTATTAAATTATATCAACAGGAGAGAGATGGGAACGCCGTAATCAAAAGGGATAAACGTTACTGGGGCTTGTCCTACTCACTATGGGTATTTTCAATATGGCAAACTCTTCAGCCACAAAAAAGTTGAACTCGGAGGGCTGGGGATGGGCGAGGGAAGTGTACTATGGTAATCCTAGTGTTCTTCCACATCGAACACTAAAACCCAGTTTTAGGCAGCCTCTGTACCCTGAAGAAACTCAGAGACAGGCGTCTGATAGAACAAAGCTGGATTTTCAGCAACCAGACAGATAATCACAAATAAGTGGTTTGGCATTCGGTTTCCCTCCTTTGAAGTAAGTCCCAGGTATTACATGCAAACCTTCTGCCAAAGTATAACATTGTTCATAGGCCCCTTTGCTACTTGCACTGTGGTGTTTCTTTCCAGAAAACACTGTTACTGTTTTTGGGGTGTCCTCTGTCTCAAAAGACACTAGAGCAGTCTGTTTCATGTGTGTGCTTTCCTCTCATCTGCCCCAATTTGCTTCCTATAAATAAATAAAAAAACCTCTAATACTTTTCAGGAGATTGAAAGGTTTCGCTGTAAATGGGCATCATGCTGGAGTGCAGAAACTTGAGCCACAATCTGAGATCCAAGCCCCCTACCTGCTCCTGAAGGAATCCTGGCTACTCTCCTACTCTATACCATTGAAGTCAAGCATTCAAATGGAGTAACTAGATTATTCCACTGGAGTGCATTAGCATCAGAGGCTGGGGGCAGCAGTGGTAAGTTATGGCTCCAATCACGGATACACCCTAGTAACAACATATCACCCTAAGACCAAGATTTAATGACTCACAACTGGTCAGCCACAAAAAATAAACATTATAGAGTAATGGAGAGAAAGAAAGCATTTTAGGTGGTAAGTTTAATCAAGCCGAATCTTCTGTTCAAGCAACACCAAATTTGGATTAGGCAAAATTCTCAGGTTCAAATAACTTGGGGCCTGTTTAGGATGGCCGCCTGCCACCCTAAAGGAAATGGGGACCGCCCGACAGTGTCTGGTCCCACAGGCCAAATTACAATGAGACTGCCATGGTGGTGGTCACATTGTACAGGTTTTCCGCTGCAGCACCCACCGCAATGGAAACAAGCATTTACAATGCAATGGTCTCGGCATTATTAAAGCTAGAGCTATTGGCATTGCTCACGATTTTTTTTTATCATAAATAAATGGCATTGTCATTTACAATGCCAATAGTTTAATCGTTAAATAAATGGCATTGTCATTTACAATGCCAATAGCTTAATCGCTCGCAAATGCATGACCTATTGCATTTACACCCACACAGAGCCACACGCACAAAGCCACCCACACACATATAAAGAGCCACCCACACAGAGTCATTCACATAGAGCCACCTACACAGCCACCCTCACAGACAGAGCCACCCACACATAGAGCCACCTACAAAAAAGCTATCCACACAGAGCCACACACACACAGAACCACACAGACAGAGCCACACAGACAGCCACACACAGACAGAGCCACACACAGACAGAGCCACACACAGACAGAGCCACTTATGATCCAAGCTTCTGATAACTAAAAGGCATAATGCCATCACTGATAGATATATGTAATGACCATATGGCTAGGCCCTCCTCATTAAGCCTCGAGGTGGGGGCGGGGGGGCGAGAGCAGGAGGAAGGAGAGCTGCGGGCCGAAGGGGGGGGGCAAGAGATCTGGATGCACAAACAGGGTGGCAGAGTCAAGAAAAACGGCACAGACGCAGAGACTCTGGAGCGGCAGCAGGATCCACGATGCAAAAAAAAAACAGCGTCCGCAACTCCGAAAATTTTCGGATTCGGGGGCGTGTTTTGGCGTTCTGAGTGACGGATGACGTCACTGCCGAAAGAACAGCAAAACTTACGCCCCCGAATCCGAAAGAGACGGGGCTTTATTAGAGTGATGCCCCTCTCCTTAAATGGCTGGTCTCCGTTTAGGAAGCCAGCCAATAGAACAGAGACGGAGGAGAGAGGCAGGTCAAACATCGTACTAAAGGACATTAAATCTCCTCCCGGAGACTGCGCAAGCGCAGCCTTCTCGGTCCTTTAATAAATGACGCTCCGAAGGTGCCAAAATCCGACATTTTCCAGATTCTTCGGTGGCTGAAAGGGGGCAATGTTTCAATGGTCTACGCTTGAAATGCGCTGGCTGCACATGAATTAGTTTTCCATTACGGCGCATCTAAGAGGACTACACCGAACCAACCCCACTGCGGTAACTCTGCAAAATATCCTGCCAGAGATATTTTAAATTCTCCAATATCTACTTAGATACTCATATTTAGGAGGGAGCTCCATCAGCGGAGCCAGTTCATGCTTTCACGATCACGCCCACAAACGGTTTGTAGTAGGAAGGTCAGACGCCTACATCCCAGATACCCAGATATGAAAACAAAGGGACACTTGCATCTAATAAACAGTCTTGCACCATTCGATTCCCAAAACACACAGAAATAAGGCCTGTAACATACATACGATGTTGTTGCCTCGCAAATGCGTTCATGTGTATGGGCAGGGCTTTAAGTGGGATGAAAAAACTGGGGGGTCTCTCAAAGGGGCGTGCCCAGTGTAATTAGGGGCGTGGCTTTAAATCACTTACGCAAACAATCTGTGCTTAGCATAGTGTGCCGCCCAACTTGTAATTTGCTGTTTCCGTCATTGCATCCAGATATTTGATACAAGGAGCATCATACCTACAATAAGTAAGTAATATTGGCTTTGTCAATGGTTATTACTTGCAGACGATAAATAAGCTGCAACTATAACTTGTATATAATATTGACAAAGCTTCCAATTAAATCCTTGGTGACCCTACCACAATGTTGCTGCTCCTGAGTTTCAGAAAGAGAAGGGACATCCAGAAAGAAAATGACTCTTAAAGGATTTCCCTTCCCCCACAACGCTCCCCTGGCATGACGTCATGCTGTAACTTCTCTAGTACTGAGAAGTGAGCAGTGTGAGCAGCGCACATCCATGTGCCTGCTGCTGTCTCGAAACGGGTCTCTATCAGGCTTTGTTTTGCGCCATGGCACTTTTTTCCGGACTGCAGTGACAGCAAACAGCGGTCATTGCAGTCCTTGAAAAAAAACGGGCTGCCTGTGTCAGGGCTCAAAACAGAGCCCGATAGAGACCCGTTTCGAGGCCCCCAGAAAAAAACTGCTGGTGCTCAGACCCCTTAAGACCCGGCCCACTTCAAGCCCTGTGTATGGGTTAGTACTTTACTCCGCAGGCTCCGAAATCGCACTCCTTTACAATGCGATTTGTGTTGTCCTACCCCAGTTTTTGCATTCTTTTGGCGGAATGCCTGATCCCGCCTCTCTAATGCCGTGCACCCACGACCCCACCCCCCCACCACTCCCCCCCCCACCCCTCCTGGGCACTATGGCAATATATTGTGCACTAGAAATTACTGCATTATCAAAATGCTACCATAAAATTTGGGAAAAAACGTATGGGCGGGGGGGGGGGGGTATAAAAGTGCGTGAGACTGTGGCAGAGTGAGTGTGTGAGTCATAGTGTGTGGGATACTTGTTTTGTGATAGAGAGTTGGTGATGGCAGTGCTTAATTAGTTAATTTAAAAATGCATGTCCTCTTCTTAGTTGCTAGTTTGCACTAGAGCATTCCTCCCGCTTGCAGCTCCTAAAATATATTCTTGTGATTGTGGCAAAACCACTTCATCCTTCTCCTAGTGGTATGTGTTGCTAAAGATATGGATGAAGATGTGGGCTAATGGGCAGAGCTGCCGAGTTTGGAGGTGGGAAACCAGGTTCGAGTCTCGGCGACCTCTCGGGATCCTGTTATTCTGGGCAAAGCACGTCTCCTTGTTCCTACCAAAAAATGAATGTGTAATGTAACTGGTGCTCATGTGAAGCTCTCCAGTTCCTTTCTTTTGTTTTTAAAAAGGATGCTAGCGGTCCAGTCAGGAGCAGCCTATGATATGCCCTGTGACACCGATTAAAGGCTAATTAATGTCGTATAAGTGCCGCTTTGTGATATTATTCGTGGTATGAACAGTTGCCTATATTTGAATATACATTTCAGATCACGTGAATTATTTGATGGAATGAGAAGATTTCAGTCCACGATAAAAACGTACAACAATGAAAATTAAGAATGGAAAATATAGAATATAAGAACGTGCAAAACTCCCGAGTAGACCTTGGCTTGGAGGGGCGACCATAATATCCTGAGACCCGGGGAGCTGACCCAGCCCTTGAATGCTTTATGAGGCAAACTTACAAATTAATGGATACGTTCATAGACATTTTCTGACATTATCGTTTGTTATTGGTATTTCTATTACACACACGTTCATCCACTCACATTTTTTGCACCTACATCCATCCACCCATTCTTCACCCATCAACCCTATCATCCATCCACCCTTACATGCCTACTTTAATCCATCCATCCACTCATTCTTCATTCATCCACCCACCTTTTGGAACCTACATCAATCCACCCATTCATCATTCATCCACCCCCCCTATTCAACGTTTTTATTCCATCAAGGTACAAGTGTGAGTGACATCACGGTGATTACATTGCGATTTCAAGATAGAAACGGGCTTGACATGTATGACTTTCCACATGATTATATTGCGCTCATCAAGCTTCAAGCTTTTCACTTTTTATGATTCCCACGTTTTTATCTCACCTAGCTGCATGTTTGACTGGCATCGCGCGTATGACTTTGAAAATGTAAAATGTAAACTTCCACGTTTTTATTTATTACATCGCGCTGAACAAGCTTCCAGTTTGAGTGGCATCGCGGCCGACGCCTTGACATTTTAAGACTTTCCAAATGTAAACGTTCCTAGTTTGAGTGACATTCAACATGCGATTGCAAAATTGAAACAGGCTTCGACATTAACATGGGCTTGACATTGACATTTTATGACTCCACAAATATAAACGGTCTAAACGGGCTTGACATTTTATGACGGGTTTCACTTCAAGTTGTAGTCACATGTTATGACTTTCAAAAAGTAAACGGACCAAGTTTGATTGACAATCAACATGGTTACATCGCGCAAGTTTGCAAATTGCGTTGTTGTTGCTTACGTTGCAATGCCTTTCGATGTAAACGTCGAAGCGTTGCTATGGCATGCGATGTAAACGTTACTGCGATGTGTTAATTGCGTTGTATTGTGTTCGCGAAGCGATCACTTCGTTGCGATGGGTGTTTCCCGCTGGCACAGGACGGTGGGGTTGAACAGGGGCTGGTAGTGGTTTGTGTTCGGGCGGTATAGATGCAAGGGGGGATGGGAGGCATGCGATGAATGCAGGTAGCTGGTCTGGCGGCGCTGGCTGACGGTGGAGGTCTCTTGGCTCACTCACTCGGGCAGAAGGACATCGCATAGCTGACATGGAGCAGATCCACTCCCGACTTTGCCCCGATGGGGGGGTGGGGGGTGGGGGCTCGCAATGAAGGGTAACAAAGGTTTCGATAAAATAAGTACAGGACGAGGCGGCGTCTGGCGGGACAGTGGCGCGCGTCAGAAGGGGGGCAGAGGTGCCACGGGGCTCAACACAACATCAATAGCAGCGGAGGGGAGGGGGGCGATGAAAAGGAGATCAGGTGCGAAGTATGGCATGGGCGGGCACACGGGAAGACCGGAGGGGCGCACGGGTAGGGTTGGCTGGTTACAGATGGCTGGGGTCTCAGCTGAGTGTTTGGGTGCAGGGATGGGGCCGGCAGCACAGGGTATGGCTGGACAGGACAGTGGAGGCATGTCTTCCACGGGGCGGACGGGTGGCGCTCGGGGCACTTGAAGGAACCGACTGCAGCACGCAGGGTGGAGTGGCAAAGGAATAACGTGGGGGGAGCAAGGACGGGCTGGCAAGAGATGGGTGGAGAGGTGCACACCAAACGTAGAATGAGAACGTACCTCTGAATGCAGGATACCTATGGCTGCTCCACACGGGTCTGGAAGAAACTAAGGCAGGATTCTGGGATTGCAGGGGTTCCCGAATTGGAGGCGAGGTCTGCTTCAAGGGGGAACTTCTGCCTGCAAATACACGGCAACTGCACATTCTTTGTTTTAAACCTTCTGCTAAGCTGGGAGTGGAAACCCGCCTCGTGAAAGAAACGTTGTGCTTGCAAAACCCAGCCCCGTGATGTCCGTGTCCGTTCACACATCAGGAAGACGAACTGGGGCAAGCTGCAACAGGGATTACAATACTGCACAGATAGTAAAAGCGAGATTTGGAAACAATAAAAACGGCATAAACAGACTAAGAACGCCACAAACAGGCTTACCTCATGTCCTCACTAGACGCTGCTCGAGCAGCAAAATGGCGTCCGGCAGCTCTGAAATTTTTTGGATTGGGGGCGTGGTTTTGCGCCCTGAGTGATGGGCAACGTCACAGGGCTAAAGAATGCAAAAAATCACGCCCCCAAATCCGAAAAAGACGGGGCTTGTTTGAAGTGATGCATCTCTCCTCCAATGGCTGGCCTCCGTTTAGGAAGCCAGCCAATGAAGGAGAGAGAGGGCAGGGAGGCGGAACCTACAGCGCACTCAGAGTCATTAAATCTCCAGCCTAAGTCTGCGCAAGCGCAGCCTTTTAGGCCTCCGACCTAAAAAGGGATCCTTGTACAAATCCCTGTAGTACGTGACAGGCACCATGCAGTGACTGTCACTTGGTACATGAATCAGTTGCCCTCCACGCCCAAAGAAAACATCCAAGGGTGAAGGAGGGCCCACTACGGGCCCCAATGTCAATCCTCACCTGCTTTTCCATGGCGGGTGAACCGCCAAGGAAAGGCTGGCAGGGAGGGACCATTCTAATCCCTACGGCAGTGCCTGGTCGGTACCGCCACCATTCTAGGGATTGGGAGGCCCTCCGCAGCACCGGCGGGCTCAAAGAGCCCATCCGATGCGTGGCGGTCAGGCTTTCTGCCCACCTGCACACCGCCTGCCATCATCTGGCAGGCGGAAAAGCTGCTTATGATGATGGGGAGAGTGCCACCAACAGCCTGTGGGTGGCAGTCTACCCGCCGTCCTAATCAGCCCCATAGTGCCTAGAATGAATTATAAATGAGGGTAGAGAGCAAAAGTGTATCAGCAGTTATAAACTAAGCCAAAAAATAAAAAATGCCAGACGGCTGGGTACCAGCTCTCTTTTCTAAAGAGAGTGAAGCCATATCTTCCTGTTGTTCAAGCGGTCATACCATCACATCTGGATCGTGGGAACACCCTTCTCCATGGACTCAGACTCCACACTAGCACCCATTACTGCCTTCCACCACGCCTCCAAATGGCTCAACCAGGGACTGAAAACATGGTCACATCAACCCCATTCTGATGGAACGCCATTGGCTCTCTTTACCAGCCTTCATCATCTTCGAAACCAATTGCATCATTTACAAAGGCATCGCGGCCAGCACTCTTGCTTAACTTGGAGACAAGCTCACTATCTGTGGTGGTTCCCAGCACACCTACAGCATCAGACTGCAGGCTAAGAAGAGGAAAAAAGAAAAAAAAAAAAAGACAGCAGGTCTTCTCCATCTATACCCTCAATGTGGGATAACATCCCCATGTCCATCAAGACCACACCAATGCTGCTCCAACTTAGGAAAGAGTTGAGGCTGCACTCTTTGAAATATGCGACATCACAATGCATTAACAGTCCACAGACCAGCTACTATACCTCACTCGTTCATTTGACACTTCTGTCTGCCTTTCAGCTCGGATTGAGTTATAGAAGTACCACATACATGCAGACAGTCCTGCTGCCAAACTACTGCTGCAGCCATTTTGCCATCCGTAGCGAATGACGTCACACTAGGTCTCAAAACCCAGACAGACAACATCAAAGGACCATTCTGTACTGCCATTTGTTGGTGGCGTTAAGAGACGTAGGACCTGGGTAAAGAGATTATTTTCTACACTGGGTGACTCCTTTAAAGAGAGTCCCTATATCCCTCCGTGTGCCTGTTTAAGTATTTGCATATACGATCTCTTAAATATTTAAAATGGACAACAGCTTCATCAATACATTATGTGAACAGTGATGGCTGCAGCATTTTTATGCGACAACTGAAACCCTCTCACAGAACGTGAAGCGGGTTTCCAGACAGTGGCTAATAAGTGCACACTTCGGCGCTAGAGTCCCAGTTTCTTATCCTTCGGTAATAAAAGATGAGGTTCCCGAATGATGGAACTCGCACCGCTATAATTAATGACTTAGCAACCACCATCGGTAAATGGCAAATGTAATTATCATCTGAGAGAAATTCATTTTAATCAAATTCGCAGTAACAAGCGGCATTTATATTCATGGGGCCAGAACAAACCGGTGCATTAGGGAGCCTGCCGCACTCCGCGAATAACGCGAGCTGATTTATTTATCTAAATTACACGATTAATGGCCTGCATCATTATGCGCAGTGGAGGAACATAAACAAATGGTTGGAAGTGACGCAGCGGAGGCCCGGGAGCTGGACCCCTTTTCTTCGATAGAAGTAGCTGGAGACCTGGATATCGGAGATGGAAAAGAGTGCATTGAACAAAAGAGCATCGACGCCAGACAACAGGCCTGCTTGTAATCGAGCTCTGCACTCTCAAAAGCTCCGGGTAACCCTCTGCGATGGGCTAGACTTGGGTATTTGCAAGAAGCAGCGCCATTTTGGGCATGGGAGGGGAGGGAGGGTTTCCAACCGAGTCCTTCAGGACAATGCTGAGAGACTGGAGGGAGGGCACCCCTCTCAATCGACTAGAGCTACAGGCCTTGGGACTAGGAACCAGGTACTAATCCTGCCTCAACATCCTGTGATTCTGGGCAAATCGCAATGTCGCCAAACCCAAAAACACATCAACTCTGGTTCTCTTGTAAAGATTGCCAGTGTCCTGGGGCCAAATTCGAACTATGTAAAAATACAATTTAAAAAAAACCCAAAAAACCTGGAATGTGTCACAGATTAGATTACTGTTGATCCAAGGTTCAACAAGCCAATTTAACTTATTTCGATCAAAAACTAAAATTCCTAAAACAGCAATTCAGTGATTCCAATTTAATTGCGCCGCGGGAGTCTACTGAAAGCATTACCATGAGGCCAGTGGTTGCAATCTTATGGCAAGGAGTTTTTGCAGTGAACGGGAGATCCAATTGATAGTTAATGCCAAAGAGCTAGAAATGGGAAACCTTCCTACTGGGGGATAGTGGAGACTTTTGGCCAAACACTGACATCATGCAATAATCCAGGAATGCTTTTCAGTGGAGAACTTCCACCAAAAATGTAGTGTAGTCCAGGGCCGGCTTTAGGGTGGGGTGACTAGTGCAGCCACACTGTGTGCTGAATTGGAAGGGGGCAAAAGTCCCAAAAAAAGGTTGAGGGCACAACAGTAATGTCTTTTCACCAATCTGCCTCTTTGCTATAGAATGTCTAAACGATGCTCTGTTTAGGCTAATCAAGACCTCCTGATTTTATAAAAATTACATACGTTATATTCTTTCGTACAGAGGGCTTTCAGCAAGCCCTTGCTATCCGTTGCAGTGGGGTAGTGTGGCTCACTGGTTAGAGGCGGCAGAGCCAGAAGCAGAGGTCGGCCCGGGACCAGGGTTAAATTCCCGACGCGGCAGGGTGTTGGACCAATGTCAGCGGGCTCGATAAACCTCGCCTTCGGTGCCACTCTAACCATGGGTTCCACTCAGCAACTCTGGGCAATAGCTTGCTTAATCTCCACAAACGGCCCCATCAACGCCGGGGATGCCTGGTTTCACCTTGCGGGTGCCCAATAGGGATCATCTCACAGGGAAAGCCAGGACAGGTTCCCCAGCCTTATACAGCGCCAGGAAACCTGCGGGTAGCAGTGCACTTTACAAGCTCAAAAATGAATAAAAATTAAATTAATCCGTTAGTCTGTTGAGTCATCCACATTTTTCTTCTATCCAATTCAGTGTACGGTATGTGTAATGAGTTGGCCACTTCTGCCATTGGCTAATTTAGTTCCAAGTAACACCAATTCTACTTTTTCACGAGGAGCACATCTGCACATCAAGTAGTTACCATCAGTGCCAGGGGATATTGCAAGTTTGGTTTTTGAGAACAAAAACATTTTTGCATTAGCAATTCAATATTTGCGAGGGCCCGAAGCAATCCAACAATAACGTTTTTGAAAAACCATAAGATCAGCATTGACAAAGCCATAATGCTGGAAGCCACGGCTAGGCTAGACCCATTAGCCTCCTCAATGGTCGCTTTTTAAACTTTACTAATATTTAGCAAAGCAGTTCATATAAAGATCTTCTTTACACACCATATTGAATGTGAGACAAATGGAGTCCACCCAAACCTAGATCGCATTACAATTGCTGGTTACGGGTGTTCACATCCACTGCAAGGTGTCCTGAATTGTACCTAGTCTACATGGACAGGACCCATCCTTCCCCACCACCCACAATATCACAAGATTTCATATACAGGTTTCCTTTTTTGTGTCGGCTGGAGGGGGGCGGGGGGGGGGGGAGGAGAACTGGAGTCATCTCCTAGTCCCTAAGGAATGCCTCAAGGTGCTGCCGCGGAGGTTGAAGATTTAGACCTGGCCCATTGATATAACTCCATAAAAAGGTGTTGTCCAGAGATTTCCATTTTTGATTTGTGTTTTTGTATCATTATAGAAGTAATTTAGTTAGCATGGGTAGACACTGCTAATCCGGGCCAAATTTCTCAGGTCAAAATTTTTAAAAATGGGGGATTTGTTGCAGTGATTACGTAATTTCAGGAACCATGAGACCTATATACTTAATCTTGGTGTCCAAACATAGGTTTTAGGGGGTCAAGTAGTCAGAGACCGAAAATAACTCCCCAGAGCAACCCTTCTGCCATTTTCCAAAATGGTGGCCTTAAATGATGCGTTTTAGTTATCATATTGGTAATTAATGTTAATATTGTTTTTGTTTCAGGTTTTCCATGGATTCAAATTCGCAAACATGAGCGAAACAAGTGGTTGCAGAGGATCTTTATCTCCTGACAGTGTTGCAAACTACAAAATCTGAAGACTTCAACAAAGAAAAATGTGTTATATGGAAAACTAATCCAAAATAAAAGCTAACATCGACTGTGGGTGGACAGAAGAGAGTTTGAGATGCTGCAGAAATACGGCAAGACGAAGCTCAAAAACATCGAAACTGATGGGTGAAGAGGATCAAATATGTTATCATTGTAACAACAATTTTATAAAATAGAAAAAATCCTGGAAAAAAAATTAGTCAAAAAAGAGCAGAAACCAGTAATTCCCAACAGGAATCCAAGTTTTCTGAGAAAGCAATGAAAAATCACCCAATGCCCATCCACTTAGAAGATCAACGGCTCCACATCCACCTCCAACAACTGATCAGAAAGCAGGGGATCTTCAATATGTCATCTGCGGTTTAGTCAGAACAAGGGCCAAAGGATTTGACCAAAGTACAGAGTATGTGAGTCTCCAAGTTAATGTTTTCAGCAGAGTAGGTGATTTTAACAGTAAAAGTATGTATTTGCAGACAATTTGTATGCCCACATGTCAGCTGTATCATCTTCGGGGAATGGAAGACCCCCAGGGGGACTTACAACTTGATGTGGACTACTGTAGAAGTGTTGAGAAAGGTTAAGATGGGACTCCCCAGAATTATTGTGAGTTTGTCTTTCAATTCCTCTTGGCAGTACTTTCTATTTCTATAATTTCTATTGTAGGTCTGCTGCAAACAAAAAGTCCATTGCTCTGGAGCATTTAAATGCTCATTTAGCCTCATTTTTCACTAGTTCCAGGGAAATTGAAGGGGGCAACTGTGTCAATTTGAGCCCTTGAGCATAGGGTCCCCGTCCCGCCTGACCATTTAGGATGAACTATGGTCTCTTCCAGTTTTGGAGATTGAGTCAATTAGGAAATGGACAGCAACTGCAATAAAAAACAATGTGTTTGTCTTAAATCAGGAGCTTCAAGCCTGCTATGGCAGATATAATTGACAGGGCAGGGTAGCATACCTTCAACTGGAACCAAATCAACCAGCGTAATAGATTATTTCTTGCTAGATCTCAAATTATGGACATATTTTAAGTAGATGATGGTTTTACCCCGGCAAGGCAGTGACCACAATGCCTGGTCTCTTAAGTTAAGACTAAATGTTAAAGGTTCAACGGATCTCTAGAGAGCCACTGGAAAGAAGATGGAGAGATTCCAGGAAAAAGCTCAGGGTCAAATGGAGTAGTGTGTAGAAACATCACATGACGCAAACCAGATCTATAGATCGGTGGCTGACGGGATGGAGGGGGTGGCGTTAACTCTAACAGGGAAATACAGCATATCGGTGGGGAGAACCGTTGAGATCTACCAAGGGATGTTTGAAAAACTAAAAAGCTTGATCTAAATTGAGGCTAGGTAAGCAGCAGAGAGACAGCAACCTTTGTCTTGGTATAACAAGTAGTGTAGAGTGGAAAAATCGAATCAAGTTCTAGCCATAAGCAAGCGATAAGGGGCCCTAATTCAGTCAGCAAGGGGTGCCCAGAAACAGGCTCTTAATATAGCTAGAAAAGAGTTGGAATGAGGAAGGTGGGAAGAGCCTCGAATCCCCTGCCAAGCAAAAAGATCAACTTTTCATTTAGAATTTAATGTCCTTTGGTTCCAGGGAGGGCACTGTACTATAGCGACTAATATTCCACTCAAGGATTGGGTAGCACTTATCTGATCTATATGTACAGCCAGGTGAAACTGTAACCAGACCATTTAAATCATTGACCACAGGAACTGTAAGACCGACATTTGGTATTTGGGGGATGTTTCCCACAATCTCAGTAATCAGGAATGACCATAGCTTTTCTGAAATATTTGTAGCGGAAATCGGTCAGCCATTAAGGGCATTGTTCCCAATAAAGCACCAGGTTTAAAAACAAATTCTGGGGTACTTGTTCCAAGGTAAGGTCAACATCTTGTGAGCCTACTTTTCACCACTATTCAAAGCTTTTCTGCAAGGGGCAACTCTACCCCGACGTAGGTGTGCTGAAGTTCACACCATTTATAAAAATAGGGCCCTTGTGAATGCTCCATTAACTACAGATATATTAGTCTGCTCAATAGCTCTCAAAAGCTATTTTTCAGCTTCTTACTTGGTAGACTACAGGATTGGATGACAATCACATGCCGTCCCCATTGCCGATGGGATTTGGTGAGGCCACGAGTTCAATCGACCAGGTTTTCCGACTCGTGATGGTAACTTGGAAACTTGTCACCCTGGGGGGAGGTCGCCTGTAGATCGTATTCATGGATCTCCGCTCCACTTTTGATTTAGTCCCTAGGTCAACCTTATAGTGGGTGATGAAGGAGTTGGGGGTGCCTAATTATCTACAAGACATTATAGTGAGGCTGCACTACAGTAACTCTGCGAGGGTTAGGTGTGCGAAGGTGGGTGGGCTTACAGAGCCATTTCCCGTCAGTAGAGGTGTTAGGCAGGGGTGCAGACTTGTCCCCAGGCTATTTTCATTCAACATCTTTCTAAAGCATTTAGATCAGGCATGTTATTGAAATGTGGATTCCTGCCCTCAAGTTTAGACTATACCCTCCACATCTCCAAATCACCTATGGGCCATGAAACATTGCTGTACCACTTTCAATTGTGTTGCATAAAACTGGCCCTAAAAAATAAACATGTCCAAACCAATTTATGGTAATAAACCTGGAACGCACATTCAGGGCAAATCTGACTTTGGCAGGAAAACCGTTAGTGTGTGCAGACATTCACTTATCTGAGCATTACGTTAACCAAGCAGGCAGGGTGGCAGGTAGACATTATGCAGCGCAGATTAAGACTTGAGAATGTAGCAGAAGTATCACAAAGCTGGCACATAATTCTGTGTTACAAACGGCACTACAGGTGAATTAACACCAAGCCCTGGGGACGACCACGTAGGATACAAAATTATGGGGCCATCTAGAAGTTTATTTGCAAGAACTGGTAGAAAACACATTCATGCAAACAGTGGGTGTCCCTATAAGTACACCTTAATTGCCACTAAGGCTTTACCTGGTGTTGAAACCCCTTTCAGACTCTGCTGGAGGAGGATCTGGGCCACTCCAGAGCTCCGCCCATACAGAGAAGGATTAGTAGAAATACTCAGGCTGGTGGGTTGGAGCATTATACCTTGGATTAAGCATATTAAAGCCATATTGGGGGAGCTCAGGCTACCATCATTGTGGAGTGCCCCAAGAGAGGCTAGGTACATTTCCAAGACTTATATTAAATTAGTATATTGGCAGCAAAGAGTCCTTAATACACTCAAATACCTGGCACAGCTCTTCGACCGATGCCCCTCTCTTAATTAAAGGCTCACTCAATAGAGAAGATTTCATGGAGGAGATCGTAATACACCCTACATCATTATCTGTTGGCTATGTGGATACCCAGGGCTAAATTTAACAGCTACATATCTGTTATTCTATTATTGTACGTATACACATTAAAAAGTGCATTCTTAATCTTCTATTTTATTCTGAACCCTTTTTCTCTGCTCACACAACAGTTTTAATGGTTTTTATATGAATTCGCTTTTAGAACATATTTATTGCATTATGATTACTAATGTTTTATTATAGCTAATTTTTGTGCTTTTATGGCCTCTAACCAAAATAAAGTTTGAACGAACGTAGGCCCACCTGAATGCACAATGAGCTCCCAGCAGCAACATAACCGCCAGCCTTCAGTTGATTTTGCACTCTTTCAAAAAAAAAAAAAAAGTTTTAGTTGTAAAGTTACTCTTGAGTGCTGGTTTTGGGTTTACATTCAGTGAGATCAGAGAAATAATGGTCAACATTGATGAAACTGTATTGATCCATTAAAATGAAAAAGATTTTTATGGTGAGAATGTACAACGACAGAAGTCGTTTTTGCCAACCTAACAAAGAATGAGCTACTTATGGTGTTCTCAGCTGATGTGGCTCCTGAAAGTTCTTGCTGCCAAAATAAGATTACAGGATGCAGTAAAATCGGAAGGAAACATTAGAGACATCCTGAAAGATTTAGTTTAGACTTAATGACAAATTTAGTGAGGCTCCAGAGCTCCCCAAATCATGGGAGTCAACAAGAATGCCCAACATCGTCTAAACGTTTTTTATATCATTGTTTAATATCAGCAAAGCAAAACTGTTACAAACTAAAATTCTTGAGTTCGGAACAGAAGCCAACACATTGATGATCTCTTTAAAGATATGAGCAAAGAAGTGGAAGACAACCACATGCACCGACAAGACATTGTACGGAGCATAAACTTGGTAGCTGCTCAGGTTGTAAAATCTTGTGAATCCGACAGCACACCACTTCCAAGTCACATTACCAGGAAAGGATTTAAAATTGCTGCTCTTGATAATTTTTATTTTAAAGGCCGTTCTTTTTTGTCTGGAACATCCAGTGCACATGATACTGCCATTGTGCTTTTTGTAGACTGACAATGAAATAGCTGGCATAAACAAAGCCGCAAACTGATAACCCAACTGTCTTGCAAACATGTGCAAAATCACTACAAGCCATCAACATGTCCCAGTATACAAGAAAGTTTCAAAGTGGCAGAGGATTTGCATCTTCTTCCTGATGCTGCAGTCCGCAAAACTGATTTAACTGAATGTATCAGATCGCTTATTCGGTGCAGACTGAAGGATGACGAAAAGCTAGTTCTTCCGTGGTTTGGAATTCATGCTATGATCTCCCAGAATACTGTCCCACTGAAGGTTGGGTTTTTACTCCAGTCACAAACTACGCAACAGTATACACAGCTCTAAAAAAAAAAAAATATATATATAATGCAAAACTGTCCAGTTCGTAGTGAGCTGAACACATGTTAGTTTGTGACAAGGTATACTCATCATATTGGAGGCTTTAGAACATTGCATTGCAATGCTTCCTGGAACAAGAATGACAAGATATATTTTGCATATCTCATCTCAGAAGTGAAATAGGCACAGGGTGCACTTAATTCAAAAGACAATGCAAAACCAGGCAATTTTCAACACACTCAGTTCAAAAATCAGAAAACCAAGTTTACAGAATTTGTCAAATAATGTGAAGAAAATTCAGAACTAGCAAGTTTTGGAGAAATGTTTAACACATGATAGCTCTCTCCTGCTTCTGCTAACCAATGAACTGCTTGGAGTGGTCCGGAGCTTTTAGGAATGAGGCATAGCACATAGCCTCCTTCAGAGTATCAAAAGCCTTTTGACAGGTCAATGTCAAGTTTACTTTCTTTGGCATCCTTTTGGAGGCAAGTTCTATGAGTAGAGTCACTAAAGACCTACAGTACTTCACAAACATCCTATAGTACCCAGTCAAGCCAAGGCAAAACCAGACTTGGGTCTGGGTTGTTGGAGCTGCCCAGTCAAGAATTGTCTGGATCAAGAGTTGGAGTGGCTGAACTTGGTCTTAACCTACCAGGTGACCCAAGTACACTATCTTTCCCTGCCCTTCCTGGCACTTACTTGACTTGATAGGGGGACCTGCCCTTTCCAGAGCCTGAAGAACCTAGCCTGGGTGGATCAGGTGATCCTGCCAGGTGGAGATTGGACAGCAATATCCAGATAAGCTGCACTAAAGGAAATATGCCTAGCAAGGACTGTGTTCACCAACCGTTAGAAGGCGGCAGGGTAATTCTTCAGTTCAAAGGGCATCACAGCAAACAGGAAGTGCCAATTTGGGATGGAAAATGCGAACTTTTCTTTTGCTCACGGTGTCAGACCCATCTGCCAGCACATAGATGTGAGATCAAAGGTACTGAGATATTAGGCTGCCCCCTAACCTATCAATCTGTTAGTCTGCTTTAGAGTTTGGCTGTGCATCAGTTTGTCACAGCTTTGAGGCCCCTTTAGTCCACACAAAACCTCATCTCTCACTTTTCACTCTTTGAGTGAGGTTTGGGGACTAAGACAACTGGGATAGTCCAGGGGCTCTGAGGGTTCAATGACACCCAATTTCAGCATCTTGCTTACTTCAGCTAGGATGCTCTTTGTGACTTTATCAGACTGCCTGTAGATTTTGTTTGACAGGTAGGCTGTCACCAGTGCCCATATCATGGGAACACCAACTAGTCTGACCAGGGATCAGAGAGAAGAGCTCCGCATATCGACTTAGGACCTGCCTGTAGTCAGCTTGCAGTTGGTCAGTGAGGGTGTCTGAAAAGACCACTCCATCAAGACTCATCTTTGGGATTGTTGGAGAGGAGATCAGTGAGAGGTTTTCATGTCCCTCATCTGTTACCATGAATATGATCATGTTAGCTCTGTCATAATAGGGCTTCAGGTGGTTGACATGTATCAACCTTTTGGGACATTTGCAACTACAAAATGTCCACCAGATAGGTGACTTCCCTTTTTCTGTCAAGGATAGGGTAGGGCCCAATCCACTTATCATGGAGGACCCTAGGGGCCACACGCTCCACTACCTATACCTTCTGCCCTGGTTTTAATTCTACCTGAGCAGCTTTTTGGTCATACGACTGCGTTTGAAGCTCTTGGCTGGCCTGAAGGCTTCAACTTGCTTTTTCCATGTACTAAGCCATCTTGGAACGAAAGCCACACACATAGTCCATTATGCCTTGTTTAGATTTGAGAGGTTTCTTCCAAACTTCTCTTATAAGACTCAGAGAACCTCTAACATGGTGCCCAAACAGAAGTTCAAAGGAGAGAAAACCCCACTCCCTCCTGTAGCACTTCCCTGTAGGCAAAAAAGCAGGCATAGGAGTAGGACATCCCATCCCCTTGAGTTTTCAGGGAGTCCACTAATCAGGCTTTTCAATGTCTGGTTGAATCTCTCCACCAGGTGGTGGTATGATGTGGTGAACTTGTAATTCACCCCACACTACTCCCACATAGGTTTTAAGTATGCAGACATGAATATTGTACCTCTCTCTGATACTATCTCCTTAGGAAAACCAACCCTGGTAAAGACACCAAGGAGGGCTTTTGCCACCACTGGAGCAGGGGTGGTCATTCAGGGAATAGCTTCAGGATACCTGGTGGCATGATCAATTACCACCGGCATATATTTGCTCCCCGAGACTGTTGGAGAGTCCAGGGGACCAACAATATTGAACCCTACCCTTTCAGAGGGTACCCCAGCCACTTGAAGTAGAGTTAAGGGGGCCTTCCAGTGGCCTTCTGACTTGCCACTGGCTTGTCAGGTGACACAGTACTGACAAAAGTCAGTCACCTTCTGAGACATCATTGGCCAGTAGAAGTGATTGACTAATCTACTCCAAGTTTTATCCTGACCAAGGTGTCCAGCTAAGGGGATATCATTAGCCATATGGAGGAGGAACTCAAACTCTGGGATACCACCACCCTCCTGGCTGTACCAGTCTTGAAGTCTCTGGCCTCAGTGTATAGGAGCCCATCCTCCCAACAGACCCTGTGGGTGTCACTGATCTCACCCCTTTCCTGTGCTGTAGCTTGCCACCTCAGGCTTTCAAGAGTGGGACATGTGTTGTCCTCAGCACTGATCCATCCTGGAGGGTCCCCCTGGGCTCAAGAGATTAGCCACCAATCATAAGACCCAACCTCTTCAGGCTCTGTTCCTTCTGAGAATATAAGTCCTCTTCCCAATAAGAGGGGTTCTGATTTGGGATCTGCTTAGAAGCTGGTCCCCAGTCTTCTTGCCCTTTCACTTTGAGGGCTCGTCCATTCTCCCAGGATCCAGCACCTCTTGATCACCCAATGGTTACAAGACCCCATTCTAAGAGACCTACAATGCTGGCATGGGTCCTCAGTTCAACTTCAGCCCAAGTGGAAGACTCAGACTAGTATCCAAGCAGACAATCTACAGGGACAGTTGTGGACACAAATACTACTTTTCATCCAACTACCCCGCCCCTCCCCCAGTCCAAAGTGACCATTGCCATGGGAAGGACTGTGGGGATACTGCTAGCATCGGGGACTGGATAGGACCTTCCAGTAAGGTACTGATCTGAGTGAACCAGCTGCTGGGTCACCTTGGTGACACTAGCCCCAGTATCCCTCAAAGCCTCTAATTTGGATCCATTATTCTTGGGGAAAAGCCTGTATTTTTTCATAATAGCTGGCCAGGCAGCACAGACTAAATTGACCTCTCCATCAAAGACTACATTTGCCTCTGTGGGTTTACAGACATGGTCAGGTCACACCTGGGATCCCATCTAGATGTTAGCAACTGTAGGTATACCAGAGTCATTCTTTTCATTTCTCATTGCTCCAGGTCAGTGTCCTAGTGCTTTACAATCATGACACCAAGCCTTGTTGGGATCCCAGTTCTTTCCCTGGTACCCTCCTTTAGACTGAAGAGACACTGGGGCCTTCCCTGCTGAGGAGGTTGTTGGAGGCTTTTAGAGGGCTTACTTTTAGGGTCACCCGCTTTCCCCTTGGGAAAAAGACTCAATTGGTTTCTAGTGAGTGGATTAATTTTATTGGTTGATTTTCAGCCCTGGTGAATTCATGGTATTACTTACCCGATGACTAAACACGTGTTTTCAGATCTCTACAAGATGAAATCATAACACCATCTATGTTGGAAACTTTCATGGACTGTATAGAAACCTCATCTGATGTGAAGAGCTATTGGGATTATATGCTCATTGACCTCTACATGAATTAAATGTGGATTTACAACATCTACCTTGTTTGGACATTATCAATTCTGTACTTTTTGAGTGCTCGGACTATATGTTGTATATTGTAAGCCCCTTTGTTGAGGAGTTGTAAGTTAACAACCCTTGAGCACTGTGTGTGATATGCATTCTATCAACTTACCCTATACTCATTGCAGAGCATCTATTGTAGCAAACTGGTTACCATATCCTTATAAACAGTTCAATGTTATCCTATGGGAAAAAAATATTGCATTTTAACAGGTAAGTATCACACTTACAAATCCAGTCTTTGGGCCCAATGGTCAGCAAGGAGCAAGGGTCTGGTTGAGTACAACAACTGCACCACCAGTGGCACAGGGGTGGCTGGGCGCAGAAATCAAAGTCAGAGTTTGGCCCAATGCTTTTTAATAGAGACCAGGGGTACCTGGAGCCACACTTACTGCAGGTAAGTGGATTGGTTGCAGGGGCCAAGCTTTGGGGTATAGGACTAGCACATGGGGCTATAAAGCATCACCAATCATACACCACCAGTGGCATAGGGGAGGCGGGATGCAGGGTGCTCTTTCACCATTGGGTGCCCAATGCAGTTCAATGGAGATTCTTCTCTTGACAAACATGCTGCAGGCTTTTCACTGGAGGTTGCAGGAGGGAGACCAACAATATCAGAGGTAAGTAGAGAAGTAGGATTTGTAGTGGCACCATCAGTTCTGCTAACCAAGGTCCAGGGGCTTCGGGTGCAGGAGTGCCTTTAGACGTCAGAGTCTTCGTACCAGAGGTAGTCTCAATCAGGGGGAGCCTCTATTCACACTGCAGGTGCAGCTGTGCAGATCAGGAGGGGTGAGCCAACACTGGATCGGAGGTCAGGATCGCCGGAGAGATTTCACTGCACAGGTGAGCCACTCAGACTTGGGCAGCAAGCTTTGGATGCAGAGAGGGCACGAGACTTATATTCGCCTGGATTCGGGGTCCTTGAAGTTAGTCTCTTCTTGGACATGTCCACTGAAGATTGGAGTCTTTTTCAAAGGGAGCAGTCCTCCTAGGGTTTCAGAGGTTGCTGGCGGGAAACCAGGTTGAAGGTTCCCAGAAGCGGGAGACCGGTCGGTAGAGCAAAGGACAAGGCAGTCGTCTTCAGGCTTCTCAGCAGGGATGTCTTTTTTGGTCATCGCAGAAGTTCCAGATCTGGGGGAGCCACCTAAATACTAGATTTAGGGGGTTTCAGAGGAGTAGCAAACAGGGCAAATGGGCACCTTACCTGAGGAGACGACACCCTCTATTATGCCGCCCTCCTGTGGGAGGCAGCATAGGCCTAGCCCTGATTGGAGGGGTCTACCCATCTTAAAGATGAGGGGACTGGAAGATGTGCTTCACCTCGCTTCCCCCCTACCTTCGGGGTGGAGTTTCAGAGGTTGGCACACATCCTATTGTACTAAGTTTTCCAACAGGTTTTTTCCTGCTCAAAGTGAGGGTGTAAACCAGGGCTGCCAACTGCTGCTAGTAGAATAGGCTGTTGGTCGTATTACAAAGGCGGCAGGACTTTGAAGCTTGCCCCTGTGAGCACAGACTCATCCTAGGGGAGGAGGTGTGACACCTCTGCCCAGGATGTGTATGGTTTCTGGTCCCAGAGAGCAGGTACTCTCCACACAGGGGTCCAAAAACAGGTCTGGTTGTGGCTGGCTACTTACAGCTGGTCAGGGACACACCAGGGTTGAGAGGTTTTCAGGGGGCACCTCTGAGGTGCCCTCTGAATACAAGGTACAATAAAATCTGACATTGGCAACAGTGTGGATTTATTGAGAGGAGTAGTTTATTACCAAACACTCCTGTGTTCAGTGAAGGCATCATGGTGCTGTCAACTTCGAGGTTTCGAGTTTTCAGCCCATGTGCGCTTTATGGCTTCCTTGCCGCTTACAATATTAAGGCATGAACTAATAATGCTCATGCAGAGCTGCCCTCACCTGTGGTATAGCGCACCCTGCCTTAGGGCTGCGAGACCTGCTAGAGGGGTGACTTACCTATACCTTCAGGCAGGGTGCCATGTCAAAATTGTCATTTTCTCCCTCAAAGGGGCATGAAAGCTGCAAGGGCAGTGGCATGTTCCCAGAAAAGAGGGTCCCAGTGGACACTTCAGCTCCTAAGAACTAGGTACCATTTACTAGTGACTTACAGGGGGCAGAAGTACCAGTTATGGACGAAGCACTCGCATAGTGGTCCTGATTGGCAGGAACCATGTGCACCACAACTGAAACTACATCAAAACCAGGTAAAAATAGGGGGCTAATCATGCAAAGATAGGCCCTTTCTCGTAATAGCTGGAGTGAAAAACTTGGGACATGCTGATCGTGAAGGTGAATAGGAGCTGCACTCGAAGACTGTGGAGTCACTGATTGCTGTGTTTTGCAAATTTGATTGCATAAAGTACCAGATATATAGGTCCTGGTATTGGAAAGAGCGAAGAAGTTTGAGATGAAGGTTCAATGCTGTGGCTCCAGGTATACAACAAGAAAAGATGATCCAGAGATCACAGAAAAACTTCAAAATGAATTGTAGGCAAGACATTAAAGTCAATATGTTGCTCAAGTGCAACTAATTTACCATGAAGTCATTTCTATTTGCAATATTTTCAAAGAGATGACAAATTCAAAATTAATGGACCATTATGAAACTGTTCCTCAAAAGTAACTTCTGGGAAAGAGGGGAAAGTTTAAATGAACATGTTGACAGCCTTCTTCAATTCATGTAGCAGCAAGGAACCCCCTTTGAAATGACTGCGCCTGCGCAACTACACAACTTTGTGACCAAACAATATGTGGATAACAATATAGAGACAGGTCTACTAGATGTCCTGGAACATGGATCAAAACTATACGCAGAACTGAGCCGGAAAGATTTGTATTGAAAGAGAAAAAAAAAAAAAAGTTTGACATTCCCTAAAGCTAAAAGTCCACGTTTTAATCGCCATAGTAAGAGTTTCGTCCAACCAGCCACTACAAAACCGGTAACAAAAAAACATTTCTGCAAGCACAGAGCGATGGATGAATTTATCAAGGACATTCTGTCGCATGATTTTTTTCCCAACAAACACATTATTTAATGGAGATGCAGCAACCAAACCAGTGAAGCACAAACTCATGCAGGAGCTAAAAAAAAACCTTCTGAAGAACTTCAATTTGGAAAGGTGTGCTTATTGAAAACTTCTGTTGTGGACTATATTTCACAATTGAGCATGACAAGATTTCATCTTGCAAAACTTCAGAGAGGTCATTCACAATGTTCTACAGATATCAAAGTCAGTGTGCATGTTGCAAGAACTGCATATTGTCTTTGACAGTTATCTTGAACTATCTGTCAAAGAATGTGAGTGAATCAGACAAATGTCTACAAGTGGAACAATTGACGTTGCCTGCATCAAAATTTCAACACATACCTGTGAAACTTGATTAATTCTGATCAACAAACAAGATGGACCTGGAGAGGTTAACTTGCCAAAACATTGATGATGCTTCAGTGAATATTGCAAGAGGAATAATTGTCAATGAGGAGTTGGTGCCTGCAGAGACCTGTTCAAAAGGTACAGGCCGTATTATTCAAGAACTTAACAGCAAATTGAAGGAAGCTGACGTGTTGGGCAACATGTTGAGCAAGCTGTTTAAAATGGTTCCATACAAGTCATTGTAGATGTCATTATTATGATACTTAGATTTAAGTCAAGGGTTGTCAGAGTTATGGATAAGTTCTGGAACAGGCGAAGAAAGACACTGATTCCTACTTCATATTCTCAACAAGAAACTTGACCCAGCGATGTCCAATGTTCTCATCAAGGCCCATATTACTGGAGGACACTATGAGCATAATTTGAACAAAGATTGGAGCTATATCTGCCAAACATGTGAAGTTTCTAAAATGATTTGCGGAGACAGAAGTTGAAAGTGACTTTAAAGACATAGAAAAATACCTTGCGCATGTGTGGAAAACGAGTACTGACATTTAACAATATTCATTACAGTGAGTTCAAAAGATGAGTACAGCTAAGTGACCTTCCATTTACGTCATTCGGTTCATGGACACATCAAAAGTGTGCTCTACTTGATCAGAAGATGTGTAAAGGTTTTGGATCATACATATGTAGAGAAAGATCTGTGTGAATATTGTTGCGAATATATTGATTGGGTGCTAAAACCTATGAAATTTCTAAAGCCTGTTCCCACAAAACGTTTATGTACTAGCAAAATCTGTGCTACAAAAATATGTCCGTGTCGATATGCTCTTATTAAACGTTCAACATTCTGCAAACGTACCACGAGCGATTGCCGCAACAAAGTGAACTATGAAAATCTGTCTAAAGCAGAAGTGATAAAACTTTTATTTCATATTCAGATCACAAAAATGGTTTGGTGTATACATAAAAGGATTAAAAACCATTATCATTTGTTTAATTTCTATATAGGTCTCTTCTTTCTCCATTATAACCACCAGAGGGTTGCTCTGAGGAGTAACTTGCTGTCTCTGTAAGACTACTTTACCTCCAAAACCTATTTTTTGACACCAAAATGGAATAATTATTTCTCATTGTTCTTGAAATATTGCATAGCTGAAGCACATCCATCATTTTTAGGTAAATCCTAACGGCAGGGCGCATGCACTGTTCGCTTTGCAAGGCATGCTGTATTAGGGTATGCACTTGCAGCCCCACCAACTCTCTGCCCACATTCGTCATTGGATTTGTCTCATTGTTCTTAAATGGTGGCTTCTGACTAGCAAATAGACTCGTTAGTCCCCGCCTTGTCTGTATTTGTTACCGCCCATAACGACTGGACCTTTTACTTGGCTTGATACACTGTCAGCTTTATCTAGTGGGTGAGCACAATTTTCTTTCAGGACACTGCTGGGGACATTGGCGGCTTCTTTTTCTGTTTTATTATTTGCATGCTGAGTGCGGAACCCGCTTTAGGGACGATGCGCCCAGTTTAAATGTTTGATTTTTAAAACTTTGATGTTGAGCATGGTGCCATCTTTAGGGACACCGCACATTTTTTCAACTTTATTAATGACCCGACCCACAGCCCTGCCTACTCTTGATTACATTCGGTGTGGAAAGTTGTTGTTTTCGCAGCGGTTCTAAATATTGCTTGCCACCGGCAGAAGCAGATTTCTTTTAAAGACAATCGTTATTAAGCATGAACGATACGCACAGATTTCTTCACAGAAGCGTTGGCCTCCACACAGCGAAGACCAGGGTTGGATTGGGATGAAAAATTGGCCTTGGCATGCAAAAATAAAAAGTGGCCCACATTTGCTTATTGCTGTTCCCCAAAACACTGCTTCAGCAAAGTTTTATAAACACCTAAAAACAAGTGAGGCCACTTCTGATCAGGCCCCTGCCCCCACTCAGTATGCACACCTTACTAGGCCGGCCCAGCGAGAGAAAGCTGCCTCTGCCCCTTGATAAAAGGGAGGGAATGGACACACATCTCCCTCCAGAAAGGCCACTCTGGGCCCCACTGGGCCACTGGTGACATCTGAGCACACCAGAGACAACCCAAATTGCACCCCCAGGCTGCCAAAAAAGCAGCCCACAGCTGGAGCTTCGATACCGGCCACTCGGCCATTGCCCGAGTCCCCGCCTTACCAATCCGACCCTGGTGAAGGCCGGCCCAGCACCCAGGTGGCACAGTAAGGACACGTGCGGCAACTCCGTGAGTACTGCTGGATTTTTAGGTTGAGCCCACAGCATCAGCGTGCATTCGCTGCTCACTCTGCGAGGCATGCAGAAATGGAGTAATGGAGTGGAAGCTCTGCCTACTATCCGCCCATGTTTAATTGGCTTGCGTCATTGTCTTTCGTAAATGCTGCCTTCTGATTGATTATGAGGCTTGTTAATCCCTCCTCATCATGGCCATGTCTTCATTGTATCCTTCCACGGCTACTGGCCCTTTACTTTGAGTGTTGCACGGTATGCGTTATTCAGATTGCAAGCACTATTTTCTTCCTGTGCCTTCTTGCCCCCCTGCCCCCCCGCCCGCCCTCCCTCCCTCCCTCCCTCCTATTTGCAATGCAATAGGTCTCGCCTAGGTACGAGTCCTATTGCATTCTAAATGCTTGTTTTCAGTAGAGCTGACAACCATACAGTTCCGGTCATGCATTATGCGACCTACGCGGTCTCTTAAAAGCTTCTGTAGCAGATCAGGTGGCGGCGTGAGAGCGGCCAGACTACTTTCCCACCACAAACAAAGGCATAAAAGCACCACCCACGTGCATTACAACCCTCATGCTCGCAAAATGTGTTCAGTCACTTGTGATTCATTCCTACTACTTTTGCGCAGCAAGCGACTCGTGCATATTTATACCCAGTCTATTTTCATATACCCCTGAGCGTCCAAACAATGCAACGACAGGAAGGAAACTCGTATCTAGTACAAATAAATGTATTGGGTTTGAAGTAAAAGGCACTTCTTTCTTTCACAAATACTGTTCGACAAGAAGCTGCAATTGTAAGGAAAACACAAAAAGAGAGCATGTGAGGCTTTGAGGGGCCTGCTCAGATATTTTCCACAACTCCGTTCTTAACACCTTGGATGCTAGGGAGATTATCCTGCTGTGCTGGGCCCTAATGTTAGTGGACATGATCATGACAAGCTCAGCTCGTCATGAGCATGGAAGAGGTTAATTGCTTGCCTGCTGGTCTCAAGTACAGAACCTTATATTTTATTTACAAACAAAGCGACGTTTGTTTTGAAGAGTTTGGACAATTTCCAGAATCAGGAGAGTGACGGTAAGTGAGCACACTGTGGAGAGCAGACTTTCACCGCAGCTATTTTCAGATGTTTCATCCTTGTATTTATAAGGTCAAACGCCTCTTACATGTCACTCACATTTTAGACCATTATGCGCCTGGGATAATCTGAGATGTTTCGCGTTCCTGGATAATTGGACGCTTTACAGAGACCACTGAAATAAAGCTGTTCACTGCTCTGCGAGCAGTTTATAGTCGCTTCCTAGCACCCCCTGCACAGATTGTCAACTTTTAAATGGTCCTCAATGCCATGTGTAAAACCAATTTAAACAAAGAACAAGAGCAACCCCAAATGTCCCTGTGAACTGGGTATAGCTAGTCAGCCAATCAAGAATGTTCACAAGGAACTCATTAAATGTTAGATGTGGGGGGGTGGCTTGGACGGCAGAGCTAATGGCTGCATGATCCTGCCGATAAGCTGTAACGGGGACTTGCGAGACAAAATACTCAATATTTAACTTCCAACACCAACGTAAGGAAGACCGATCTGAACATCGGAAAGCTGGCTCCCTGCAAAGGTCTCTGTCACGAGAGGAGACACAGGCGGAAAAGCAGTAAAACAACTTGGGAAGTGAGCCGCCAAGCAACGAGGCGGGAACAAGATGGCGACCAGAAAAGTGCAACAACAAGATTGCGGAAAAGAAGCAGCAAAAGAAGCAGTCAATGCCCCCGCCGAGGGGCCAAGCTCATCATCCTCAGCGGGGCTAAGCCCTAAGACCTTTGTTCACAGAGGAGGAGAGTGGCATACACGAGACACACTCACGGGAGAGCGAGCCTGCCGGCAGCGGACCTTATCGAGATGGCGGTCACAATGCTGCGCTAAAACGATCATAACCCCAAACGCAGCAGCTCGCGCCGATAAAGCGCGACCAACCAGGGAGGACGAGAGCTGAGCTATCTAATGCATAGCATAGCACGCAATTAGTGAGGCGAGATCACAAACTGGGATCAATACCTGCAAACAGTACTAGGGAGCTCTAAGATGGCGCAAACGAAAGCAAAACCAACTAGGGGATAAGACGGAGGAAGAAACATGAACAGAGGACTAATCATCTGCCCCGCAAGCGCCCGGGAACAACAAGAGAGGAGAGCGGAATACCCGGGCGATAACAGGACACAGGCGGTAGAACAAAACCACCCCGCCCCAGATTTGAAAAGATAACAGATTTCTTGTGTGCTGGACCAGGAGAACGGCCGCATTAAATCGCATATCTAGCCCATAGCACAAGAAGTGCTCCGCAACCGTGCAGGTCTAAGTGGGAATGTCACCAAGCACAAAACGCAGCGCTAATTCAACCATGCTCTCCATACACCGCCGCAGAGACTCGGTGGGGTAAAAAGGGAAGCGGGTCCAGTCACGGACGCGCTGATGGTAGCGACGACACAGGGAGGAAAAAGGAGCGGCACCACGCCCGTACACAAAAGCCCTGATCAATAGCCCAGTAGAAAGGAAAGATATTAAACACAAAGAACGCACCCTGCACCCACCGCAACACCACAGGATAAAGAAGGCACGGCCCCAAGCCAAAGACTGCTGCTGGCTGCAGACCACACCAGGCTCCCCTTACTCCGCTGGAGCGACGCTGGATGAGAAAAAAAAAAGTGGGAACAGACTCCGCCCCCCTGTCCATGGCGATTACCGCCTCAGCACAAGGGTAAGAGCCCAGCCAATTAGACCGACAAAAGCAGCAGCCAGCAAACTCTGGTGTGGGGGAGGGGGGGACATAAACAACACAGTCGAGACAAAGTGCCCTAACCGTGACTGTCAGGAAACATCACTGAGAGGGAGCAAAAGCAAACAAACAGAAAAGTAAGGGGAAAATGGCGAACAACACTAAACGAAACAGAGTGGAACAGTGGAACAGGAATCGCGAATCAAAGCACACAACTCAAAAACATGTCAGAAAGAGAAATGCGCGCGTGTATCAAGAGGGAGAGAGAGGACTAGATAGCTAGTCCAGATCCCCGGTTTATATGTCAAGTAATCAAAAGGAGACTAGCTATGAGTAGGGTTGGTATGATATTTATATTATAAAAATCATGGTGACTCAGTTAAGTTTTGTCAATGGGGGGTGGCACCTGTTGGGTGTCTTTAGAAAGCCCTCACCCACCAACCTAGTTGGTGGCATGCTTCATCGGGCCCACCCAGTGACACCTAGAGTGTCCCGGGTGTGCTACGACGCCTGGTTACAGCGGAGCAGGTATGTCACTGTGTGTGCGGTGAAGGTGGCGAGATAGTGAGTTTAAAACGGCTTGGCGGGGGTCCCAGTCCTCGAGAAACTTTATTAATTGGGCCTCCATCAGCGGTTAAAAATAAGGCTGTTGGACGTTGGGGGCAAGTTACGACCTCCCACGTCCTTTAAAGTGTCAACATGTTTCAGCCAGTGCCTTATCAATATGCTGGCTTTCTTCAGGACTAAAAATATGGTGTGGATTAAAAATTAAAAACTAGTGGGTGTGTAGTGTGGACTATGTGTCTACACAACCTAAAGTGTATCTAACTGTGAGAGGGAGGGGATTCCCTTCTCAAGATCACCTGTACAATTAACATAAAGGACAAAGACAAAACATACAGAGGAAAAAGAGTCACTAGAAGATATAGTCATATATATCATGGCAGCCGGCTTAATAGCGATGAGGTGCAGGCTATAAGCGGCTCAAGTGTAATGGTATGGGTGGTACCATTATGGTGGAAGATCGCACTAAAACTTCGATGGTGAAGTGGTTTAAAAAAACGGAGTTTTGCAACAGTGGTGAAAGACAGTGAAAACAAAGATGTGTAAGGCTTCTGCTTACGCTAGTTTTAAGGTGTGTCCTCTTCAAGGTTTGTTGAGGTGGCAAGGGGTTGACCCTAGGGGAGAGATTAAGGGTGGACCACTAAAGTTAAGGAACCTGTAGGGAGAAAAGAGCGGTAGCGCTTACCCATGGTCGAGGTGGTAGTAACTGCATACTCACAGGATTTCTGGTCAGCGCCGGCTATGGACCCATTGTGCCTCCTTCGCAAAACCGGTAGGGTATGGTCTGTGTTGCCGGTTTTTATACTCTGAGGCTGATTGGTTGAACGAGCGCACCTGGAGAATAGGAGGAATGGTGGAAAGTCTCGTATCTGCCGAGTCATTATCGTGCTCAGGTGAGTGCCGGTTCTGCCGCGTTGGGACGCGGTGTAGTGTGCAGTGTCTGCACATGCGCAGTGCGGTTTTTACAATCAGCGCATGCGCGGTGGAATCGAGCTACTGCGCATGCGTGTCCTGGGAGCGCTATCTCGCGGACTTCTATCGGTGTGCGCTGGGGGCGTCTGCTTCAATTACACGTGTACACATGATGGGGGCTACATTAGTACACATGATGGGGGCTACATTAGTTGGTTCCTAGTGATAAAGGTGCCCCTTATGTTTGGATATTCACTATTCTGGCAAATCCAATGGGCAAGGCAGCAAGTTAAGTACTATCCAGATAAAACTAAAGGGCAAGGAGACCCAGCATCTAGGACCATCAGGCTCAGGGGGTAATTCAATTAATAGGGGGCAGATAGATGAACCCTGGAATCACAAGGGGGTCAAGGGATTTCAGGGGATTACATCTAAGGCCACTAGGCTCAGGGATTTGTACAGAGGGTTTTGTACAGACAACAGTGGGAGGATAGGTGGGCCCTGGACTTAGATTGGTCAAAGAGTTCCAGGGGATTGCATCGTTCAAACCCTGTGTTGCAGTAGAGAGGCGGTATATCCATCTCTGCTCTTTACTGAGTAGTTTCTTGTCATTTTTAATGGGACTTTCAGGGATTTGCTCAATGACTGTCCAGGTAAAGTCATTGGGTGTGTGGTGGTGGGTGATGAAATGGTTAGTCAGTTTACTGATGTTTTTCTTGCATCGCATAGTGCTACGATGCTCAGTGATCCTGGTTCTGACCTTACGTGTGGTCATCCCCACGTGTCTGAGGCCACACGTGCATGTGATTAGATAAATCACATTCCGTGAGTTGCAATTGGTGTGGCTCCTCTGGGACCAGATCTTGTTGGGTTCGAGGTTTAAGGTTTTGGTATGCGATGTAAGATGACACACACTACAGTCGCTGCAGGGGTAGTGTCCTGTGACCCTAGGTAGGCCCCATGCATTGAGTATTGTGTTCTCTGGTGGTTGTGGTTGTGGTTTTGGTCGGGTGCTGACTAGTTGGTCTCGCAGGTTATGGCACCACAGGATAAAGAAGGCACAGCCCCAAGCCAAAGACTGCTGCTGGCTGCAGACCACACCAGGCTCCCCTTACTCCGCTGGAGCGACGCTGGATGAGAAGAAAAAAAGTGGGAACAGACTCCGCCCCCCTGTCCATGGCGATTACCACCTCAGCACAAGGGTAAGAGGCCAGCCAATTAGACCGACAAAAGCAGCAGCCAGCAAACTCTGGTGTGGGGGAGGGGGGGGACATAAACAACACAGTGGAGACAAAGTGCCCTAACCGCGACTGTCAGGAAACATCACTGAGAGGGAGCAAAAGCAAACAAACAGAAAAGTAAGGGGAAAATGGCGAACAACACTAAACGAAACAGAGTGGAACAGAAACAGAGTGGAACAGTGGAACAGGAATCGCGAATCAAAGCACACACAACTCAAAAACAGGTCAGAAAGAGAAATGCGCCTGCAACAGCAGCAACTGAAGAAGAGTAAGAACAAACCAGGTCCAGCTGACTCACCGAGCAAACAAAAGCAGGCTATAAGTAGAACACAAGAAATGATCCTAAAGAAATTAGCGGAGGTGCATGACCTGGCAAGATGTACGAAACTCACCACGGACAAAATCCAACTCGAAATTGCCACGTCAGAGACGACCTAAACGCTGTAAACATCAGATTGACAAAGGGAGAGCAAAGGATCAGTGACGTGGAAGACTACACCAACAAAGCGAGCAGAGAAGTGACAATAATAAAGGAAGCCACAGGGGACTTACTAAGACAGACAGCGGAGATGGAAGACAGGAGCCGCAGAGGGAATATCCGCATCTTGGGGATCCCAGAAGGAAGCGGAGGAAACAGCAGAATCGTGCGCAGCTTTCCTCAAAGACCTGATTCCCAAGATCACCAACATAAAATTTGACTGTCCATTTGAAGTAGGCAAGGCATTCAGGGTCCCAACTTTCAAAAACTCAGCGACCAAATACGCATGCCGTATTATATGCAGACCCTTAAGATCGCAACATATGGAAGACATTTTTAACTATGCTCGGAAGAACCATCAGATCAACTGGAAGGGTCACAAAATCATCCTCACACAGGACTATTACAAACCCACAGTGGGCACCAGAAAAGGCTTCTTGGCCATTCGTCAAAGACTCAAGGATAACCACATTCAATTCTCCTTTGTAGGCCCCACAAAATTCAAAACAGACAGGGGCAAAAACCACTTTTTCACTGACGTGAAAGAACTGAGCCGCTACTTGAATGGACCCGGGGCCCAGAACATTGACACCTCACAACAGGCCTCTGCCAAGAGAGGTCCCTCTCCAGACCCAGCCAATGGGAATCGCAACGGGAACGGTGGCCAATGAAAAGCACGCCAGATGTAACGAGACTTCCTCCAGAAATATCTACCTCACAGATGCAACAACCTACCTCAAGCAATGTATGAAGGCCAACCTCAAAACCGGCAAGCAAAGTGCGTCAACAATCACCACGGCCAACCGAAAACCCAGAGACCGAGGCAAAATGGCACACTATTTGCTCTATTTTACAAACTTTTCTTCTTCCCAATGTACACACAACTAGACACACACCAGCGTACATCACCCACAGCACTTCAAGCTTCACTAGAAAGATGCACAGAGACTCCAGAACACACTCAAACCCGCAGGCAGCAAAAGCCTATACTCATGAGACTAACGCTAAACATACCGCCAGATGACGGGTAACAAAACACTCACCCTAGCCGCAGGCCTTAGCATAGTTTCCCTTAATGTCAAAGGCCTGAATCACCCCATCAAACGTAGGAAGATAGTAAGATACCTGAAAAAGACTAAAGGCAATATAATCCTACTCAGGAAACTAAACTTGACGAGGACTTAAAACTCAGAGCCAACTGGATAGCAGACACGGCCTGCTCACCAGCTGACAAAAAGAAGCGCGGTGTGTTGACTCTAATGTCCAAGAATTCAAGGATTAGGATAGACTCCCACTCCCAAGATAAGGAGGGCAGATTTCTAATTACAAATCTGTCAATAGGGGAAGAAAGGTTCAACGTGGCACATATATATGGCCCCAACACTGATGACCCTGCCTTTTGGGAGACAGTTGCTGAGGCACTGGACAAGCTCCCCCAGGATTCACTCACAATCATGGCAGGAGACCTCAACATCCCACTCGACCACACAGTAGACAGTCCACATGCCCATACCAGCCCACGCGGTCCCACGCATCACTACAAACCATTTGCAACAGATTTAACCTCATAGACTGATGGAGGCTACAACACCCAGACACGAGAGACTATACCTTCTACTCCAACCCGCACAACTCCTACACCAGGATAGATTACATTTTAATATCAGGGACACACACACCCAATAGTGGTCTTGGTGCTATTTCTGACTGGTCTATCAGACCACTCAGCCATTAGCTTAAAATTAAGCGGATACCACAACGAGGATCCCCATAGAAGAAGGCACATTAATAAAGAAATCATCTATGACCCAGAGAACAGGAAAGAAATTGAGGTGGCCATAGCTGACTACCTACACCACAATGACACCCATGAGACTGACACAGACACTTTGTGGGAGGCCTTGAAGGCAACAATCAGGGGCAAATTAATAGGAATCAAGGCGAGAATAAACAAAAAGACGAACATGAGAACAGACCAACTAGAAGCGGAGATAAAAAAGCTAGAACTAGACTACTCCAAAAACCCTAGGAACGGCGTTCTCCTAAAAACACTAACAGCACAAATACAAGCACAATAAAATTCTGAGCCAAAGGGCAAGGCTTTGGTTCAACAAATGCAAAGCACGCAGCCTGTGCTAAGTTAACAGAGCAGGTAAGCTACTCGCAACATACCTGAAGCACAAATGAAATCAGGGAGCAATCGCATCAATAACAGACGCGAAGAACATCACCCACACAAGACACAAAGACATCCTCCATACATTCCAAGAGTTCTACAATTCAGAGCAGACTTTTAACCAAGCGGAATGTACCAGGTATTTAGAGGGCTTAGGCCTACCAAAGCTAGACCCCTTGGAGTAGACAACATTAGGTCAGGAAATCAGCAGCCCTGAAAGAGAATGCCATTAAATCGCTTAAAAAGAACAAGGCACCAAACCCAGATGGTTACTCAGCAGATTTCTAAAAGGCCTTTCTAAACCAACTAACCTCTACCATGAAAAGAGTGTTCAACCAAACAGTAAAGACAGGGTCAGTTCCCAACTCCATGACAGAGGCAAACAGTCATTCCTAAAGAAGGCAAAGACCAAGCACTCCCAAAAAATTACAGACCCATATCCCTCATCACTGTGGACTGTAAAATCTATGCCAAGATACTGGCAGTTAGACTAAATTCAATCCTCCCTAAACTAGTCAGTAACATCCCAGTTGGCTATATGTGCAACCGCATGTCAAGCCACAACACGCTTATTCTGCCACATTCTAGAGCAAACCTCCACAAAAACAGAGCCAGCAGTGGCAATTGCCTTAAACACAGAGAAAGCCTTCGACAAAGTGTTGTGGGCCTTTCTACAGGAATGCATGCGAACATTCAACTTGGGAAAGCCATACATAAATGGCCCTCTATTAATCCCCCTCAGCCTGTATCTCGATTAACAGCTCACTGTTGAGACCTTTCAAGCTAAAATAGGGACCCAGACAGGGCTGTCCACTATCACCAAAAAAGGGGGTTTCCTTTCTGTGGTTATTTAATTATCATTATATACTAAATCAGACCAATAGAGCAAGACACCTGTTATGAGACAAGTTTTCAAGTATCCTCAGTAACACATATACCTTCAGACCAGAGATTGTATCAAAAATGTCACATTTAATATAAATGCTTTTTTCTTCTTTTTTAATAAAAGATTCAAACAATTTCACATAAGCATTATTATATCATATAAATACATGCATATCCTCTTTCTTCCAAGTGTTGCAATAAAAAACCTATACAGACAAATAAAAAAGCAAGTGTTGTCGACGTGTTTCGGTGCTTAGTTGGGTAGAACACCTTCTTCAGGACTATGTTTAAAAACTTCATAAATTCTTAAAGCATTTTCAATTTGCTATGCCAGTCTTGATCCTGGAGTAGAATATTCCTTAGTTTGTATATTCACTTCAGCTTGACCATCTGAAGAATTTGATAATGATGTGGTGCTAGATGGAGACTTCTCCAAGCGCCTGCGTTTTATCTAGGTCGCCTCGAGATATACAGGAACCTTCTTACAAGTTAATTTGAATTGCTTGTTTCTTTGAAGCGAATTTAGGCGGGCTTCTCACCTGGATTAAATTCCTTCCGCGCGGTCCGCCTGATCTCCCCGGTCTCCAGAGTCGGTACTACTATCCAGGTGAGAAGCCCGCCTAAATTCGCTTCAAACATCATTATCAAATTCTTCAGATGGTCAAGCTGAAGTGAATATACAAACTAAGGAATATTCTACTCCAGGATCAAGACTGGCATAGCAAATTGAAAATGCTTTAAGAATTTATGAAGTTTTTAAACATAGTCCTGAAGAAGGTGTTCTACCCAACTAAGCACCGAAACGCGTCGACAACACTGGCTTTTTTATTTGTCTGTATATGTTTTTTATTGCAACACTTGGAAGAAAGAGTATATGCATGTATTTCTATGATATAATAATGCTTATGTGAAATTGTTTGAATCTTTTAATATAAATGCTTTTTTCCTTTTTTAATAAATGTGACATTTTTGATACAATCTCTGGTCTGAAGGTATATGTGTTACTGAGGATACTTGAAAACTTGTCTCATAACAGGTGTCTTGCTCTATTGGTCTGATTTAGTATATAATGATAATTAAATAACCACAGAAAGGAAACCCCCTTTTTTGGTGTCACTATTTCCCAGTCCTTTCTGGGTTTATTCGGGAAAACTCTCTCCTGTTTTTCATTGTCCACTATCACCTTCACTGTTCCTATTGGCCTTAGAACCCCTCATTCAAGGGCTAAAACTAAACAAGGACATAAAAGGGGTAGGGATCATAGACACCGTTGTAAAATTAGCTGCGGATGACATACTAATATTAACCGAACATCCGATAACCTCAATTAAGGCCCTTATGAACACAATCACACAGTACTCCAACTGATCAGGCTACAAACTAAACAACAAATTAGAATGCAAACCACTAAACATACACGGTACTAGAGACTCACTGGGAGACTCCGGCTTGACTTGGCAGACGGGAAACATTAAATACTTAGGCATACTATTTGGTACAGACCTATACAGCTCTTTACGCCCCAACGAAAAGGCCTTGCTAGGAAAAGTAAAAAAACTGCTAGAGGCATGGAGCCCGAAATTCATCACATGGTGGGGGCAAATAGAAACAAAAATGATGATCACGCCGATGATAAATTATCTGCCAAGTATGCTCCCCTCCTCCTTACAGACTATTTCCTTCAGAAAATCAACATAATAACCAAATCCCTATGGCAGGACAACAAAGCAACGATCAGCATTAGGAAATTGAGAATCGCTAAAGCACAGTGGGGTCTGAACCTGGCAGATTTCAAAACCTACCAACTTGCTTTCCTGGCAAAAGAGGGTACTCAGTGGGTGTCCCCATCGCCAGACTACTCCCCAGCACGGCTACCGGTAGAAAAGACCATACTAAACAACATGCACCCCCTCACACTGCTCACGACAAACACCTACCCAGCCACAACCAAGCAGATTTTTTAAAACACCAAGATAGCAATACAGAAGTTAGACAGAAAATTGGAGGTCACCATCAGGGGTACCAAATCCGAGTCTTTATGAGCAAACAGCAAAGTCAAGTATAAGGGGAAGAGCCTTAACTTTGAGTCATGGATAAAGAAGGGCATTTGCTTCCCACATCAACTAGATAAGGGGTCAGGCCCCATCACAATCACGGACCTGAAAGCCAGTTACCAACTAGAAGACCTAGGCCTCTACAGATTTCTAAAAGTTAGGGCAGCCTTATCAAAGGTCAAACTAGTCGGCACCCAACCTTCGATCTTCCGATATGTTGCTAACATCAACAAACCAAGACACCAAGTGTCACACATATATAAGCTACTGCGCCCAAATAACACCAAACCACGCAAAAATAAACAAATTCTGGGACAAACAATTAAACACCCGTTTAAGCGAGCTGGAGTGGGAAAAGATCTGGACCTCGGCCATACAAATCAAGATCACCCAACTCCTAGCACAAACACCTCTGGCTACTCCACAAATCATACTGCACCCCAGACTGGCTACACACACTTGGCCTTAGGGTGGACTACCTCTATTGGAATTGCAACACACAGAAAGCGGACTTAGCACACCTAATCTGCCACTGCCCAACACTCAAGGTTTTCTGGGGTAGGGCGTTTGACTTTATAGACGAGGTGTTCAAACGCAAAACAAACCGACTTCGCCTCCCTGGTCACAGTGTTCATAAGGACAGATCTCACATCGGAAAAGGAGGAGGAATTAATGGACCTTTTGCTGACAGCAGCAGTCAAAATGGTGCTAAACAACTAGAAAGACTCAAGCAAAGCAACCTTGAATAGCTAGCTAAACTGTATTACGTACCTAAGGGGAGCGGACAGCTTAGCAATGCAGTACTCTCCATGGAAGACGTCTTCTAGGGGTTTGTGGGAGGCCCTAGACAGGTCTCTTGCCCCGCAAAAAACCCCATGATCTGTCGGAATCAAAGCCACCAGCCCAGCTTGAACCTCGGAAAGAGCCTGAGGACCACAAGAACTTTGGTCCGATCCTTTTGAACAATAAAATCGGAAGCAGGGTAATATCATGGGATTGTTTTGATGCATAGCCTGTGTACAGTACACCTCCCCACTGGGCTTTCCTATCCCTCTCTTTTCTCTCTGACTGCACTATCCTTTCCTTCTTTATTACTCTAAGAGTTAACCATACAGTAACAAATGAATATGACTGTATACAATTTATAAAATCCTAATAAACATTTTTTTTTTTTTTAAACGTTACATGTGAAAGGTAGGGTCAGGTGTGTTACTACCTTCTTACAAAAAATAGTTTGTGGTTAGAAGGGGGAATTATGCCCTTCTAACTTTGTTAATATACTAGATAAATATAGTCAATCAAGGTTTTACAATTGAACCCCACAAAAATGATTTTTTTTTCATGTGTAAAACCAAGACACCTCACTGGTCAGCTAACAGTACGGAGGTTCTGGAAAAAATGGATGCATCTTCCAGGCGACACTACAACACACTTAGACAATATGTCACCATCTACGTTAAATTGCTTCGCATACACTGGGATTTCTCCAATGAGTATTCAACGATTATGCTGGTTTTCCATTAAAAAGAAACTACCTCATTTACGGTAGTCTAAAATTGGTTTAGGTCGGAAAGCTCGCTCTTCACTCGTGTATATATATTTTTTTAAATCATAATATAAAACACACACAGAGGGGCTTTCAGCCAATCAATCATTCAATTTGCATAGCGCAACTAATCACTCAAGAGGGTACCAGTCAGCGCTTTTCATCTATTGGTCTGTTCGAGTCTGATTTATGTTTGCTTCCACTCACCACAGCATACAGAGGGGCAATGGGTAAACCCACTGTCTTCAGCCACGTTGTGTACATGTGCCCCTCCGCCTAAAACCACACGTGCCCCTCCGCCTAAAACCACACGTGCCCCTCCGCCTAAAACCACACGTGCCCCTCCGCCTAAAACCACACGTGCCCCTCCGCCTAAAACCACACGTGCCCCTCCGCCTAAAACCTAGTCCAATACGGTCTCTGAATTAGAAGGCCAAGGATAGGTGGATTTTAGGTGTAGAAAGGGCTTTAGGGGTCTGGGCAGGATGATGTTTAGCAGTAGCTGGGGATTTTTTAGGTCCCAGGGATGGGTGATGTTTAGGGGTGACTAGGAATTCTTTAGGGTTCAAGGATAGGTGTAATTTGGGGGTCGTGACTGGTTTGAAGGATAGTTAAGATGAGGTTGCAGCAGACAGGGAGGCTGGCTAATTGTGTGGGCACAAATAAACCACTGCTGTACAAAGTTTTTTAAAGAAGTGGTCATGTTTCTGTGGTAAATGTCCTCTCCACTGTTCCTCACTAGATAGACTGTACTTTGTCATCTGTGACATCATAGAATGCCTGGGTGACTCTCTGGTTCACAGTGTCTCTCTCTACCAGACTGTGGCAGTTGGTCATCTCAGGCTGAGCTGCTAACAGCTAGCTCCTGGTGGGGTTTTACTTGTCTTACTTCTGTACTTAATATCTTGGAAGGAACTTACAATAAAGGAACCTATCTCTACAGTGGACTCTGTCACTTCCTTTACTACAATTTGGCGACGATTTAAAGAGTATGAACCTGTGTGTGCACTAAGGACAAAGGTCAACTAAGGATCTAAGCAACTACAAGCTAAGGAACCTTAGAAATCAAGAATCTAAAAGACTTCAAATTCAGACTAAAGGTAATTCCCAGCTGACCCCATCAGTGTCCTCCTCCACCTGGACAGCCTACACCCTGGGCGTGTGTCTTCACCTTGATGTCTGCTGTCACTCTACTTGTCTCTGCAAAGTTTCTCCAGCTACATTTTTGAATAAGCCCTGCTGCGTGTATTTATTTCCTGTGAGAGAAGCGGAAAAGGGTCTGGAAAAGGATTTAAAAGTCTTCACAGAAGTGGCGCTGTCGGCGCATCCTGTGTGTTTTCACGATTTTTTTTTAAGGGACTCAATAGTGTTCACAGTAGCGGCACTCACACGCTTGTGTGGAGAAGCTGGGTCCGAACCACCGTGTGAGTAACTTAATTTCAATGATTTTGGGTTTCGACATGTTGTTCCATCTAAGTGGCAGTTTGGGAGCTGAATTTAAAACTGCCCTTGACATCACATCGCGTGCTGGCACTCGACACACGCAGACTTACCAGCTTCGCGATGCCTGCACACCTTCTCTTGTGACGTCTGTCACCTACGCAAGTACTTTGCTGTTCTTGACACTTTGGCGCACGCTCCTGCTGCGAGCCTTCCTGTACAGCGTCAAATATGCGTGCCGCCATTTTGTAGTTCTCCCTCGTTCACGCTATCTCAACACATCGCGTCATCGAACATGTCCCTTCAGGCAGGCAGTCACGAAATGACTGCTTCTGAAACGACTGCTGTTCTGTCAGTTTTCAGCGGTGACTGCAGGGAGCGGAGACACTGGTGTGAGCACGTTAAAAATTTCTGCGGGGACTGCGGAGCCACTGGTGAGAACATGTATCGGTTAGAGACAGTGCGGTGCAACATGATCAAAGGAACTTTCCAAATAGTCTGGTTGGTGTTTTATTTTTCCTGGCATTTTTCAGCAGTGACCGCGAGGATCGAAGACCCCGGGAGAGAGATCGCTCACCGGTGCATAAGTTGTTTATTTATTGTTGTTGTAGTTAAAGTCTTCCAAACTGGTGCCATTCATTAATTACAATAGTACTTGACATTTCTCTGTACGTTCTGAGTGTGCCGGTGCTTTTGTCAGTCTTGGAAAGTGTCCTAGGTTCTACGTGGTCCTAACAATCAGATTTACATGAAACTCTCTTGGGCGTCTACTATCTTTATGTTATAGTCTGTCACGGGGAGTTTAGTTTTTTGAGCCACACCGGAGTTAGTCTTATTTATTTATTTCTAGCAGCTAATTTACCATTGCACATTATTCAATATAGCCTTATTTTGAAAATGGTGTGTGGCAAACTTGTGTTGCTCTTATTCTAACTCTGCATTCTGTGTTGGGTCATGTCCTGGTTGGATGTTGCTGGGTAGTCAATACCCCAATGCCCCTTTTGGGTTCTTTGAGTTTGCATCATATGCTTGGTGGTAGTCCATTCCCCATTTTTGTTCCCAGGAATATGGTCCTGCGGTGTACCCTACATAGGGGAGGTTGTGTGTGTGAGTGGGTAGTCAATGCCCATTTCCATTCGTTTTCTGAGGTAGTGGTCTGTGTGTCCATGCCCCATTTTGGTTCCCAGACATTGTCCTGTGGTGTACCCTACACAGGGGAGGTTGTGTGTTTGGGTAGTCCATGCCCCATATAGTGGTGTTTGCGGGTAGTCCATGCCCCATCTAGTGGTGTTTGCGGGCAGTCCATGCCCATCTAGTGGTGTTTGCGGGCAGTCCATGCCCCATCTAGTGGTGTTTGCGGGCAGTCCATGCCCTATTTTTGTTCCCAGGTTTATTTTCCTGTGGTGTACCCTATTTAGGGGAGGTTGTATTTCTTTTTAATCTCAGAGTTCCTACTCTGCGCTGTCCCCTGCTTTTGGTGGAGACTGTTTGCGCACTATGTTTTGGTCGAAGTTATCTTCTTGTAACTTGTGGCCAGGGTTTCATATTGGTAAGACTTTGAGCTGTGAATTTATCATAACTTTAGTGTCAGCACGTCTTTATCAGGGGAAGTTCTAGTTCTTTGAAAAGATTGTTTTTCTTTGGTGAGTTTTTGTGAAAGGGGTTTGCTTTCTTAGGGTTGTCTTGAGTGAATTTTTCCCCTATTGTGTCTCTCTTGCGTCTCCGTCTACACTCACTTTTGTTCTAGGGTGTTTACCCTGTAGTGTACCCATGTGTGGGGAGGTTAGGAGTGTGACCACTTAGCTGCTTTGGTTCGTTAAGGGAGGGGGATGTGGCATATAGTATTAAAATTTTGTTTTCTTTGTTCACATTTCTACTAATGATACTTCATGCTAATGTTATCTCTGAACATCTCATTTGGCTCATTCTTGTACTTTCCTGCTGATGATGCATTTGAGGTATTTTGCCTATTGTGTTCTCTATTCTGTTCCTATTCCATAAGGGAAGAGGATGTGTGGTAAATGTCCTCTCCACTGTTCCTCACTAGATAGACTGTGCTTGGTCATCTGTGACATCATAGAATGCCTGGGTGAATCTCTGGCTCACAGTGTCTCTCTCTACCCGACTGTGGCAGTTGGTCATCTCAGGCTGAGCTGCTAACAGCTAGCTCCTGGTGGGGTTTTACTGGTCTTCTGTACTTAATATTTTGGAAGGAACTTACAATAAAGGAACCCATCTCTACAGTGGACTGTCACTTCCTTTACTACAGTTTCCATAACAAATGTTGTACTTTCCCATAGCTCTGATGTTCAGGCACAAGAAAACCACGATCCCATGGCCAGCTAGGTATAAAACAACTGCCAAATCCCTAGACCTCGCTTTAATACTGGCTGAGCACCAAGTTACACTTTATTGGAAAAACTCAAAAGGACCACAAATAGCAAAATGGTGAACTGAATTGACTCGCTGGGCAGAATATGAGAGTACCAATCTCCTTAGGGATGCCAAGAGAGGAGGGAGCACGCTAGACGGGAGGTGGGTCTGGGAGTGCAGATTGGAGGAGCTGTGATCAGAGCTAGACAGCTCAATAGATGAATCTCCCCAATACAGCGTGGATCTGACTAAGTCATTGAGGCTCTAGGGTGCAGACCAGTATGCACCCTAACTTCCCCGACCACTAGGGACTCTGGGATATAACCAATTTTCAACCAACCCACTTACTGCCTCAGCTGCACACTATGGTGGGAAGCCATAATAACTTGCTAAATGACTAACATGACATTTCGGCACTGTGGGACCAGGCATGAGGGTAGGGGTTGGCGGGATGTTATGTAAGTGAGCTAATTATTGTTATTGAGTTTAATTAGTACACTGATATTACCTACTAAAGGGCATGTTACGCCGTAAACGCGAACACTTGCGCCAGGAACATGTACTGTGCAACGGGGAACACGCTATGCCATATGCCTGGCCTTCTACATGTAGGAACATCTTCCATGGACATGAAAACGATGGCCAATATTAGTCATGTGTTGAGCACAAATACCACGTTCACTGCCAAATCTACTGCTAGACTTGTAATTACTGCCACAGTCCATTGCAGTAATGCGCTATAAAATGCTGCATGGTTAAACACTTACAAGGTTCCAAAGGCGAGACCGGTTCCATTGCAAATACCAAAATGTGCCCATTAAGTCCGCTGCTCACGTAGGCAGAGGGCAGTTTAGGGGAGCAGGTTTATCCAACTCTGATCCCAAACAATATGGAGGAGCGTAGCAGGGAAAGTTGAAAGGACGAAGATGACGATAAAATAATCAGCGATGAAGGGAGAACGCAGGGGTGAAAAAGAACATGCAAAGTGACCTAAAAATATAGGAAGTGTGGGTTTAGGGAAGAACGAGCAAAGAACTGGCAGCAGTTGTGCTAGGCTGCATCTGCAGCCCTGGAATTCGGCAGCGGCGGGCTCCCAAAAAGAACTTTACACTTTTGCACTATTTTAACAAATTAAGCACCCCATCGACTCTTAGGGCGACAGGGTCCCTCTTTCAGATCGATGAAGAAAGATGCAGAAGTCTTAAAACGTCAGTGCATTAAAAACAATAGCTCGCAAGCCAAGGCAGCATGAAATCAAAGAGCAGTAGTTGACTAATGTCTGTCGCCTGGTGACACATAGGTTTTTAAAACACGTGCTAGACAAGGTCTTCAGAGCTGGACGCAATGCTGTCCATAAACAACAAGACAGCCTGCTCCAAATGAGGCCTTCGGACATGATCGCCTTAACAGCACACACTACTTAATTCAGGTTATGAATTAATGGCCTTAAATAGGGCAACCCTGAACCAGCCAGGTTCCATGGCCCTGAACCAGCCAGGTTCCATGGCCCTGAACCAGCCAGGTTCCATGGCCCTGAACCAGCCAGGTTCCATGGCCCTGAACCAGCCAGGTTCCATGGCCCTGAACCAGCCAGGTTCCATGGCCCTGAACCAGCCAGGTTCCATGGCCCTGAACCAGCCAGGTTCCATGGCCCTGAACCAGCCAGGTTCCATGGCCCTGAACCAGCCAGGTTCCATGGCCCTGAACCAGCCAGGTTCCATGGCCCTGAACCAGCCAGGTTCCATGGCCCTGAACCTGCCAGGTTCCATGGCCCTGAACCTGCCAGGTTCCATGGCCCTGAACCTGCCAGGTTCCATGGCCCTGAACCTGCCAGGTTCCATGGCCCTGAACCTGCCAGGTTCCATGGCCCTGAACCTGCCAGGTTCCATGGCCCTGAACCTGCCAGGTTCCATGGCCCTGAACCTGCCAGGTTCCATGGCCCTGAACCTGCCAGGTTCCATGGCCCTGAACCTGCCAGGTTTCAGAGAGATGCGCAGAGTAGGTGTAAGAGAACATTATTAAAGTGTAGAGTTGAGAATTAGAAGGAACTCTATAGATGGTGACTCCAAAACTGAATACAAGGTTAGAGATGCTAGTTCCAGGATTGGCACTGAGGTTTCAAATGGAGTCTCCTCAGCGGAATACAGTAGGACAGACCAGGCCTCCAAAATTGACCAAATATTCCAAGTTTGGTCACCAGAATTAAACACAATCTAAATGAAGCTCCCAGGATACTCCAGATGTCACTTCTAGAGGTTCTTATTTTTACATTTTTGGCAGAATTATAGAGCCAAACTCAACCCGAAGGTATTGAAGCTTTCACATGAGCACCAGTTATGTTACACAAGGACACATTTATTTTTAGTAGGCGCCGATAGATCAAGAGATTTGCCCAGAACCACAAGCTGTTGAGCCGATGCCGAGCCTGGTCCCCCAGCTCTAAAGACAGCAGCTCTGCCCATTATACCACACAGTGCAGTAGCCATGGCCTCCAAAACCAGCACGAAGGTGGATGAGTCTTTTAGACCCAAATCTGCACCCTGTTCTCCATGTGTTCATAAGACAACACTAAAGTAAATAAATGAATAAATAAATAAACCGAGGCCTCCAACGCTTGATTGCAAGATGTAGATGCAAGGGTCATTCCATCGGGGCATAGGCAGTGATTTGGGGGTGGGGTGCCTCGACCTCAAGTGAGATTAATTATTTCTGATCCTCCAGGAGAGAGGAAAGCAACACTAGTTTATCTGCCTGACAGACAGCCCAAAAGCCAGTTACTGGTGCTTGGCGATGGGTCCCATGGAGAGGCGTATTATCCAAGGCCATAGCTGATGTTAATCCTGCAGGGACACCTTGATTTGACTGCATGTTAATTGGTGTTACAGGTTTCTGTTCATGCTTGGATGCCACCTTCATCTCTAACCCAAGCACCAAGACTGCTTTTCTAACCTATTGAACAACAAGCACATGCAATAGTTCTTGCATTTGTGAGACTTTAAGCTATTAGCATTGTAAATGACAATGCTTTTTATTTGAGTTTTAAAAACAAAAACATAAAAAGGCAGTCATTTACAATGCCAATAGCTTAAACTCGCGTAAATGGGAGACATATTGCATTGCAAATGATTGTTTAAATTCTCGTCCAGAAGAATTCGGCCAACATCAGTAATGTCTACTGAAGCTAAATTACTTCCATAACTATCTAAAAATACAAATCCAAAATTAAAATCTTCGGACAACATTTTTTAAAAATGGTTATATCAGGGGGGCGGGATTAATGGGGAGGGTGCTGGAAACTTGCATGAAAGCGCTTTTTCCTTTAAGTCCGCTAAATATGCAAAAGAGGTTTGCAATATCTCAATAAAGCATGGCTTTAAGTGAGGCGGATCCCCACAGTATTTGAAAGCGGATGTTAAAACAGACTGGTATTGAGCCATATAATTTTGTCTATAACAATGGGAAAAAAACAATTTCTGAACAATGACTGTACAAACAATTTGGAAAATCCACATCAACTTAGTAGGTCCTGTATCCATTCCACAGGTTTAACTTTCTTTATTTTCCTAAGAATATTTATTTATTCCAGGATGTTGTTCTTCTATGTTTTTTCCACTCAGCACATTACTTTTAATAGCGCCTACCGTGTCGATTGTATGTAGGTGTCGGGGTGAGTCAGGTTGTGGGTTGCCGCTTATGATGCAGCACGTTCCAGAGCTCTAGAGTGAAGGCTAAAGCCATTGCGAATTTCTCACACTTCCCATTCTGTCCTGGACACCTCTGCTGAACGCACAGAGCAGTGCTCACAAATGCCAATGGCGCGGCGAGGTGAAGGAGATGTAAAAGTAAATGCAGGGCAGGGTAAAAAGGGGGAAGAAGAGGAGGAACAATGAGGTGTGAAATATGCAGATGGAGGGTTTTAAAAAAGATAGGAGGGGAAAAAATGAGGCTACAGAAGAAAGTGGTGTGAAGAATAGAATAGGAGTGATTGTGTCACTCTAAAGACCACTACCCTTTCCACAGACCTCAGTAAAGGTTCATTCACAATCTCAGTTTCAGAACTAAAATTCTCAACTCACATTATTCGAAACAAAATCATTGTTGTTGCCCATTTATCTGAACTACTAATACTGCATTGCCAAAACCAACAGCTCCAGCTCATTTTAGGCGCTTCTCCGCTACTGTGCGATATCTCTGGATGCAGTGATGGGAACCTCAGAGAGGCACTAAAATTCTGGTCAGGAGTCATGCTATGAAAAGCACAGAACTTTGGTTTGTCCGCTTTGAGTCACTTTCTTAATTTCAAGAGCCACACTCTGAAATACAGAGGCTACAGAGAGTCCAGAACGCGGCCGCAAGATCTTTTGGGCCTGCGTACAACCGGTGTAGTGACCAGTGCCATTCGTCGCCTCCACTGGCTGCCTGTGGCTAGGCGAATTGTGTTTAAGGCACTGTGTATAGCCTATAAAATTTTGGAACTGGCATCCCCACAAATCCGGACTGATCTTTTTCCTTATATTCCCACACAATCACTTCGATCCATGGGACAATGTCTGGTAGTGGTCCCCCCGGGTGCGAAGAGTCCGTGCCAGCGGGCGCTCTTTTCGTAACAGAGAAGAGATTCTGTGGAACTCTTTGCCGGCCCACATTCAAGGGCTTACCAATTACCTTAATTTTAGGAAAGCCATTAAAGCATTTCGGTTTCCTCCCTTGTAGGCCTCCTGTGCGGGTTATTTTCTTGTTGCTTTGCGCCGGGACGCCTCTTAGCTGGGGCAGCTGTTGCGCTCTATAAAATTGTTTAACATAACACACCTATTAGAATGGATTTCAAGATGCCCTTCTTAGGTGACACCCCTTTTAGAGACCCCTCCCTTTTTCAGCCCATTGACAGCCCTGGCTAAAGGTAAAGTTCACTCTTTCTACCACTGTGGCCAGAAAAGCCTATTAGGACAGTAGCTGGGCAGGTCTTTGGGATGTTGGATGGGTCATTCTGATCAAGAGCATCAGATGTTTGTGGGCCAAGGACAAAACCTGCATGCCAGGCCCTCTTGTCAGTATCTAGCCTCACCCAACCATTTAAGCTGTGTTAGCAGCCATGAAGAAACAGGGCAGGCTTGCTTCAAAATATGTAAATAGAGTGTGCAGCACGAGTGAGGGCAGCTGCAAAGTGTGGCCGAGGGAATAAAGCTCTTTGACCCTCCCTTCTGCAAGCCCTGATCCATCATGGATTGCTATTTGGAGGGGAGAAGGAGACCAGTTCTGGAGTGCATGGCTGGCAGGATAATTCCTGCAAACATTGTGGTGTGTGTGTGTGCTGTACTTGGGCAGAGATTGATTTACAACTCAGCAAGCCTGCTCTAGGAAATAAAGGTCCACTCCGCTTCCAAGTTCTGGCCCGCTCTAGTAACCACTCTTGGTTTAAAGCAGGGTCCTAGGATGGACAAGGTCATGCCAGATTTCTGGCTATAACTGTAGGTTATGTGGTATGTAGTTCCATTCAGATTAAGGTAGTACCCATGCATCTTGTATGGATATCATTGAAAGCTGCCATGGAACCAGCCCTGTCAGATCTACATTGAACACTCTGGTGTGACGCGTCCGGTATTGTTTAGGAAACCCTGCAGGGGTTGTGCCGCAGCGGACATAGCACTGGTCTAAAAGGGGGCAAAGTAGGAGTGATATGCAGATGTGAACTTGTGCAATGCACCATGGACCCTTAAATGCAAGTCACAATTACATGCAATACGAGCAAGGAAAGACAGACACAGTTCACGCCACACCTCACACCCATAGAAAATCACTGCTCTTTTTGATCAAGTGGATTGAATTTGCATCAGGATATCAAGCAAGTAAATCTGGTAGTGATTAATTACCAGGAGGTCAGCTGCAGGTGGCAAAGAGGGAGGGTGACAAGATGCCCGGATTTCCCCAAATAGTCGGAGGTTTAGAATTAACACACTCAGTGGCCCTATGCTTTCTGCCTAAAAGATGCATGTCCTGGTGTTCAAGAGAACGGCTGACAGAGTAGTGCAGAAGTCTTCAAACTGTGGAGCAGGCCTCCCTGGAAGTCCACGGCTGCAGTCCCATGGGGGCACAGACTTGTCTGCAAGTACCAACTACTTGTAAATGAAGATTCCCTGGAAATGAGACCTTGTTTTTGTGTGAGACCTGTAATCTTGAATGCCATGGGGCCTGGTCAGTGAGTGGTGGCAGGGCCAAAGATGTAGGTAAAAGTAACAAAATGTTCAGTATTTTGTTTTTCCCAATCTTACACTAATCAGTGCGAAGTGTACTCTTTTACGTTAAAAAAACTTCAGTTGACTAATGCAATCAACTGAATAGGTGTCTGTGGGCGACCAGAGAGTTACAGAATTAAATTGTGATTGGCGCAGTGGGGAACAGTGACTTATGTATATATTTATAGTGCTAAGAGGCCCCAAATGTAACAGAAAACACTTAATATTCCATTATTTTAAAAATGTATTACAGTTTATAATAAGCTGCTGCAAAAAAAGGCAGTGTTTAAGATAAAGCAAGTGCTTTCGGATTACACATTTAAGTAGTAAGTAACCAGACTGTACCTAGTGCAAACAGTCATGGGTCCATTAAAAGAATGCACTACAGAACTCAGCTGAGAAGAAATTGCATGACCTCAAAAAGAATAGGGGGCATATGTATCAAAATCCGTTATTGCGATTCTGAAATAGCGATTTTTTGATTTCAAAACGGGATGTATTTAAAAATTCGCAAATATTTTGCGATTGGTTGATATTCCTTAATTGCGATTAGCAAATTGCGAAATCGCAATTAAGGAATACCTTTCCATTAATTTCTATGGGCCTGGAGGCCCATAGGAATGAATGGGAAGTCATTCTCAAGTTACGATTCGCAATTTGAGAATCGCAAATTGAGAATAATTTTAAGGGTGTCATAAGGACATCCTGATTCAACCCTGAAATGAGCATGTGTGCACACATACATGCCATGTATGTGTGCCACATGGTACTTTGAAAAATGCCAAAAAGTGCATTTTTAAAAGAAATCGCAAATTACCACCAACTTGAAGTTGGTGGTAATTTGCGATTTCTTAAGGAGAAATTGCACAACTTGGGTGCTTGCTGCATAGCATCGCAAAATTAGAGATTCCTTACTAATGCGATGCGAAAATGTCTCGTACATCGCGTTTTGCGATTTTTTTACTCGTACGCGCTGTTTTTTTGCGAATCACAGCGTTTGCGAATAAAAAAAATCGTTTCATACATATGCCCCTAAGTCGCTCACCATAGAGCATCAAGTGACTTCATCTGTTAAAGATTATACTGGCTCGCAATCAGCCTTTATATTTTGTGGTGAACTGAGTGATAAGGCTGGTTCCCACTTTAGCTTTTAGTCTCTTCCTCTGCTTAAGAGCGAAGGCCCACCTATCCCAACCCCCCACCCTTTTACGGTCAGGCGGAGTCACCTCTAGATTGCCATGAACAGTTCAGGGCCTGTTTTTGTAAAACTGAGTCCAGGGATAGCAGGTTTCATTCAGATACCAAGCCCTGATCCTCAGGCCCCCTTGGGCCTCAGAGTTATGGCCCAGGAGAAAGAGCAAAGGAGCGAGATGCAAAGACAGAATCAAAGAGATGACCCAGGAGAAGGGGAGATCTGGAGGAGACCATTGTGGGTTTCTTTAATAAGTGGACAGACAGCTCCCTTGGAGAGATGCCCCAAGGGAAATGATCTATAGAAAAGAGGTCCTTCTTTTGAAGGGCTTTTACTACCAATAGTCTCAAGTGGTGCAAAAAATGGGGCCTACATGTGGGAGATCATTTTATTACAGGAAAGCGACAAAGACCATTTCAAGTTTGGAGAGATGGTCAAGCTTAGTGGGGAGTGGGCAAAAGAGGCAGAGGGGAGAGGGTGCTATTTAGGGTTGCAGTCATCAGTGGTGCAGCAGCCTTGGGGCCCAGGTGTGTGAGGGGGTCACAAAGCCCCAATTATGAGGATTGGCATTTTTTGGTCAGTTTCAGTTTGAGTCACACATTAAGCGTGGATTATGAGATACAGAAAAAGCACCTCGTGTGATCTCGTAAGCCCCGCCCCCTGTGCTCAGCCCTGTCCCTTCCCAATCCTTGCCATAAAGTTTGAGGAGGGCCTGACTTCAAGTATTTTGCCTAGCAGGCTCAGATCGAAAACGCCTTCAGGCGTCTGAAGTAGTGCATGCTCACATTTTCAACGACTGTCATCACACCATGGATAACAGCTAACTTCTCCAAAACGTCACCTGCTGTGCTGCCTTCCTTATTCATGTAGCACAGCAAGTTTTAAGAAGAGGCAAATCGGAGTCGCAGGCATTCATCAGCCAAGGCCAAGCTTGCCTCTGGGGGTATTCACAGCATGGGAGAGAGATTGTTTTTCTATTTTTTTAATTAGGGTTTCTTTTGAAATCGGTCGCACAGGTGTACATATCAGCTTGGAAAAGAGGCTATGAATGTGTTCCACGACAGGTCCCTAGGCATCACTGTCACCATACACCCATCCCCCATACCTCTAAGGAGAAACACAAATTGAAGCTTATCTGTTATACGCCTTAGCTTACAGGTACCTGTACATTGCTTTTACCATCATAAATCCAGGACTACAAGCACGCAGACAATGGTTGCAGAGGAGACTTTTGCATCACTAAGGGTCACAGGCGCGCACAGGCAACTTCATTATAACCTCAGACTAATCCCAAAGGAATGTATTTTTTTTATTAGAATATCAAGATTTGACTACAAAATCTAGATGCCGTCTTAGAAATAGATCTATGATCAATACGTCCTAAGCCCAACCCTCCTTACAGCCACAATAACTCCGCAAAACTCCCATTTAGGAGACAAAGTGAATTGTAATCATACGTGCAGTGCTGGTTATGGACCCCATCACATGCCAGAGTAGGAGGGGTCATGGAGCAATGCTCACCAACTATAAATATCTGTCGAAGTTTACTATCAACAGTGTAAGTCACTGGAATATCAAGGGTCCCATCACTGAGAAAAAGGTTAAAGTAACGTTATGTAGTGAGGTACATTGGGGCCTGCACGGATTCTCCATTTTGGTTTCACGATTTAGCTGGAGATCTTGTAAATGTGTGAATGTGTGTGTCTTGTAAAGCGCACTGCTACCCGGAGGCACCCTGGAGCTATAGACCGCTGGGGAACCCGTCCTGGCTTTCCCTGTGAGATGTTCCCTCCTGGGTATCTCCAAGGTGAAACCAGGCATCCCCGGCATCTTTGGGGGGCCGTTGTAGAGATGAGGCAAGCTAATGCCCAGAGTTGGCGAGTGTGATCCCTGGTTAGATTAGGCACCGAGGCGAGAATGATCGAGTCCGCTGACCCTGGTTCACGACCCTGCCGCGTCGGGAATTGAACCCTGGTCCCGGGCCGTCCTCTGCTTCCGGGTCTGCCGCCTCTAACCAGTGAGCCACACCACTCCTTCATATAGTGACTTTTTTACATGTTTTACACTAACACAATGTACTGAGAAGCTACTGTTTGTGCAGCGTATTCCTAGTAAGCATTGCCGCCTTGTTGTCTGTACACTCTGTCCAAGGTTGGCACATAGAACACAATGCACTTGCATTTGGTTGTACGGTTGGAGACAGCTCTAAGGCTCCACACAAACCATCGCATCAGCTCTGCACCTTTGTCACAGTGCGATAGAAATAGTGCTTTAATTATATAAACAGCTTCTCAGCTATATTTGGCAGAGGGTTCCTTCTGCTGGTATTAGCCTGGAACACAGTGCACTGTGACACAGTTGCAGCACCCACTCTGACCTCTATCCTGCTGGGGCGATAACCTGTCCAAGCAGACCTGCTTTCTGCACATCATACTCCGGTATGGGAGTTAGGCAAACCCAATGGATCTGACAGAGGGTACACCCACTATGCTCTCAATAATACAGGTAGTATTTGATAAGAGTATAATCACATAGTAATGTTAGAATGGTTGAACAATGTATCCTTTACACCATTCTCGTAATGCTGGTTGCAATGCTTGATTTCATCTGCTTTATAATTGGAGCTCATGCTTTCGACACAAGAATACAATAGTTTCAATAAATAGAAGAGCAATATTTGTACCTTTTATGTTTAAACTTGGGCAAGTAAAAGTAACAAAAAGGGTAGATCTGTTTCCACGATTTCCGTGAGGAATAAGAGTGGTCATGTCAGAGGTTGCTAATACTGTATGGTACCCTGGTACAGTTAAGGGGATCCGATTGGGCACTGTGCGCTACCTAGAAATTGGGCCAACATTTTCTGATGTGTGAACTGAGTCTCTATATTCTGAAGTTTTTGTCCAGATACACAGTCATATTTAATTTGTAGGAACCATATAACAGTTATAGTTAGGTGAATAGGTCAGTGGCAACAATAGTTTTGACCAGAAAAAAGAACCAGCAATTCACCAATTATAGTTAGCAGAGTTAACCCACATCACATAACCCAGGTCTTGTTCTATGACATAATTTATGGCATCAATGATTGACATTATCCAAGCTTCTTTTGTGCACATTGTTCTATAAATGGGTATAGCATTACAGCATTACAAATAGCTCAGGATAATATGAAGCATCATTACTGCTATCATACATACATACATACAAACTCCATAGGTAAAGCAAGTTTGTGTTATGTGCAACATTGACAGTATAGGATACACTTCATGGGTAGCAGAGTTAATATTGAACATTGACCAGAGATGAATGGGTAACCTATCCTGCACATGGTGTTTAATCTGTACGCCACTGTTCAGGGAAAACCAAGTTGCTCCAGATACTAATGCGTCGTTACATAACGAATCCCCTACTACGAACAGTCTTTACTTTGGATCAAAACCCGGACTGTCACTTTACCTACATTGAGAAATTAAGTGGATACAATTAGAAAAGTGGGTATTCTAAACACGGTTCACTCTAAGGGAAGAGTTTACTGTGTGCCACACTGGCAGTGAAACTCCCATGATAAATACACGCCAGAGTATTACAATCTACTAAGAACAGTGTATACGCTATGCAAAACATTTCTAAAGAGCAACTATTCACTTAAAATAATCAGGGTGTTAAGGTGCTAAAGATCATACTACCTGAAGCCTTCATACTGTGGCGAGTGATCTGTTGAAGTTTACATCAACAGTGCAAGTCACTAGAATATTATATGGTCAAAAGTGAAGCAGGCACCTCTGGATTACAACACTAACCATCAAAAGGTATTCAGGTGCTGGTACAGATGGTATCCAAACCATGATACTTCTCTGGACTGTGCAAAATGTTAGCGCAAAATATCCATCAAAGTTTTCTTTAAGCAGGACATCCATTATGGTTTTTGTAGAGTGTGTCACCTCAAGTGTGTGGAAAATCATCTGCTACTTATCTGTGCTGCTCCTGGTGTACTCAGACATCAGCGAGAGCCCAGGTGAACACTCATTGAGCCAAGGCCCTTTCCTGAAGCCTTGCTAAGGACTAGTCAGAAAAGAGTGCATTAGGGCAGGGGTCAAAAGTAAAATGTAGACCGCAGAGTGTAGGGTAAGCGTACTACTCCTACACTGAAAAACAAAGTCCACTCTCATGAGGTCTGAGGCAGCGGGCTCCTAACACCAAGGGAAGACCAATACCACTGGAGTGTTTAAGATGCTGCGTCTCCACACTACCACCAAAGGAAACAATAAGGGGAGAGACCAGAGTTTCACTTCCTTTGCCGGTTAGTGTAGGATGGTGCAATCTTTTACTGAAGTTACATATTTCAGGAAAAAAGGCAATGGAGCGTGAATCTAAGTGTACTTTAAAGCGACCCACAAACGGTGTCTGAAACACTTCAAAGATTTGAAATACAAAAGTAGATAGTACTATGGAAGAGCCAGAGGGCAAGACTCCCATACCTCTAACCTGCCCAACAGCCCATGTTCTGTTCAGTGTCCAAGAGATTTTTAGACCATTCCTGAGTGGACCTTCATCGCTACACATAGTTTTCGGCTAAAATAAATAAATTGCCAGTGGTGACCCTGCTAAATTATACTGTTCAAATTATGTCCAATGAAACAAAAACAGTTTAAACAATAAATGCATCTTTTAGACCCAGTTTACCCAATATGTCTTCTCCAACAATAGTCCATAAAATGTTAACACGCCCATTTCCTAGCCAATGGGCCAGGTCTAGAAAGCCAACATTGCATGTGCTCTTCGGGCCAACACACAAAGAATGAACTCAGTGTTACTCTTTTTGCGTCTCTTACCTTGTGTATTTCTGGAATTCTATCTCCTTGGGAATGGAGAGAGGAAGGATGAGCACAACACAGACAACTGTCAAAGTGAAGCGCTGATCTGTGTACCAGTGACTTGGGTAGTCCATATCATCACTCATGGTTTCATTGAAGTTCAAGGAGTCGAACACTACAAAAAAAAGCATACATGTTTTATACACATGACAAGAACCTTCGAAAAATTATTCTCAGGAATCCAAGCATTCTTTTCCAAGTCCTAGGCCAATTCACAGAGATTGCACTGGTGTAATTTTAGAACCACATTTGTGTCAATTTGTCAGTGAATAAACTGGATTATTGTTTAGGATGGTGACTAGCCACCTCAAGGAATAATCACAGCCCTCGTTAGGGTGAGCCCTCAAAGTCACTAAATGAAACTGAGCTCAACCCCTGGTAGCTATAGCACAGAGCAGGCAGGCTTAACCCCGTGCATGCTCATGACTAGCTCAGCTCGTCATGAGCTACAGTGCTCCGGTGCTCATGACGAGCTGAGCTCGTCATGGCCTTTAGAACGCTCGCACGCTGGGCTAATTCCCCTGCTGTGCTGAGTGTTCTAAAGAAACGGGTGCGGCCGTGACGAGCTCAGCTCGTCATGAGCACAGGAGCATGGGAGCGCTGCGCGCGGCCCCCTCCCCCCCCCCCCCAGCACAGCAGGGGAATGTGCCGAGCAGGGAAGTGGTTAACTTAGAGCAATGTGTAAAAGTATTTATACAGTACTAAAACAGTAATAAAGTTGAAATGATAAAAAATATAAATCCCAATCCGAAGTTAAAATACAAAGAGGACAACAATCCAATAAGGGGAACCAGAGCTATGAATCTTATGTTTTAAGTAACAAGTGCCACTAGTAATAAATTGTCATGGTAGGCCAGGACTTGGGCGCATAAATATTAACCAAGTTCGACCTCAAAGATTTTACCTTCCGATTTCAGTCCTTTAATTTTCAAGCCCCCACAGGAGTACACTTCTAAAGCCCCCACACCCCCAAGGACTTCAGGGGAGGTACTTCGAGACACACAGGATGTCAGGCAGAGGGCAAACAACAGGGTCGAGTGGTCACAGGTCAGCTGGGCAGTTGCAGGAAAAAGTCTGCTGTAACTTATGGTGTCATTAAAGCTTTGACAGGAGGCTAGCCATATGAGCCTGGGAGTCAACTACTTTGGACTTGCCACAAAAGGGATATCGGGTACAATCTTTAATGGCCTCAAACAGCAATGTCAGTCTTCTTTTGATTTTCCACAGGGACAGAAGTCTGAAAATGGCCCCTGACGAAGCTACATTCATGCCAGGCACTAGATAGCGGGTGGCAAGGACTCCTGGGCATGCCCTACCCAATGAGATAAAAGTTCCCAGGGTCAATGCTACACATTTTGTACACCTTCAAGATGTCAAAAGCCTTTTTCACACTAAACGTAGGATCCGAAGAGTGCGAGTGTGTGCGAGAGGCAGTGAGAGTATGAGTGAGAGTCAGACAGTGAGAGAGTGAGAGTGTTGGGGTGGGGGGGGGGGTGGGGGGGTGGGATGGGGCGGGCTACTGTGGTAATCCTAGAGTCCTGACACACCTAACAGTAAAAACAAGTTTGGGGCAGTCACTATACCCACATTCCTCCCTTAGACAGGGCTGGCATAACAAAGCAGGCATATACAGCAAACAGACAATGGATGCACCAGAAAGGTTTCAGCATCCTGTTTCTCCTCCTTGCAAGTGCTTTCTTGTGTTATGGAATAACCCAGCAGATCCGGCAAGCAGAATTTGACACCAATGTCAAAATTAGGCCCACTAGGATTGGAGCATGCATGGTGGGGGTGGGGGGGTGACAAAGGATGGCCCTGTCGAGGTGATAGCGAAGATTTGCCTGTGACCTCATGGAAGTTCATCCAATACCCAGCCCCACAGTCACCCTGTCAAGGGAACACCTCTTTTCACCCAGATCTATGTTCGCGGCTCTGGCAACCGTTTTCACACCTCTTCAAATACAAAATTACTGGCTGGCAGAAGTGGAAGAACGCATGCAAATGGGTCTCTAGAGACTCCAGGCAGGGAATAGAACTTTCTAAAAGGACCTTTACCGTAAAACTTATAAAATATCAGACTTCGCCACAGAGTTGGATCTTTAATAGCTATTAAAGTATTTGTTTTATTGTTTTTCTGTTTCCTAACCGAAATTAGCATTATTAAAAGGTAATTATGTAACCCAGTGTTTTCCTATGGAACAGCCAGCCTTGCTAGAGTAAAAATAGCTTTTGGGGGCTTTTTCCATTGTAAGGACCTGTTTAACATCGATTCTCTACATACATTTAAACACCATGTACCCTGCCCCTTATGGACATTAATGCATACATAAAGGTGACTTATAAATTATTCTTTAAAAAAAAAAAAAAAAAGGGTTTGACCTGTCAAAAGGTGTTATTTTGGGAGCTCAGATTTCCAAGTCAAAACTGCAACAGTCAGGCTACAAATTTTAAGCCTGCAATCATCTTTTCACGGTCGTTGTAGTGGATGGCACAGTGGGTGCTGCAGTCCACTAGTGGCATGCAACTTGCAAGCCCTGGGTACCCTTTGTACCATAAACTAGGGACTTTAAGTAAGTAAAACATGCCAATCTGGGGTATGCCAATCTTACTATGTTGACGGGTGAAGCACAGGCACTTTATCCCGGATTATCAGGGGTAAAGTGCACAGAGTTCTACAGTAGGCAAAAATATAGGGTCCCGGAATCCAGGGAGACGTTACAAAAAGACCAGATTTCATGCAAGTATCAGTCCAAATGTTGGTGTGCCCAACTGCAGCAATTCCACCTCTGTAATCCATACATTTGGATGCTATATTGTCCTCACTCTCCACAATCCAAGTAAATCAGTTAAAATGATTAGATTGCACATCATCATAAACAAATAGGTTGCATGCAATTTAGCCATACTATGTGGTGGAGAGGGACATTGATCGGCAACCTAGACATGACCCCAGAAGGGAGGGGATGTGGCTTAATGGCCAGAGGTGCTAACTTTCAAACTGTGGAACCTGGTTCAAGTTTTGCATTGGCTCAATAAATCTCCACAGGTTTACAAAAAAAAATCTAATGTGCCGCATAATCCAGATTACACAGGCTCTGTCAGTATTATATTTGTCAATTTGTGATAGAAACAGCATATCAAATTTTGCAAATTATAAGGCAAATGCAGTAAATCCATGATTTGTGATACATGCTACAGTCACCGAATTGCTAAATTGCATAAATGCACTGACCCGCGCCATTTCCCATTGTTTTATTTGCAATTTATTCAAGAAAGGTGAAAAAAGGCTAAACTTTCTCATTCCCTATCAGTCAAAAGTTGGTCTCTTTCGAAGTGGCTATTGTTTTTGGCCTATAATTATGTTATCCGACGACAACTCCAACATGCAATCCTTTGGTTGGACACTGCGCCTAATTGGGAAAGGTCCTTGTTGGTAGGCACTCATGATGAACAATAAGGATCAATTTTGATGTATGGTAGGAACCCACCACAAGTCTCCTCACTTGATCCGATTGATAGGCAGACTATGAGAACGGACGGTCGGGACTATAATAAAGTGGACATCTGCGCCTGAATTTGCTATATGGATTGTGCGTCCATTCACCCATATTGCCAAGTAGATGTCCTTAAAGAGATGGCAGGAGGGAGGCTGTCTAATGTCATCTGACCTTCACCCTGGAGGTTTATTTATAACATTACAAGGTGCAATGGAGACCTATGCTTGATTTGTTTGAACTGCATGGAAGCTTTATGGGTAGGGTGGGGGTGGGTAAAGTGTGTTAAAATCATAGTTCTTAAGATTTCAAACACTTCTTGGTTTTATGAAAACACAATATATGTTGAAACATCGGAGTGATAATATTCTGTACAAGAATACCGTTAAAAACTCAATAAAAGCCAATTACATTTTTTTTATTTTAAAACCCAATGACTGCCCATCTTTAGCTGCAATTTAAAGAACAAAGGTAAGAGCCCCAAAGAAAACATTAAAACGTGAAATTGCCAGATGGTCAACCCTGCATGTCAACTTAAAGATGTTCCGTAAGATCCTAGGACCACTCCCGGACATAGCCACAAAGACAGTAGTCCAAGCTCTACTGGTGTCCAGTAGAGGCTACTGCAACATGCTGTGCCTGGGGGTTACCCATGGCAGAATTCTTCAACGTGTCCAGAATGCTGTGGCTAGATTGCTGCTCAGCATCCCTAGATTGTCCTCTAAGGGTTTTACCCTTAGACATCTACACTGGATCCTGATGAGGGAAAGAATCTTTTAAAGCATTAGGTTTCTGCCACAGAATTATGAACTCAAGGGGTTCTTGTTATCTATATCCTCTAATCAAACCCCACCCTCCCAATCATTCTCTGGACATCTGGTGCTGCACTGGCTTTAGTAACTGGATAACTAGAGCAAGTATGGAGTTCGCTACTTCAGTTATCGAGTAGCAAAACTGTGGAATTCTTTGCCTTTCGATCGGAGGCAGGATCTAGAGATAAGAGATAGTAAAAAAGCTCACCGTACCGATTCAAACACTGAATTCCCCTGATTCAAGCAGCACAACTCTGGAGTTTTGCAGGTTCTTTCTTATTTTTTGTTATCTTTGCATAAACAAGTGCATCATGCAGTAAAGAGATAGCCGACTAGTTTCGGACGGCGCCTTCTAGAGGATACATACATACATACATATATATGCCAAACCGCTCCCAATTACACCGTAGAGACGGAAAACAACCAGGACATGGACCACACGGCAAGTTTCCAAAATTAAGGTGCTTTATTCTCCCATCAGACAGACATGACGCGTTTCGTCCGGTTACCCCGGACTTGATCACATGGCATGTCGTGACCACCACAGTGCATATATACTGTTTTCTATTGACTTAAGCTCCTCACTTCTTTACCAAGGATATAGAAAACAGACGTTGGCGAATATCTAAATATAAATAGATACATGCAATTTGATAAGTGTATGAATACAAAAATCTCTCTCCATGGATATGAAAAAACGGAGCGAAAATTTAGGACATAAATACAATTAATAATGAAAGATGCTACAGATATAATGGGCAAGTGCCCGTAATTACAAAGGAGTATATATCCTATGTCCACCAGATATTCAATTTGTTTTATAGGTAAATGCCCTCATACTACACAAATATATAATTATAAAAACCGTCCTATTTTCATTAAGTCCAAAGCTGAAAAATAACAGAAGGAGCCCATATAGAAAGAGAAAACAGTTAAATATTCTAATTTGTATAAATAAACCCACATAGTGCAAAGTAAATCTAATCATTATTCGAATCCTTAATAACTGATAAGCATATTTTATCAATTTCACAACATATTCAATGACTATAACAATAATTCATATGTTATGTTATGATGATGATGATGATGAATATAGCGCACGGCTACTCGGGCAGAGTGTCCCAGCGCTGTACAGATCTGTAGAGGGAGTCAGAACACACCATAACACACTAAAGGCCAAAAAGCCAGGTCTTAAGGCTTTTCCTGAAAGACAGGAGATTGTCTGTTCTTCTCAGTGAAAGGGGGAGCTTGTTCCAGAGCTGCGGAGCACGAGCCCTGTAAGAGCGGCCTCCAATACGTGCATGCTTTACTGCTGGGACGACAGCCAGGGCTTGTGTGGCCGAGCGTAGAGATCTAGAAGGATGATAGAACTGGACAGGTTTCCTAAGATAGACTGCACCAGTACCATGCAAGGATTTGAAAGTCATGGTCATATGTACAGCAGTGTATATAATCATTTATGTATCTTATCATTCAACTATTTAAGATGAAAGTGACTAGTGCAAAACCATAGAAAATCAGAGTATCTAATCAGGAATGCCACATAGCCTCATATCTTATTCATGTTAGTTTCAATTATTGAAATTATAATTATAACATCCCTCTTTTTTTCTTCTGAGTCATATAGTATCTTAATATCTGGATGTGTATATAAGGAGGCATCAAAGATGTAAAGTGGCAAGTGCAATGAAGAAAAAACAAGCATGGTCCTGATTAAAGTGTTAAGAAATATCAGTATGCAAGGCTCACAAAGCAAAGCATAACTGTCCATATATGTCCAAATAGCAAAGCGCAAACATTCCACCCAAAAGACACCAGATAAAAACCAGTAAAACCAAGTAATTGGTAAAACTCGTTAAAATCCGATATAAATAAGGTAAAAAATTCACACAATACCATCTACACATATAAAATCTCTAAAAGACAGTTATAAAATCTAGACATAAATATCATCCATAATGCAGAAAATTAAGATAGCAGCAGATATAAAACAGATTCACAATATTTCTAAAAGTTCCGCTCAAACATTTATAAGAAATTGTATAAATCTTCCCCTGTGTTTAATCCATTCGGTATCTTAGTGTCAAATTGCATGATATATCGACTTTCCAGCGGTCTTAATTTTTTATTTCCATTACCTCCTCTTAACTCTTTGGGCACCGCATCTAATACAAAATAAGTTAAATCATTAAGATTATTATGTACAAGTTTAAAATGGCGGGCCACAGGGTAGCTGGCGTCCGAATTGACAATAGCGTGTAAGTGTTGTAAGATACGATTAGCCACAGGCAACTTTGTGCTGCCTATATATTTAAGTTTGCAAGTGCATTCGAGGACGTAAACTGCAAATTCAGTTTTGCATGAAAAAAAGACCTCTCAATTGATATAATTCTGTAGAAAAAACATCTTGAACTTCCCTTATATTAGTGCCAAATTTGCAAGCTCTGCACGAGCTGAATTTGTAGAAACCTTTCCTGTTAGTTAGCCAATCACTCTTGATTTTTACTTTGGTAGCTACCTCCGGCATGGTTCTATCTAAAGAGTCCCGCATAGAAGGAGCTTTTCTATAGGTGATACCAGGGAAATCTTCAATTTCAGGTGCCAAAGTTATGTCAGATTGCGGGCGCGCAAGTTAGTTAGCTCAACTTTAAGCGAGAGGAGGAAAACCTCATATCGCTTTAATAGAGGGGATTCAGATAGTAAAAATGTAGACAAAAAGAAACAAAAACAAAAGCAGGGTCTCACCCATTCTTTTGAATGAGGCCCCTTGTGGGTAATGTTTTGTGGCCAATCCAATTATTATATGTGACATCAGCAAAGCATTGCGGGCGCGCGAGTTATAGTTAGCTGAAGTAAATATAACAAGGAATTTCATAGGTTTTGTATGAGTAAAATGACCAGAAACCTATGTTTTTTTCAGTGAATTTCAAAGTTTTAAAAATGCTAATTCCTAACTATAACGTGTGTGAAACCTATGGATATATATATATATATACATATACATATATACATATATACATATATATATATATATATATATATATATATATATATATTTTTTTTTTTTTTTTTTTAAACAATGGGCTTAGCCTTCAGGAGTCACTCAACAGCTCTCCCATCTTGACATTCCGGTAAATCATTTGTTTGCCCTACGCGTTTCGAGGCCGTAATGCCTCTCATCAGGGGCTGGCTGCTTTCTTATCTGGCGCCTGAAAAGATTTACATGCATAGTTGATTACACCTCGTGTGCTGCACTCAGCGTACTGTTGAACTGATGCACTTCATGCACGTCAGGACATGTGGTCCTAAGAGAATCATTCTTTTCCTTTAGTAGGCTTCAAGCGCCAGTCTTCAGTATTATTTCATTAAGTCCATATGTTCCTTAGGGACTACTACTTTTATTTCCACATGCGCATAACTTTTCTCCACACGGGTGCCACGCATCACATTTCAGTATGGCACCAGTTTCTACCTATCTTCTTTATTGCTATTGTCCAGAAGATGCCTCCAGGCAAGGCAGTCATTCCTGTTGCTAATTTTATCAAATGGTAACTTGAGGTTTCAGCTAGTACAAGAAGCACTGGCGGTGCGGAGGCATCCACGGCACAGGGCTGTACACAGCATAGGGAGACAAATGGAGCTCACAGCTAGCGTTCTGTTTTCAGCTCTGCCTCTGCCCCCTCCTCACGTGTAAGCAGAACACCAGCATCCACCGACCCCTGCTCTTCACGAAGTCTGCACATTAACAGGCATGCAATGTACTGTGCAAACGCCAGCAATTTGCACGCACACACGCTTTCTTGTACACAGTTGCAGCCCATTCTGTGCCACACACGCCCACGCAGTCACTCATTCATACCCAGGCCCTCTCATGAACCACCACATGTTCTTTTACACACCCATCACCATAGCAGCTGAAATGGAGACGGAAACAGGGCGTCCGCAGGATTGCCTTTTTGGAGTTAATCCCGTTGCTGGTAGCTTTGGCGCTATGGGGCGGCCAATATCAGCATAAGAAAGTGCTGTTCAGGATGAATAACATGGCTGTGGTGCAGGTCATTAACAGACAGTCCGCAAGGGACTCAGTTGTTTAAGTTGCAGAGGGTATTTGTGTTGCAGGGTTTACAGTTTGAGAGGATATTTAGAGCTAGACACGTGCCAGGTGTGAACAATGACATTGTGGATGCCTTGTACAACATACAAACCTAGGGGTCTAAAAAAGAGGGTATTAGAGAACCTCTAAAAAGGTAATCTCAATGTTTGTATTAATACATCAAGATAAAGTCAGGACTAACTAATTTTAGCATGGGACGTGAAATGCCAACAAAATGCCACCAGTGATTGTGGAGGGATCTCATTTAGGATTCCCATCAAAAATCTTGTGATGATAAATATTATCACTTGGTTATCTTTAAGGGTCTTGTGTCTTTAGATCATTGAGACCTTGATCGTACCCTTTATCCAGCCGGGATTCTGACCCACAATCAATTTGGGACCAAGTGACTCTGATCTGATGGGATCAAGTGCAGTGCAACAAAATATATAAAGTGGTGAATTTTAAAATAGGATAGAGAAACCCAGGAAACTTTTATTGAAAGGGGCATCTTCCTGTTAAAACCAAGAACAGTGCAATAATATATGTATCTGCAGTTCAACCAAATACCTGCATGGGGGCCTTGTCTGGTTCACAGTGGCGGACATTCTATGGACTGGCCACAGACCCGGACAGTATCAGGACCAGAATGCCGCAGCACTTATGGTCTGTAGGAGAAACAGGATGCTTCAGTTGGTAGCTGCTCGCTAGCTGAGTGGACAAGCGCAATATTTGCAGGCATGGGTCAAGTTCTTGGCAGGGGGGGGCACTGCACACATCTGAGGAGTGGGCCAGGGTGGAGGATGTTGTACAATTCATATGGGGACTGACAGAAAAAGGTAAGTCCAGAGTGACAATTTTTGGAAAACTAGAGGCCATTTCAATTATGGGTATATTGGGAGTATGCACCGTCGGCAGGCAAACTGGGTGGCAGGATCCTTGAGGGATGGTCGAGGGAGCAGGGTTGGTCAGGGCCCAAGAGGAAGCCTCAAACGCTTGATATGTTGGCTAAAATCCTGTCAGAGTGGTCAGGCGTTTTCAGCTTTACCATTGAGACGGTATTATTATCCACTCTAATTTCGTGGACGTTTTTTGGTGCATTTCGGGTCCGAATTGTTAGGGGGGGGGAAGGGAGCCGAGAGGTACTTTGGGGGGAGGTTTCTGAGGGTGGAACAGGGTTGCGGGTGTGGCTGCACAAGTCCAAGACAGATCATAGAGATCAAGGCAGGAGCGTTCTTTTATTGCAGACTTCTGCCCATGCGCTGGTGCATGTCGCTGAAGCAGCCCACCCCTGGGGGCGGGTTGGTGATAATCCATCAGGACGGGAAGCCAGCATCTGCTTTTCAGCTGTTGGCAATATCACACAAAGCCATGGCCCGGGTGGGGCTTCGGTACCCACTCCTTCAGGATCGGGGTATCTACAGAATTAGGCAGGCAAGGGTGGAGCAGAGAGATTCATGGGCTTGGGGCGCTGGTCATCCAACTGTTTCCAACATTATGCACGCACGACGGAAGAGTGTTGACATGTGTCGTACAGGTGGTATTGTGGTGCTTTTCATTTCAGGTTCTGTTCCCGGGCGGTTTAAAAATATGGATTGCGGGACATTCCTTCATAAAATGTGCAAAGCGGCAGGCCAAGTCCAGGGTGCATGGGACAAATCTAGGGTTCAAGGCAAACATGTATTCAGTTTCCTGGCATAGTAAAGGGGTATGCTTTGGTGTGATTTGTTGCCTTGTTTGAACAGCTCATTTGTGGGAGAAAAGTGCTCAATCATTTAGGGGAAAATTACCTGCTGGTGAGGAAAGGGCTGGCTTTGGTGAAAGACATGAAGGATGATTTTAAGGAAGTAGGTAGGCGTTGGTCAGGGTGTCATGAGCTTTAGACGGAGTTCATCCAAAGCAGGATTTGGAGGAGGGCCCACCTCCTGGCAGTAGACAGGGCGAGGAAGAAGATTAAAAAGGAAATGAGCGCATCTTGTAGAGAGGCAGGCATCGGTAGGGTGGTGCATTCAGACTTACGATTTGAGGATAAGGAGTTTTTCAGGGATTACAGCATGCACCTGTCCTTTATGGGCATGGAATTGAATCTTGTGCAGTTGAAACTGAAGTTACTCAGGGTTTTGAACACACAGTAGACAGACTGCATCGGTTGGGGTGGGGGGCAGAAAAAGGTGAAAGGGGCAATTGCAACCCCCCTTTTCTGGGTGGTGGTTGGCAGAGAAGTTGCCAGTGTTTACCAGTTTATTCTTGTTGACAGTGCCAATTCAGGCTCAAAGGGAAGGGCTAGATTAGTTCATGCCTGAATGTCACCCAAAGTTGAAAGGTTATGTAGGAAGTCTATTTGAGTAGGGGTGAATAGTTGTAGTAAAGGGTTGGGGAATTTTAAGGGTACAGTTATAGTTAAACAGACCTGGAGCGGGTACAATATTACAGTATTAAGTTGTTGCGGGAGGGAGAATTTTAGGGGAGGGGCTAGCTTAAGTTAGGTGGGATAATTGTATAGTGAGGTGTTAGTTTTGTGAGGCAAAGGCCTAGGTTGTGTTGTGCACCTGTTTCAATAGAGCAGCCTTTTCCACACAATCCTGGGGTCAGTGGTCCGTGCTGCTCCCCTCTTCCCTAATAAGGGAACAAATAGAGACATAGTGGGGCGTCCAGGATGCGGACACGAGGTATGCTCTGTCCTCTATCCACCAGGTACATTTCGGTCAACTTGGGAAAGTAGATGGTGTTGTGGACCACTAACCTTCCCCACTGAAGGACTCAAACAATTGTTCACTGTTCTCCATAGGGGTTTAAGTAAAAAAAACGGAAATAGAGTGAGAAAGCAGCAGTCATGGCATAAGGCTCAGGCCTCTACTCACCATCTGCTTGTGAGCACATTGTGGGGAGTAGTACAGGGGGTGTCGCACAGTGCTTCATTTGTGTTGTGGCTTCCCCTTCTCGGCACCAGCACTTAATTGTCAACACCGGCACTTATGACAACTTGTGCCTGTTAGTCCAATTTTGAAATTTGGATGAAACAGTTAGTCATTTTTAATTTATATTAAATTATTAAATAATACCTGCTGCCCAAGCCATTCTTAGAGATTTGGGTGGCGTGGAATAGTCTGAACTGCCACACTTGCAGGATAGTGATGGTTAGTGTTTTGTATGAGTGCCAGCATGGCAGTGGCAAGTGTGGTGCAAGCTGCAGTGGGCTCTCACGAGGAGGGCCCTGGGTCATAGTATTACAAAAATTAAGCACTGGACTGTTATCTCCACATCTCCCCTTCTGGTGGGGACTGAAATGCATGTTTATTTGTCAAGCGAAAAACAGATCAAGAAGCTGGGCATGTTGACAGGCGCTCTCCCTCTCGCCCCCACCAACCATCTGCATTTCAGGTCTCCTGGGTGAGCAAATCAGGGGGCTCCCTCCCATCCTTCATCACAGGAGTGCCGAGTCCCACAAACTACAAAGGATCTTTCATTCTTGATGTAAGAAAGTAAACAAGCCAGATGCAATCCGCTAAACTGAGTCTGACAACCGCTCTCCCAGGTTTCCAAAACCTCATTCTATCAAGATGAGACAATGTGTATATGGACACCTCCCACTGGAGAGTCAGGAAAACAAGCATTTGCAATTCAATAGGTCTTGCATTTACACAAGTGTAAGCTATTGGCATTGTAAATGACAATGCCTTTTATTTATGTTTTAAAAATCAAAAACAAAAATAAAAGACATTGTCTTTTACAATGTCAATAGGTCGAACTTACGTAAATGCGAGACCTATTGCATTGCAAATGCTTGTTTTTATCTGCCGGCACCTCATTCTGTAATTTCCTAATCGTTTGAGTGATTGATCGGATGTAGACCAGAAACTGTAGACATTTTCCTTTTCACATTCTGATGCCCAAGTATTTCCCAGCGTAGCAGATGCAAGAGCACAGTACTTTGCAAATTCGTCTGTAAAGGTATTTCCAACGGAGTCCATTTAATTTCCACTTGTATGTGCAACCCATTTCTCAATAGCAATTTTCTTTGGGAACCATCACGCTTCTAATATTACAGAATTTGTGCCCATTTTCATGGAGGTGCCAGTGGTTTTCAAATATTTTAGTTTGATTCTGACAAATATGTAAATCCAATTAAAATAACATTTATATTTTAGCATGAAGTTTCTCACAGCTGGCCACATGGAGTGAAGCAGGACATGTTAAAATCTACAATGAGTTTGCTCACAAACCAATGACAATATCGACTACAATTGGCGGTTAGTGTGGGTGGTGGTAGCTCCCATACGGACCCGTTTTGATTCACTTAGGAGTTCTGTTTTTAAAAGTTTATTGTATTTTACATAATTTGCTGCACAAGTCTGTTACGAAAGCGCAGAGGCTCTTCCACCTATATTTTTTAATCTGCTTTGATCAGCTCTTATTTTTGGGGTCTACACGCTTACCTTTTTGCTGTGCTCTTTCATCTGGTGTGCTTGCCTGCCACCGTGGCTGTTGTGCCGTTTGAGTGGAGGGCGGGCGGCCATCTTGGGTGTCGTCCCGGACCCCTGCTAGACCAGTGGCAGTGCTCTAGCGGGGGAGAACGTGCATCCATAAATTGACCATGCCCCCTCGAGCACGCAGCGGTTGCGCGCAGTGGGTGCGCCGCAGGCACGCCAAATGTCTGCCCGTCTGCACCTCAGGCGCACTGAGCGCCGGTCAGGCTGTCTTTTTACCTTCCTTGTCTAGGGGTGGCTCACTTAGGTATACTCAGAGTGAACTCCTGGCTCTTGACCATAATGTCTGTAAGGGATACATGCATGGGCGGTCTCTCACTGAGCCCCAAAAATGTGTTCTCTGTAAACTCAGCTTTACTCTACTCCCAACCCCACCTCCTTCAGCCCCCAGAACTCTCAAAGGCACGGTATCAGCCACATTACTTAATGCCCGCTCAATGGTGAAACATGCTACCGACATTTGAGCTGCTATCGGATGGCAATTTTGACTTCTTATTCATCACAGAGACGTGGTTCAACAGCTCTTGCGCCCCTGTGGTTGAATTTGCCATTCCACGGGGCTACAAAATTATGAGAGCTGGCCGTGCTGTGGGGAGAGGTGGAGGGGTGGCAGTTGTTTTTAGAGACACATGGTCTTTCATTAGTGAGTCCTCTAGCAAATTGGGAGATGGGGAATTTCTTCATTTCTCCCTTGCTCTTACGCCTCATTTTACTCTTACACCCCATCCCCTCCCCCCCCGCGTACCCCCCCCCCCCCCCCCCCCCCCCCGGCCCTTGCAGTTTCTTCCTTAAAGCGCGAGAAGATGTGATTGTACCACGGGCGCTGAGGTTTTCAAAGTTTCTGCTTCTGGGCGACTTTAATATTCATGTTGACATGAAGGAGTCACCAGACGCACGCAGTCTGCTAGAAACCTTTAGTCCGGCCCAGCTGACCCAGTGGATAAAATTACCTACACATTCGGGTGGATATCTTTTGGACTTAATTTGTTCCAATTTTTTTTTTTGAGTACCTCCGACCCCCAAACTCTTTCATGGTCAGACCATAAACTTATTGGGTTCTCTTGAACTCTAATGAATTCTGCATCTCCTACCCTCCCATTCACTTGCCATCAGAAGATTAATGTGTCAGTCCTGTCTAGTGTTCTTCAACAGAGCCGTCCTGTGCTTGACCCCGGTCTTACAGCTGCTGTGCAGCAATTTGACACCTGGATCAGCTCGGGGGTGCAGGGCTCAGCCAAACAGGGCTCTGGCCCAAACAAGCGTGCCACTCCTTACAAGCCCTGGTTTTCACAGGCGCTGAAAGCACTAAAGCTTTACTGTAAAAAGCCGAGAGGTGCTGGAGACTCGCATACTGTTCCTCTGATAAGGAGGCCTTCCGCGCTGCTCAGAGGGTCTTTTATGATGCTATAAAAACAGCAATGAAGGATTTTTATGCAGACAGGATTTCTAGGGCAAATAACTGAAAAGATTTTTTCTATCGTAAAAAGCTTCCTTTCCCCGCAAACTGAACAATCCCAGATTCCATCCACCGCCCAATCCCCGATTCCATCCACCGCCCAATGGTGTGAGGATTTGTCCTTTTTTTTATTGGAAAAAATTGTGGGATTTCAGGACAGTTTGCATGTGATTTGCACTGTTCAGAGTAACCAGGGTACGTGTTCCCTTGATCTCTGCCCTCCTATTTCTCCTGCTTTTTTTCGCTTTTTCTCCTCCCACAGAGGCAACTACTTTAGCGGTCCTTAAATCTATGAAATCTTCACCCTGCACAGTCTGGGTTCCGTGCCACCTATAGCACTGAGTCCGCTCTAGTCGAGATCTTCGAAGCTATCAGGGAGTGCCTGGATGGAGGCGGCAGAGCAGCTCTGATTATGTTAGACCTCTCTGCCGCCTTCGACGCTGTGCCACATCAACCATTGATCTCGCGATTGACATCCATCGGCATTGCAGGACTGGCATTAGAGTGGCTGATCTCGTTTTTGACTAAATCGAACCCAGCAGGTGTGGGCGCCCCCTTATGTTTTGTCACCCAAACTGCTTTCTACAGGGGTCTACATTAAGTCCACTGCTGTTCAATATCTACTTGACCCTCTGGTATTCCTGGGTGAGAAACTTGGGGCAAAAAGGCCGGGTAGGGATTTGGATACTTCGGCTGTCCAGCATTGCCAGTTATTCCCTGGCTTGCTCGGGCCCAATTAAAGTGTAATGAAAACAAGTCCAAAATCCTTCTTTATGGGCAGTTCCCTCCTAATTTTAAAGAGTCCTTATGGCCACCGGATGTTCCTTTCCCAAGTGCGACTGGCAAACTAGCCAAGAACCTAGGAGTTTGGTTCGGAGAAGACCTCAAATTTGTGGAACATATTCAAAAACTTACATGTGGATGCTTTGGCACTCTTAAATCTCTCCGCAGGTTTTTTCCTCTGCTGCCTAGAGTTGCCAAAGAGTCGGTGGCAAGGGCCCTCATACACTCTAGTCTTGATTATTCTAATGCCCTTTTTTCTGGTATCCCTGCCTAGGTCACTAACCATCTTCAGGTTATACAAAATGCAACATCCAGACTCCTTTTTAACATCTCTAGGCAGACTAGTGTTCGTATGCATTTGCGTAGTCTACACTGGCTCCCTGTCAAACAAAGGGTTGTATTTAAATCGCTCACCCTTGCGCACAGAGCCATCCATGATTTAGGACCTGCATACCTGAGGTCGCGCTTTGCGTGGTATCTGCCTGGCCGCCTTTTACATTTCACCTCTCAACATCTGCTGGCGGTTCCTCGCTTTAACCGCTCACGTCTTGGTGGTCAGTCCATTACGGTGAGGGCGGCTGTGGCTTGGAACACTCTGCCGCCAGCACTTCGCTCTATTCAGGATTTTACCCTTTTCAAGAAAGCACTTAAAACTCATCTGTTTCAACTACCATCTTAATTGCTTTTGAATTTTCAGTCTCCTCTGCATCTTTACACGCCAGGATACTCCTGAGTAATTGAGCGCGCTACAAAACCTCCAATACAATAAAATTATTGCTCACAATTCACCTATTTGCCCCTAAAAGCTGAAAGGATTAGTTAGTTTTGCTGGGATTCGAACCTGTGACCTACAGGGCATAAACTGTAGCAAGTTCCAGAATCGCAGGTTACAAAAGCTGGCAACCTACAACCATACCAAACTTTGCCCCAAATGATATACGAGAGTAGAATCAATGGCTGGAAATATATTTTGGCATGTCTTGGAAACCAAGCCAATCAGGGCCAGACTGGCCGTTGCGGGCACCGGGCAATCCCCCGGTGGGCCGCAAGGGTGGGGCCGTTTTTGGGCCCCTGGGGGCCGTTTTTGTTACACGGTCGTTTTTGCAGCAAAGCTGCAAAATCGGCCGTGTAACAAAATCGGCCAAAAACCAGCACTGGCAAAGAGCTCGGTCGCACCCCCAATCCCCCCTGGGGGCTGGCCGAGTACTTTGCCAGGGCCGGTTTTGGTTCCCAGTCCAGCCCTGAAGCCAATCTTATGAGATCGAATGGAATAGGACAGTGGCTACTGAGCAGGGCCTTGGCTAGCCTTCTGGAGAAGCACTGTATTGTTTACTTATGAACTGGGTAATGTGCAATACTACTTAGGAAATTTATTGGAAATAAAGTATTTTTGATTTGATAAGCACTGTAATAGTTCTATTCAGCCACAACCAACCAATTTGAAATATTTTGAAAAGGTGAACATGAAGGGCATTTATCGAAAAAATACAGTTGAAGTCTTGGTGAATTGCACAGGTTCTCACTAAAGGTTATGCTTGACAGGCGAATCAAGACTACCGATTATCCGACGAAATGCCACAACGCATGCAGATTATAACCACCAAAACTTTAAAAATGGGCAGGTGATGTCCAGTACAGAGTACACTTCTTTAATTTGAATGGGAGAGCACCTGCACTTCTAAGCACTCCTGCAATTAATTTACCGGGAGAGTATCGGCACTTCTGGGGAGCAAAGAGGCACTGCACTCTACATAATGAGTACCTGCACTTCTATATTTCCTTTTAAAGTACTGATAATCAGTTTGGGTTGTTGGAAATTTATAAACAATCTAGCATAACTGCTAAACCGAACTCTGCTGCAGGGGGGGCTTGGTGGGGTAGCAGACAGCAGGGAGGTCTCTCTCACTCCCGATCCCCCCCCCCCCCCCCCCCCCCCCCAGCGGTTTGAGAGGGGAGAGGAGAGGGTCGGGCTTCAGGCCAGCCATTTTGTTTTGGGCTCTTTATTTTTAACCCAATTGCAGCCCAACCATAAATTCTTTGGGCTCCTGCTCCCAGCCACCATTTTAGGTTTGACGACCTAGTGGCTGGGAGCTTTGGCGTAGATAGTTTTTGCCCTCCTTCCCGCCCCTCTCCTTTTTCTTCGTAAGTGGGTCTTGGTTTTTCTTTTTTCCAGAATTTTAGGGGGCTTTTGGTGGGACAGGTGAGCAGGGGTTTTGGCTATGTATTGTCGCTTAGAACAGGTGCGGTTCGGGGGTTATTGGAAGTTTGCCAGGGTTGGCAGAGGTTTTTTGGTCATGGTTGACGTTGGGTTATCAGCAGGGAAAGGGTAGGTAGGTTAATATTTAGTTTGGTTACACATGTTGGGTGATTGACAGTTGTAAAGTGGAAGGCAGGTGAGGTTGTTTAACGGATGTGTTGAATTTATGGGGTTGTACTTTGATGCATTGCTTTGTATTATTTTTAATGTTGTAATGTATGGGTGGGGGCGGGTTCAAGAAAATGTTAGGGACGGGTCAGGTATGTGGTTTGATTAGTCAGGCTTAGTTTTGTAAGGCGTGTGCCGAAGAATTATAACGTTATGTGCACCGGTTTCAATAAAAAAGCCTTACAGAACCAGTGACAAAAGGCCCTTTCCTTTTTTTAAGTCAAGTGTCTAATAAATGCCAGAGTAGCTATGTTGGAAGCCACTTGCTTTGCGAGCCCCTCTCACGGCATTCAATAATTAACGCATTTCCCCTGCTCCAGTCATAGATTTAAAGTGTGCCAGGGGAGACCCGTGCTCGACTCATGTTAATTTGCACTTAGTTACTGAGTCGCAGGCTGTGTAATAACTTGCTGCTTACAGGGCGGTGCGGTGTTTTAAACAATCAAATAAACTTTTTATCCCTACTCTAATCAACTGTAGTATTTTCGTAAACAGAGCAAAAATTAAAATCTTGCTTTGCGTGACCATGGCAACCAGAGAGGGAGCTGGCGATGTCCATGTTTTTAAGAATAATAGCCAGTTTCCATTTCGGTGGGTTAGGAGGTCCATGCTGCCCCGGCGTTGCATATTCTTAGAAAAAAAATTCACTCCAAAATACAATTAAATAAAAAAAGAAACCATCAAGGCTGCCTAGCCCTCCCCGTCATCTTGGCATAGTAAGAATTTCTCAGTCCACTTGCTATAGAGTTGTGGTGCAGTTTTTGAAGTGAACGTGTGGGAGAGACGGGCCCGGACATTTGCGGAGAATATGGCAATGTTTACCAAGGCCTCGCCTTTTAGCACAATACAGTGTCCAAATAATACGTGGCAGGCAAAGTCTGGGGGCCAGAAGCGGTCAGTGGCATAATGCGACTGATACGGTAATAGCTCTCATAAGCTGTGCGCAGGATGCCATCCAATGAAAACAAGCAGATAAAACATGGAGCTGAACTATAGACATGGGTCAAGCCCTGGGCGCTCTCCATTACATGTACAGATTACACTACCAGCTGACATCATAGGTTATGTCACACTGTACTGTAGACCTTAGCTTGCATCTCATGCCTGCGACGGACAGAAAGCAATAATAGGGAGGAGTGAGTGACAGCGGAAAGCAAGAGGGGGATGGAGAAGACATTGAAAACATTAACAGCGCGGCGCTCATGAAGAGCTCCGTGCTGATTATGTATGCAAGTGAGGCCTTAAAAAGAAAGTTCCCCTCAGACACACATTAACCACAAGAGCGGATTAAAACTGTAGTTGGGTGGTGCTGCTTCCATAATAAACTAAGTGACGCATAGGATCTACAGCCAATATAAGCCCTCTAAGTAAAGCAATACAAGTGTTTACAAATGGCAAGCGGCAGGAGAAATTTACCCTTGAAACAGATTACTTGATTTCTCAGAGAGACAGCGAATGCGCGCTGCCTAGGCGAGACCTAAAAAACTGTATTCATGTATTGAGAAGGTTAGATACTGTTTGTCATCGACCTTTCACCAAAGAGGGGTCTGGAATTCTTGCGCCTCGGTTCACCAGACACCCAGTACACATACAAACTATTCACATTTTTGAAAAGTACAGGTGTGGGAAATCTAATGATGTGAAACTTGTGTGCATTACAGAAGGTTTCCTTTACTATATTGGCCTTCAAAAGGTAAATATGTGGAAAGATATTGTGGAAAGGTGCCATTTCAACACATGTAGAAAACGACGAACATTAGAGCACGCCGCCAAGGTATCCTTAATCAGCAGTGTAAATCAATCAGGGATTTGTAAAGCATGCTACTCACCAAGGAGGGTCTCAAGGGTGTTGGGGTGGGCGGTAACTGCATTCCCATGGACCTCCGGGGTCTTTGCTACCGTGTTGGTTCCTGTGGACAGATAAAGGTGGTGCTTGGGGGGGGGGGGGGGGGGGGGTACGGTGGCTGCGGACTGCAGTATGCCCCTCCAGGGTCAGCCAGCACTCGGGGAAACCGGTCAGACCGTAGCATTTCAGAAAAGAAAAGCTCCAGTACTAGAGGGACTGTCCTGTCCGGTGAATTTGGTGAACCCACACCCCATAGACACCATTTTAGTAGGAGACAATGGGCAACTGAGGATGGGAGAAACATTGCTGTTCTCCGTTTCATTTCTTTATATTTTTGTTTCCTGTGGTCTGTTGGTTGCCACATAATTAATAATAAAAAAGCCCTCAGAAACACCTAGCATTATAACTAAGCAAACATTCAGCATGGTACAAATGACACACTAAACTTAGTCAGATATTTTATTGCACAACTTTACTTCAAAACCTGGTCGACACACCATGGGAAATCCATTGATGGTACAGGGCATGTTAACTGGGGACATGAGAGATTTTTAGACAAACTACAAACACTCTCTCTGACCACAACAGTCCGAAGGATGTAAAGATATACTACTTTTGTATATCTGCCTTAAATGCAAAACTTTACGGATGACATTCTGGTTTAAGAGCTGCAAGCAGCACTGAAACAGGCATCTTACACATCATAGGCCATGATTCAGCATCCTCCACGAGGGGTAACTTTTGACATCCTTTTACAATACCTATGACCGTGCATTACTATCAAAGATAAGGTAATAAACTGGCTTGAATTTAAACAGAGTATTCAACAGAAACAGATTAAAGTAGGCAGAACTTCCTGGAACCAACCCCTATACCCTACAGAGTTCCACAGTTCTTCATTCCAATACTTGCACTTTCAACCTATAACTCTGAAGCTCCAGGAGACATCAATAAGGAATCTGGTAAATATTCCCAAAGTGAACACAACCGTCAAGTGTAGAAAGCAACATTTGCTCATGTATCCTGGAGGTCTTAGCCCCACGATGAGAGCGATCCATTTCAATAGCCACTTTCTCAGTGGATGATGAAAAACCTCAAGTATAGTTGTTCACCATCAAACTTAAGCACTGCCAGTGCAAGCCATCTGCTGACATGTTACATGGTAGCAGTCATTGGTCAGAAGTGACTTGTCTATTTGGTTTGAGAGGCAGATAACATTTGACAGGAAACCACACATGCGAGTATTAACGCTACAATGAAATACATACACCATGATACTCTTGGGGGGACTTGTGCGTATGTGCCACCAGTGTGCTCCCTCCGCCTACAGTGGATATCAGAGTGCAGTTTAGAAAGTATCAACATTTCAGGAAAGAACCAAATCAAACTTACATTTGTCCAGCTGATCTTCTACCACCTTGAGGAAAGCCACAGAGATCATGAAGAGATTAAACAAAAAGCAGATTTCACACAGCTTCCCAAGACCCGGACTGCAGACCTCCCTCACCACGCCCTGGTATGTAGTTTGCTTGCTGATCGAGGAGGCGTATCCCAGAATCACAAGACCACTGATCAGGAAGATCAAGGAGACCTAAGGAGACAAAAAGCAACATGGTCATGTCACGCCAGGCAGCATTAGTCAAGAATACAACACGTGAACTCAAAATATCCTGTAGGCACTTTGGTACATCACGTCTGGTCTACGATTTAGAACATAAAAGTTGTAGGGTTCTGCAGGTCCTCGTTTGTTTCAAATTATTGCAAGAGGAGTTCTTACATACTAATCTGTAGCGCTCATACATCTATGTGGAATCTTTATTTTTTCAATTGTGGTCCTAAGAATGATATACTTACCATATAAGGATGTGAGAGTACAACGACCCTCCAAATGCAATATTTCCCCAGAGAACAAACACAGATGCTATAAAAGAGCATTCCAGGAATGATGGAGACTCCAGGATCCCTGCACAGCTGGTCCGCTGTGGGATGTCCCAGTTCTCACGTACGAGATGGAAACCACAGAAAAACTTCCTAAAAAGCCACCTGGATTTCAGACAAATTAGACCCCTTCAATAAGATATTTAACAGCATATTTAGAGAGATGATGGGGGTGGGGACAGGGAAGACTTAAAAGACCAGACTAAAGTTAGGTTAACAGCAAGATAATCCCTCATCTATTCCACACCTTTATTAGCTCCATTGCACTACCAAAGAAAAACAAATTTAAGACTACACTAGTGTTCTAGTATACCATTCGCATAACACGCCTTCTCCCAATAGAACCTGAAGCCCACTGTTGGGGCACCAAAGTGCAAATATCAAACAAACTTTCAAAGGGATACAATGATCAGGGTAACAACCATCTGAGAGTGCATCGCCAGACATCTTGGATATGGATGATCTCTCCTAAAGAACTTAAGGAAAAAACCTTGTACGAATGTGAATGAAGAGAGCTTCTTAATTTACCAACCCAAATGATATACCAACAGGTGATGGTGCGTGATCTCTCCGTAACGTGCACTCAAGATAATTGAAGGTCATTTGATCCAACGTGAAAAAGCAAAAAGGTTAAAAATGCAGCCCTAAAACCTGCCATTTTCAGTGCAGTGGTCTTCTCCAAGAACCCCTCATACCATCCATCTTGTCTCCTGCTACGATAGATGTTGTGAGCAGAACCTTAAAAACCTTCAACCTTCAAGACCGGGTGATTTCCAAAAAATTACAATCGATTGAGGCCCTCTGCTCGGCAGTCCCTCAAAGAGGATTTCCTTAAATGTCTATGTGGCGAAATATAGCATTCATGTTTCTTTTAGGACACAACAAAACAAGTGGGACATTAGCTAGTGAGTGCAGTTTTATTGCAGGGGAATGTCATTCATCTTAGTAGGAGCAGCTGCAGCAAAGGATGGTCAGGAGCTGGTTACACTTAGGGTCGTGGGCGCCAATATTTTTAATCTGAACTTTGAATGCATGTAAGGACAGAATGCATGATGTTCAAAGCACTACATACAGGGGATATATGCATATGTAAACCTTTATGGCAGCAACTGCGCCCTTATTATAAATTAAAACAGTAACCTGGCACAGTGTCAGTTTCTATGGTCTTTCAGTGTGTGGTCCTGGGGGGGGGGTTGGAGTGTATCGACCACGGGCTAGAAGAATATGACGTCACACAGGGCAGTTGTTGTCCTCTCCACTGCATCAATCGAACAGTAAAAGGGGTATTGAAGGGAGGACAGGAGAGCTCAATCTGTGGGAAACCGGGATTATGGCCAGGGCGAGAGAGCCAAGGGGAGTCCCTTTCATTAAGGGCCAAGGCTCTTAATAAGGGTGCAAAACTATCCGTTTGCCAGTTTAGCCCGGGTGAACAGACTACTAGAATGTTTGGGGGGCGGGCGTGCCGAAGAGGTGGTCTCTGGAATGACGTGAAGAGCTAGTTTCCTCCCTCTTGGTTTTGGCTTTGTGCATGCTTAGGAGGAATGAAGTTCTGGATCCCACACCTACAAACTCTTAATGCTTTCTGTGCTACACCCCTAACCATGTGATTTACTGAATTCTTGCTGAGTTATAGGGTAGGACTCTACTCGCTTGCAGGTGCAGCAACGCCGCATAGTTTTTCTTCCCAGAAAGGCGGTCTATATGCATGTGTGACCCATGTGTCCCGAAAATTGTTATATATTCACGGATATAGAAGTAATCACATGTGATTGCATTTTTCGATTACACATGTGAGCCTATGACAAAACTAGGGGCTTTAGGACTAACCCATTGCCATCCTTTGCCCCACTGCCAATGCACGGTTGAGGATTCATACTCTGGACCTGATACATTGCAAAGGTAATGAAAACTTAAGTCTGAGGATTTTTTCTTAGAAGCAGGTTGTTAAGCCACACTCATAACTTTGGCAACAACCGAGAAATGACACCCAAGACGAGCCGCAGCCATTCTGAAGTAAAGACCAGCAATTTGGGACCAATTGTAGCCCCTAAATAATGAATAATGTGAAGCTGGTGGTACAAAAATGATCCTACTAGGCGCGCAAAGTAGGCAGGTAGAACTCAACTCCCTAAATCGTATTGGCGATGCGCATTGCTAACAATACATTACAGAACCTCATTCCCACCGGATCAAAAACAATGTAAATGGGGCACACAGGGCATCAAGTATGGATCAGCTTTGTTGGGTCTCATCAGTGCGGTGCAGTCAGAGTCCTCAATAAATCCCTCTAAGAGGTACAGGTGTGGGCAGGTGTCGGGCTCATAACTCTGTACCACTAGATCCAAGCTTCTCTTCATTGAGGAGACCCAACAAGGGTAAAACATGTAGGGTTTCAGGTGTTCACACACAGGGGTGGCGACTAGGCACTTCGATACAGACTATTCTTGTAGAGTCAGGGCCAAAAGAGATTTGCATATGACCACTCTTGGTCTACAGTGGTACTGTGAGCAAAGAAAGATGGACTGGATTGAAAATTAAACTTTATGAGATTCAAGCTCGAGACATGAAAGTTACACACGTAAAAGCAGCAAGCACTTAACTCACTTAGCCATACTGGGAATAAAATACTATCCACAATGGTAGATAACATCTTAATACCTTGTTACCTTGTAGTGGGCTGAAAGGACTCCATTGGGCTAGGTCAGTGCCCTCTGGAAACCCTATGGGAAGCATAATGTGTCCAACAGTTCAATATCACTGAAAAGAGACACCAATAAAAACTAAAAGCTGTATCGCTCACATGAAATCTAAAATACAAATTCCCACTATGTCCCTAGATACACCCCAACAGAGGCAAAAGGCACAGATTGGGATGGCGGGGGTGAACGGAAATGGAGAAAAAAAATTATGCACTTACCTTTAACCGTGCATCTCCTTCGTCATCGCTCCCGGCCGGAGCAGGAAGCACGCAGGTTCCACATAGCCAATATCAATGCTACCATGCAGCATTGTGATTGGTTTGAGCACAGATGTTTGGCGCTCAGACAGGCAGGGGAAGCCTGGGCATGTTCTCCACCCAGGCTGTAATGCAGCCTGGGTTGAGAGTATGCAAAGTGGGCATGACTGTTTGGCCGGGCCGAGAGGGCCAGCCAAACAGTCATGCGCACTTACTGTGCCCACCACTCCCCCCACCACAGCTCCTGTGTGAGCAGCTCATTCCCGCTCACGAAGCTGCTGCAGAAGGAACAAGTAGAATGTTCACAGGATACTTTATTTTTCCTTTTTTACACTGTTGAAAAGCAGTGGCGCACTGCTCCTCCGCCTTAGCGGAGTAACCGCCACTGCACGCCAACAGATACATTGTGTGTCAAGAGGAAAAGGCGAAGTTCTGACAGATGCATTCTGTTGATGACTTGAGCTCTTGACTTTGCGTCACTCAATGGAGAGCTGGAGGATCCACAGCGGTTGCCTCAGCCTTCACTAAACCAAGTCAGAGTCGGAGAGATCAGCCAATACTGTCCAACAATTGAATTGCCGGCATCAGATGGGCGCATTTACTCACAGGCGACCAAGATTTTTTAATAAAGTGGAGTTCCCAGGCAATTTTCCTACCCAGTTAATACACCTATATTAAGATCCGTGTCCTGAAGAGACCTCACTAAACAATCTCAGGTCGAAGCATCAACATCAATGTTTTTTTTTCTACAAATATTTGTAGGTATGAATCACATTATTTGATCTGATGCTTGCATATATGGAAGCCAGGACCGTGGTTTGTGGATTTGAGATTCGATATGAACTGTGAATAATAATTCCCTTGCTATGTAATGTGCATTCGCTTGTAAACTAGTCCTTGTACAAATACTCTTTCACAAATTCATGTATCAAAAGTTGCCCTTGGCATAGATCAGGTTGCTCTTGTTTTCAAATAGTTTCAGTATAGGGAGCATGTGACATATTGTGGGAATGTTTGCCTTGGCTAAATTCAGGAGGGCCAGCAGTAAGTTTGTCAGTGACATTTTGAAGCCCCAGTTCCTACAAAAGATCTAAGTATGGTTGAAAGTGTGAGACATTAACACTCCTGGGCAAGACTGCATTTTTGTGTAACTGCTAAAGACCCAAAGAACAGGAGTGATGCATGGGTGGACACCTGCGGTATTCGTGACGTAATACCAGAACCAGAAATATTAACTAGTCCATACTCCAGAATCCAATCCTAAAGGATGCAGCCATGTTTCTCCCCAATATTTATAGATTGGGAAGGTCAAAAGAGGGGCCAGACAACTCACAAAGGTATTTGAGGCAGAGTATGCTGCTCTGTAAGCGTTTCTCGCCTCTTCCGCTGAAGAAATGGTTTTTAGAAGGCAAGTGTATCCTCCTTACACCTTCCACGCCATGTTTGACTGGACAGACAGCTTTTCAATTTTCCTTCAAAAAGCAGGACAGCCGGTTAACAAACCTTAGTAGCAGTGTCCTATCGGTCCCCAAGAAGTCAAGTTCCACCTCAATCGTGGACAGAGCAATCTCTTGCAGGTCTGGACACAGTAAAAATTCACAAAGCACGTCAGGGTATAGGTGGTGTGGGCGTCTGTCGTGGGTTCAGCAGTTGTGGGGGGGCTGTTGATGGTTAAGGATTGTTGGCGGGAGAACTGGCCGTAGGTGCAGTTCAGCGTGCATCTGTGGCAGTTGTGGTTTCTTCCGGAGTTGAGTGCGAGGAAGGCAGCTCAGTCGTAGCGGTGGATGGTCAGAGAACCAGGGTCCCTGGCCCTGGCCACGGTCGGGTTGCGGACAGGTTTGCCTTCGGCGTGCCATTGGCGTGCCTGCTGCAGTGGCCTCCTTTGAATAGGGGAGGGGAAAGCGCAGCTGTGACGGGGGAGGTGGCAGGCTGGAAGTGGGCAGGGTCTAAATCTCCACAGAATCGCCAGAGAGGGCAAAATGAGTATAACAGAAGAAAACTAAAACCTAAATTAAACCAAGTCAACTAACAAAACTGACTAAAAACTAAGCAAACGCCACATCAGACACAAGGGCAGGCAAAAAAAAGGGCAGGCACAGAGCGGGCCTAGAGCAGTCTCAAACCCTGATCTGCTCCGTCAGCGGTGGTGACGTCCAGGTGGAGCTGCATGGAGAGAGAGAGCGGGATCTAGTCCAGGTCAGGGCACTCGGGTGGAATGGAACATTATGACATCACAGGCCCAGCAATGGCTTCCACCAGATCCAGGTTAGATTGAGCCAGCAAAGGGGAGATTCACCACAACATGAGCAAGAAAATAGACTACATTCTAGTTAGCATGTCGGGGAGCACAGGGCAGTCTTCAGGTGCATGACTGGATGCATTTTAATTACTTAATAATGGACCTCTTGAAATTGTAATGTGTTGATGCCATGCAGATTCCCTTTTCACCTTGGAAGCACATGGACGCTAGTTGGGAGGACCACTGCCTGCAACAAGAGCTGGGAATAGCCGGGCCAAAAGCCACTCGGGCTGACCAGACCCTAGGAAAGAGGAACTTAACGTCAGGGCAAGGGGAGAAAGGAGTCTCATTAAACAACCTAAAAATAAAACTGAAAACGGATCTGAAAGAGAACCAGACAACATGTGAAAATCCACACCTGCCCTACATGTTTAAACAGAATAGAACTCTTTATTGCGCTTGCCATCACACGCATGTTACAACACGGTCGTTACAACAACCGCATTGTAACAACACATACCATTACCCCGCAAGTCAAAACAACGACATGCAGAGGGGGGCGCTGGATATTGGAATAGTATAATTTACTATTTCAACTTCAGTGTGTGCGGATAGTATGGAGGTGTACGATTTTAAACCCAATACCTTCTCCCCCCTCTGCAAGTCGTTAAGACTTGCTAAGGTAATGGCATGCTTGGTTACAACGATGTCATTGTAACAACCGCGTTGTAACATGCTGGGTGACTGATTCGTAGTAAGGGCTGTTTACCGTTTAAACGTATACTTTACCTACCACTACTACCATAGGCGCTGGAGAAAGGGTTGCAGAAGGGTCTGCAGCAAACCCAGAAATAACTATGCTGGAGTTCAGAAAGTGAATGAGCAATAGCAGCACATTACCCTCATGACAAGGTTTTAATGCGATTTCGTACAGATGAACTCCGATAAATCACAGAAGTTACTTCACTCCTCTTTAACCTTTTTTGTGATGCGCAGTGCAAGGAAATGAAAAATATTCATAACTCAGTAGTTCTGCAAATTAACAGCAATAACAAGTGTTAGGTTTCAAATTCCCATCTTTGCAACACACTTGTTTCATGCTAGATTAGGTGAGCAGTGTGTGGCTAAATAGATACCTTTAGTATTCACATTATGTTAAGTTAACCCCGTAATGTGCAGGCTTCAGTTAGCGAGTGACTCCATTTTGCATTTCGTAATCCCCATTAGGCTGCTTAGACTGTGCCTGAATTAGGCCTCATTACTTGTATTGCTTGCCTCAGCAGAACACTGTATTTAGTTATTATTTTCTCTTCTGTTCAAGGCGGTTTCTGGACTTACTAATGAATAGGCCATTCTGCCTTCCCATACCTATCCGAATGTGTAATTTCTGCTCCCACGTTAGGAGATGTTGAGACCCGGCACCATAGCCTTAACTCCCTGATAACATGAACTTATCTGGCAGATGCCAGCTCATACTACTGTGCCCCTTTGTTAATGTTCGCCCAGGCCGGTAGTTTTCCAATGTGGGTCTGGTCTGAGGCTTCCCGGGAGGAATGATTGTTCACTGTAAACTGTTCTGTATTTTTTATTAAGGTTTAAAATTGAAGAATACACACAACAACCCCTTCTGTAAAAGTACCATTCTATTCTCTCTAGCTGTTCACATTAGCTTGGCTACTGACACACCAAACTGAACTTTATTTAAATGACTGCCTAAGTGAAGCGCTGTTATTGAAGAATACATAAACCATGGCACGGTCACATCCCAGACTCCAAACCACACATCAGCCGATAAATTGCAGTCTACACACAAACCTTTCTCGAACAACACGAACTACAAACACCTGAAAAAACACTACATGCACAAAAGTACAACTTGCTCGAACTACCTTCTGCTGAACCTAAGACTGGAAGAAAAGTTCATGAGAGTTCAAAAGAGAATGAAGGCATCTTATCTGCCTCACTTATGGGATTCCTATGAAAAAACCACCCTAGGTCCACAAATAACTAAAATATACATCTAACCCTTTATTTACCCATCACTACCTAAAGATGGCATTTCCTCCATCTAGTTATATCCCAAGGGCACAAATGATTACATCATTTTCTTTCATCTCCAAACTTTTTTCCAACTTACATCAATTTCTTCCTTAGAAAGGCCTTGACTAGGATAGTTATCTATTCTGTTGGAAACACGGGGTCGCGGACCATCAGCAAGGCCGGCCTAACACCAATTGTCACTAAACTGCCAACACGTTTCAACCACTCAAGAATCCAGAAGACAAAGGAAGAGATTTGTCATGCACGAGACATGCATGGCACGAGCTATACAGAACACATCCCTTCTGTTCACTGGAGAACATTCTAAGTGCAAATCGTAACAGGTTAAGCAACTGCAAAAAGGGTAAAGAGGGAATAGAAAATAATAATGGAGAGGAAGGAAAGCTTAAAGGAAGGATGAAAAGTGAATGGAAGGTAAGAGAAACAGCAGGCTACACATTATCCATAACAAGATGGTTGTATGTTAACAATGTTGTAGCATGTAATTAAGACCGTGCATGCCTCGTGTTATTTTTCTTTGTATTCCTGCATCCTAGAGACGCCGTTCTGCGGGTCTTGTTGCGGAATTGGTCTTTTGGAATGCCATTCAGCAATGGAGCTGCGGGCACGGAGGTTGTTCAATGATGGGTTTGATGTACAGGCTAGATTTTGATGAATAAAAAGACTTCTCTTGACAACACACCAGTTCTCCTGGATTCCTTCCATACAACATTTTTGGCGACGAGATTTGTGAATCGGACCAGTTTTGCCAATTTCTCGAAACCGAATCGAGCCACCATTGCTGCTGGAGCCCACCTCACTCAACGTGTTGCTGCCGCAACTGCTTCGTATAAGTGGCCACCTAGCTTCCTGTTTGGGTGGAGTGCACGCTTCTCTACCACTGATTGGCCCTACTCTGCTGATGATATCAGGGTTGTTCATGTACGGAGGCCCTTCTTTGACCGCCATTCTCATTGGAGGCAAAGCAGACCGGCTGTTCCTTCAGTTTGCCTCATTGGTCTACCTATGGCTTCTTTTCATCCTCCTCCTCTACTGCTCATCTCCCAGTCTGTGCACTGAACAGCTTTTCAGATGCTTCTGTCTTTGTCGGGCTGCAGAGCACTGGGGTGTACACGTGTTTGCCACATTTTAAGTTCATTCTCTTGTAGTACACATGCAGCAAGCTGCTGTTTTGTTTCTCTCTCCTCACGTACTGAACCTATGGATGCCTCATTGGGTGATATAACACACAACTAACACATGATTGTGTGAGCCCAGTACTTTGCCCCTGCCTTTCATTTGTAAAGTGTGGTTACTCCTCTTACCTCAGCTATCAAAGTTATTCTACTCTTTGACTGCCTTGGCCCGGTCATTCAAAGAAAGTACAGGAACATCTTTTGAGCTGTACTACTCCTACCCTAGAACAAACCGTAAAAATTGCCCAAAGCCTTGAACGTTCGGTTTCTTCTGTTCAAGCATCCACTGCATCTACCATGATTAGCAATGCAAACAGTACAGAGGTGAACGCAGTAAAGAATATTAGGAGTAATAAGATTAACTAAACCAATGCCTGTTAGATGTATTTTTTTAAACCACTTCGGTAAACTTAAAGTTGTCCTGCCATGGGGAAGCACTACAATAAAATGTAGGAAATAAGGCAATTTCATGAAAATATGCAGGAGATCTGCTGCCAATGCGGTTAAAGTGAATTGCGTGCCTGATGTCCATCAGCAAGTTACCTATGAGAGCGATGAAAGTGCATGCGACTGTTAGAGCAGTCAAACCTAGTGTTATTTTTCTTTCTAGTCCTACATCCTATAAATGCCGTTCCACAGGTCTTGTTGAGAAATCTGTTTGGAACACCATTCAGCCATGGACCTGCGAGCATGTTAGTCATTGAAGGATGGGTTCCGTGTATATGCTTCATTTTGATGAATAAAACACTTCTCTTGACAATGCACCTGTTCTCCTGGATTCTGTACTTCCATATAACATCTTTGATAACAATAAAGTATGTTCATAACAAGATAATAACACTTTACTACCCATGTGGTTCGCATTTAACATCACCAAAACTAAAAACAAGCATTTGCAATGCAATAGGTCTCGCATTAGAAAGGTTTCTGCTATTGGTTCTGTAAATGACAATTTTTGTATTTATGTGTTGGTTTTGAAAATAGCTAAATTAATAGCTTTGTCATTTACAATGCCAATAGTTATAACTTTCGCAGATGTGACACCTATAACCTGGGGTTGCGCCGAGTGGTGCTGGGGCGGCGCCGAGTGGTGCTGGGGCGGCGCCGAGTGGTGCTGGGGCGGCGCCGAGTGGTGCTGGGGCGGCGCCGAGTGGTGCTGGGGCGGCGCCGAGTGGTGCTGGGGCGGCGCCGAGTGGTGCTGGGGCGGCGCCGAGTGGTGCTGGGGCGGCGCCGAGTGGTGCTGGGGCGGCGCCGAGTGGTGCTGGAGCGGCGCCGAGTGGTGCTGGAGCGGCGCCGAGTGGTGCTGGAGCGGCGCCGAGTGGTGCTGGAGCGGTGCCGAGTGGTGCTGGGGCGGCGCCGAGTGGTGCTGGGGCGGCGCCGAGTGGTGCTGGGGCGGCGCCGAGTGGTGCTGGCTTGTACTGGCCACTGAGGTTAGAGTGTGTATAGTGTAAGTAAATATTTAAATCATGTTGATTAAAGAACAGTACTAATTTAGTTTTAGCTGTCTGCAACTCAGAACTGCTCACGTCCTCAAGGCCCTTCAGCTGCTTTAGGCAGGATTCTAAATCCGGCTAAATCGCAGAATCACATATTGCTCACAATTTCATTTCTCCTGTGCCGCAATCACCATGGACTTTACCCATTTGCTGACTGAATCTATAAATTATGTTTTTGATACTTGAGGGTGTCAACACGAGATACTTAAAAACTTGCTGATCTTGGGAGGTGACCAGAAACATTGTGTTAGTCAAATATCTTTAACTCTGCACGCCCAAACCAGATTTCGTCATGCATTTGCTACTGTTAAAATTAGTAGCAATGTTAATGTAATGTAGTTTCTTGATGAAGAGACCGGAACCATATATTTTTTAAATAAAAATGTTTAATGATCAAGAGACCAGATCCTAATATCTTTAAAATAATGATACCCTAAACATCATGAAAATTCTTTGGGACATTGCAGTAGAATACAATTAGCTGGCAGCAATCCTTCTCGAACCCTTGCATTCGGAGTGATTGGAATAGTAACTTTGCTGCTAAGCCCGCTAAGCCATTTTCGTTTCCATAGGATTGCTGTCCAATTTTAAAATACAGACTTCAAAAAGAAGGCACTTATGCTGACAGTGCTTTGCATTAAAACAGGGCGTGCAAATTATTTCCAAGAGACATTCACATTGTAAAATAAGCGATTCCCAATGCAGAGGGCACATACATTTTGATTTCCTCTGTCGGAGCGGTAGCGCAGTGCGGGAGGAGGTGGAGGGAGCCATAGGGAGATGAGGTGATTTATGTCAAACATTCATGAAGCTTGTCCGCCGGAGCCTTGGTAGACAAGGCAACGGATTCAAGCCTCTCCATCTTCACCAGCTTATGTGGCACCGGTATGGGTGGGAGTGAAGGGAGTTCTGAAACCAATACAGAATGCGGAGTCTACTTTTAAGTTATGCTAGAAAAGCTATTATCGCGGAAGAGGTGGCAGTACTGTCATCGTAAGGTAAGTTTTCCAATTACTATAACATTCACAAAGTCTTCAAAACTACCCATTAAAAGCAATACTCGGCAGAGCCACAAACTCACAGACAACAATTTTGGTAAAGATGGGTTTGTAACGCTAGAATAGTTCATGGATGGAAGGCTTCCTAACAAACATAAAGACAATACAAACAAGACAGTAACACACATTCTTAAACAGTCAAGTCTTTGAAAACCTAAGAAAGAACAGAAACGGCGGGGGAGCGGATTCTTTTGAAGTGCAGCGGGAATAACAGCCAGTGTTTGTGCATGGCTTGTGGATGGCGTAATGTGAAGCAGAGGAAGCCCTGCGCCAGGCATAGGGTGACAGCAGGGTCACGGCGCCATGCTGACATTGGCAGGATGCAGCTGTCTGAAAGATTTCGTGGACACCCAGCCACCCATTCAGTAAAACAAAAAATAACAAGGGGGAAGATGGGCAGAAAGTTTAGATAATAAGAGGTGCATATATCGGGAGAGAGGGGAGGGGAGCTGAAAAGCACGAGGGGATAAGAAATGCGCAAGAGGAAGAGAGCCCAGGAAAGAGGAGCGCAGCGAGGCACAAAAGTGTGTAAGGAGAGAGACGCGGGGGAGCGAGATGAAGTGTGAAGCAGGGGAGCGGATCCCTTTGAAGCACGGCCGAAAGTTAAACAGCAGGGATGTTATTAGGGGTGAGGAGAAGTGAGGCCGAGCGCGCGCTGGGTTGAATGCCTGTGGCTGAGCGCACGCTGGGGAAGCTTCAGGTGCCTGTGGGAGGGAGGCTGATGGCTTTGATGTGGACGTGCGTTCCGCACGAGTGCACCACATGAACTGGACGAAATCCGCGATGGTTTCAGAGCTTGGTTTGCCCTCTATACTCTAGTCTATTTATCCCTTACGGGATAGAATAGTCAAGACCTAAAACACAGATACAATGGTGCATCTTTCATACAGGTTTCTGTACTTCAAAAACTTAACATATTAGTTCATGTTTTGAAATACACGCAAGCACTTGGTCATTTGCAACTTGCTGGTGCAATCCTCATGCATGCACTATCAAAGGTGTATTCTCCTAGGTCTGTTCCTTATTTTGCATGTAGTAAAGTCTCCAGGAGAGGACACACAACCTCAGAAGGCTATTTTCAATCTATATAGCTTTGTGAAAAACCGGACAGTATCATATTTCAAATTAATGTTTTAGCTTATTCCGTTTCTTATTATGTATTTTCCCTACTTAAAGAAAACTCCAGCGATTTCAACGGCTTTAACTTTTTTCAAATATCAAATCAAGTAACGAGTTTTAGGTAAGGACATGGTTCCGTCCCAAAATATCCTCAATGCAGATAAAGATTTGTTAGGGAATGAAGGTGTGATTGTATAGTCTTTGTGTGAATGCTGCTTGAATTTCTGTTCTTATGAGTATGTGCATTTGCGATGGGTAAATGAATTATGCCTGCTATGCATATTTATTTTAACACATTTTCTTCTGTTTATTTTTTAGACTTGTGTTTATTTTAATTAAAATATTTTAATGTTGACTAAAAGTGTTGACATACATTGTGTGTGTGCCAGGATTCCATCATCGTTAAAAATGTTGTAAATGTGTCTCAATATCCACAGATATGAAATATGGCAATAAGTACGTTTCTGATTTACTATTCTAAGGGGTTTGAGACTAGCTTTTGCACCATGTACCCATGCAATAGGGCCACCCTTCGCATATATGCCTTCTACAGTTGAATTATTGTCCGAGACTCAAGCAGCTGTCATTGTGAAACATTGCATAAAAGGAGCTCTGAGTCTTTAGAGGTACTAGAGCTTAATTTAACTGCACGCTCGTTGGGAAATTGTTCCTCAAAGACTATTAGATTTTCGATATGCGGTGCAATTTGTTACAGTTTTGTTTTTGATTTTGCCTGCTGTATCTTAAAAATGAGTTGTTGAGTAACGCTCGCCTTCTTTTCTTATAAAGTACATTTCTCCCTTCTCTTCAGGGTGGATAAGCCTTTTCAGAAAAAAAGTTACCAAAAAACAAGCATTTGCAATGCAATAAGTCTCATTATGAAAGTTTGAGCTATTGGTCTTGTAAATGACAATTTTTTTTATTTATGTGTTGGTTTTGAAAACAGCTAAAATAGCTTTGTCATTTACAATGCCAATAGTTATAACTTTCGCAAATGTGACCCCTATAGCATTTGTAATGCAACATGTTTTGTATTTACGTGACTTAGATGTATGGATATTACAAATAACAATGGGTTTTCATTTTTTTTAAATACTTAAATAAGTGATTCTAATTTATAATGGCAATGGCTTAAGCTTTTGTAAATAACTTGTGAAGATTATGTTCAGTGTATTTTATTGTGATGAAAATCCAACAACAAGTGAAATATTAACATCTTTTTGTGACATTTGTAATAAAGCTTGAAACATTGAGAGAACATATTTGAACCAGTTGTTGAATGGTTGCAGAGATTGATGCTGTGATGGCGCCGAGTGATGCAGGGGTGGCACCGAGTGATGCAGGGGTTGCAAGGGCACAAAAAGCATTTGCAATGCAATAGGTCTCGCATTAGGAAAGTTTGAGCTATTGGTATTGTAAATGACCCATTTTTTATTTATGTGTTGGTTTTGAAAGTCGCAAAATTAATAACTTTGTCATTTACAATGCCAATATGTTTAACTTTCGCAAATGTGACGATTATAGCATTTGTAATGCAATATGTGTAGTATTTACTTGACTTAGATGTATTGATATTACAAATAATTGCTTTTAATTATTTTTCTATTTAATACTTAGCGAGGGCGAGTGGGGGCGTGAGAGCGGGGGCGAGAGAGCGAGAGAGCGAGGGCGAGGGCGGGGGCGAGAGAGCGAGAGAGCGAGGGCGAGGGCGGGGGCGAGAGAGCGAGCGAGGGAGGGCGGGGGCGAGAGAGCGAGCGAGGGAGGGCGGGGGCGAGAGAGCGAGCGAGGGAGGGCGGGGGCGAGAGAGCGAGCGAGCGAGCGCGGGGGCGAGAGAGCGAGCGAGCGAGGGCGGGGGCGAGAGAGCGAGCGAGCGAGGGCGGGGGCGAGAGAGCGAGCGAGGGAGGGCGGGGGCGAGAGAGCGAGCGAGGGAGGGCGGGGGCGAGAGAGCGAGCGAGGGAGGGCGGGGGCGAGAGAGCGAGCGAGCGAGGGCGGGGGCGAGAGAGCGAGCGAGCGAGCGAGCGAGGGCGAGAGAGCGAGCGAGCGAGGGCGGGGGCGAGAGAGCGAGCGAGCGAGCGCGGGGGCGAGAGAGCGAGCGAGCGAGGGCGGGGGCGAGAGAGAGAGCGAGCGAGGGCGGGGGCGAGAGAGAGAGCGAGCGAGGGCGGGGGCGAGAGAGAGAGCGAGCGAGGGCGGGGGCGAGAGAGAGAGCGAGCGAGGGCGGGGGCGAGAGAGAGAGCGAGCGAGGGCGGGGGCGAGAGAGCGAGCGAGCGAGGGCGGGGGCGAGGGCGGGGGCGAGAGAGCGAGCGAGCGAGGGCGGGGGCGAGGGCGGGGGCGAGAGAGCGAGCGAGCGAGCGAGGGGGCGAGAGAGCGAGCGAGCGAGCGAGGGGGCGAGCGAGCGAGCGAGGGGGCGAGCGAGCGAGCGAGGGGGCGAGAGAGCGAGCGAGGGGGCGAGAGAGCGAGCGAGGGCGGGGGCGAGAGAGCGAGCGAGGGCGGGGGCGAGAGAGCGAGCGAGCGAGGGCGGGGGCGAGAGAGCGAGCGAGCGAGCGAGGGGGCGAGAGAGAGAGCGAGCGAGGGCGGGGGCGAGAGAGAGAGCGAGCGAGGGCGGGGGCGAGAGAGAGAGCGAGCGAGGGCGGGGGCGAGAGAGAGAGCGAGGGGGCGAGCGAGCGAGCGAGGGGGCGAGAGAGCGAGCGAGGGGGCGAGAGAGCGAGCGAGGGCGGGGGCGAGAGAGCGAGCGAGGGCGGGGGCGAGAGAGCGAGCGAGCGAGGGCGGGGGCGAGAGAGCGAGCGAGCGAGGGCGGGGGCGAGAGAGAGAGCGAGCGAGGGCGGGGGCGAGAGAGAGAGCGAGCGAGGGCGGGGGCGAGAGAGAGAGCGAGCGAGGGCGGGGGCGAGAGAGAGAGCGAGCGAGGGCGGGGGCGAGAGAGAGAGCGAGCGAGGGCGGGGGCGAGAGAGCGAGCGAGCGAGGGCGGGGGCGAGGGCGGGGGCGAGAGAGCGAGCGAGCGAGGGCGGGGGCGAGGGCGGGGGCGAGAGAGCGAGCGAGGGCGGGGGCGAGAGAGCGAGCGAGCGAGGGCGGGGGCGAGAGAGCGAGCGAGCGAGGGCGGGGGCGAGAGAGCGAGCGAGCGAGGGCGGGGGCGAGAGAGCGAGCGAGCGAGGGGGCGAGAGCGAGCGAGCGAGGGGGCGAGAGAGCGAGCGAGGGCGGGGGCGAGAGAGCGAGCGAGGGCGGGGGCGAGAGAGCGAGCGAGGGCGGGGGCGAGAGAGCGAGCGAGCGAGGGGGGCGAGAGAGCGAGCGAGGGCGGGGGGCGAGAGAGCGAGCGAGGGCGGGGGCGAGAGAGCGAGCGAGGGCGGGGGCGAGAGAGCGAGCGAGGGCGGGAGCGAGAGAGCGAGCGAGGGCGGGGGCGAGAGAGCGAGCGAGGGCGGGGGCGAGAGAGCGAGCGAGGGCGGGGGCGAGCGAGCGAGGGCGGGGGCGAGAGAGCGAGCGAGGGCGGGGGCGAGAGAGCGAGCGAGGGCGGGGGCGAGAGAGCGAGCGAGGGCGGGGGCGAGAGAGCGAGCGAGGGCGGGGGCGAGAGAGCGAGCGAGGGCGGGGGCGAGAGAGCGAGCGAGGGCGGGGGGCGAGAGAGCGAGCGAGGGCGGGGGCGAGAGAGCGAGCGAGGGCGGGGGCGAGAGAGCGAGCGAGGGCGGGGGCGAGAGAGCGAGCGAGGGCGAGAGAGCGAGCGAGGGCGAGAGAGCGAGCGAGGGCGAGAGAGCGAGCGAGGGCGAGAGAGCGAGCGAGGGCGAGAGAGCGAGCGAGGGCGAGAGAGCGAGCGAGGGCGAGAGAGCGAGCGAGGGCGAGAGAGCGAGCGAGGGCGAGAGAGCGAGCGAGGGCGAGAGAGGGCGAGCGAGGGCGAGAGAGGGCAAGAGAGGGCAAGAGAGGGCAAGAGAGGGCAAGAGAGGGCGAGAGAGGGCAAGAGAGGGCAAGAGAGGGCGAGAGAGGGCGAGGGCGAGAGAGCGAGCGAGGGCGAGAGAGCGAGCGAGGGCAAGAGCGAGCGAGGGCGAGCGAGCGAGGGCGAGAGAGCGAGCGAGAGAGCGAGCGAGGGTGAGGGTGAGGGTGAGGGTGAGGGTGAGGGTGAGCGGGCGAGGGTGAGGGCGAGGGCGAGGGCGAGGGTGAGGGCGAGGGCGAGGGTGAGGGTGAGGGTGAGGGTGAGGGTGAGGGCGAGAGAGCGAGCGAGGGCGGGGGCGAGCGAGGGCGAGGGCGAGAGAGCGAGCGAGGGTGGGGGCGAGCGAGGGCGAGGGCGGGGGGCGAGCGAGGGCGAGGGCGAGCGGGCGAGGGCGAGCGAGCGAGGGAGGGCGGGCGAGAGAGCGGGCGAGGGCGAGAGAGCGGGCGAGGGCGAGAGAGCGGGCGAGGGCGAGAGAGCGGGCGAGGGCGAGAGAGCGGGCGAGGGCGAGTGAGGGCGAGAGAGTGAGCGAGTGAGGGCGAGAGAGTGAACGAGTGAGGGCGAGAGAGTGAACGAGTGAGGGCGAGAGAGTGAACGAGTGAGGGCGAGAGAGTGAACGAGTGAGGGCGAGAGAGTGAACGAGTGAGGGCGAGAGAGTGAACGAGTGAGGGCGAGAGAGTGAACGAGTGAGGGCGAGAGAGTGAACGAGTGAGGGCGAGAGAGTGAACTGAACGAGTGAGGGCGAAAGAGGTGAGCGAGTGAGGGTGAGGGCGAGAGAGTGAACGAGTGAGGGCGAGAGAGTGAACGAGGTGAGGGCGAGAGAGTGTGAACGAGTGAGGGCGAGAGAGTGAACGAGTGAGGGCGAGAGAGTGAACGAGTGAGGGCGAGAGAGTGAGGGAGTGAGGGCGAGAGAGGGCGAGAGAGTGAACGAGTGAGGGCGAGAGAGTGAGCGAGTGAGGGCGAGAGAGAACGAGTGAGGGCGAGAGAGTGAACGAGTGAGGGCGAGAGAGTGAACGAGTGAGGGCGAGAGAGTGAACGAGTGAGGGCGAGAGAGTGAGGAGTGAGGGCGAGAGAGTGAGGGAGTGAGGGCGAGAGAGTGAGGGAGGAGGGGAGTGAGGGGGAGGCGAGAGGGCGAGAGAGTGAACGAGTGAGGGCGAGAGAGTGAGCGAGTGAGGGCGAGAGAGTGAACGAGTGAGGGCGAGAGAGTGAACGAGTGAGGGCGAGAGAGTGAACGAGTGAGGGCGAGAGAGTGAACGAGTGAGGGCGAGAGAGTGAACGAGTGAGGGCGAGAGACAACGAGTGAGGGCGAGAGAGTGAACGAGTGAGGGCGAGAGAGTGAACGAGTGAGGGCGAAAGAGTGAGCGAGTGAGGGTGAGGGCGAGAGAGTGAACGAGTGAGGGCGAGAGAGTGAACGAGTGAGGGCGAGAGAGTGAACGAGTGAGGGCGAGAGAGTGAACGAGTGAGGGCGAGAGTGAACGAGTGAGGGCGAGAGAGTGAACGAGTGAGGGCGAGAGAGTGAACGAGTGAGGGAGTGAGGGCGAGAGAGTGAACGAGTGAGGGCGAGAGAGTGAGCGAGTGAGGGCGAGAGAGTGAGCGAGTGAGGGCGAGAGAGTGAGGGCGAGAGAGCGGGTGTTAGACGGGACCTGGAGGGTCGGCCGAGGACAAGGGGAGAGGTCTCCGGGGAGAGCTGTCTCCAGCGATCGTACAGACAAGTAACTTCCCCCCCCCCCCCCACAGATGGACACCACACAAAGATAATGTTTAACGTTCTTTATAAGCAATCTTGAAGTACGGTGGAATGGTACAAGGAGGTCAAGACTCAGGGGTCCCCTCGATTCTAGTCTCTTGGATGGGAAAGGGGGTAGCGGGACAGTTGTTACCAATCTGGTAGTTGCGATGAGATGATGGGTAGCTCACAATCCTCGAGCTCGGCGTTCTAGGAGGACGGGCCGCGGCAGCGCCAGCAGGTCCCGAGGAGATCGAAGGTAGCAACGGTCCGCGGCAGCAGGTCCCGACGAAGATGGTAGTTACAACGGGCCGCGGCGAGGATGAAAGTTGCAGAGGGCCGCGGCAGCGCCAGCGGGCAGGACGACAGTTCACAAGGCAGGGCTACGGCAGCGCCAGCAGTCCGTCAAGGATGAGTTCTTCTAGGTGTCTCTCGACTCCAGGATACAACTGCCTTCCTGCTCAGGAGCTGCCCCAGTTATAGGTCTGGCGCCCTTTGATGTCCGGACCCTCGCACTTGGAGGTCGGGGATGAGGGAGTCCAGACACCCAGCAGGGGGGTGGAGCCAGTGCCCGGGGAGGCTGGGGGCGATCGGCACCTGGCGGGGGAGAGCCATCGACACTTCTTCCTCCCATTGACCTGTCAAGTGGTCCGTTCACCTCCTGGGTGGATGGTGGTGCCGAAATGTCGGGGCCTGGCCAGGCCCAGGGTTGGGGGTCGAGCTGAGGCCATGCGGCCTCGTGGTGCAGTGTCTAAGATGGCGGCCGGGCAATGGTGCTGACGGTGGCCCGGGTCCGTGATACAGAGATGTCCGGGGGCGGGAGTCCCGTAGGGGACGGATTGCGGGTTGCTTCTGTGGGTAGCACCTGGAGAGCTGGTGTCCGGGCCCTGTCATGCGGGGAGGGAGTGAGCCCTTCATGTGGCCTGTCCGAGGGCGAGAGGGAGAGAGGGAGAGAGGGCGAGAGGGCGAGAGGGCGAGAGGGAGAGAGGGAGAGAGGGAGAGAGGGAGAGAGGGAGAGAGGGAGAGAGGGAGAGAGGGAGAGAGGGAGAGAGGGAGAGAGGGAGAGAGGGAGAGAGGGAGAGAGGGAGAGAGGGAGAGAGGGAGAGAGGGAGAGAGGGAGAGAGGGAGAGAGGGAGAGAGGGCGAGAGGGAGAGAGGGAGAGAGGGAGAGAGGGAGAGAGGGAGAGAGGGAGAGAGGGAGAGAGGGAGAGAGGGAGAGAGGGAGAGAGGGAGAGAGGGAGAGAGGGCGAGAGGGCGAGAGGGAGAGGGCGAGAGGGAGAGGGCGAGAGGGAGAGGGCGAGAGGGAGAGGGCGAGAGGGAGAGGGCAAGAGGGAGAGGGCAAGAGGGAGAGGGCAAGAGGGAGAGGGCAAGAGGGAGAGGGCAAGAGGGAGAGGGCAAGAGGGAGAGGGCAAGAGGGAGAGGGCAAGAGGGAGAGGGCAAGAGGGAGAGGGCAAGAGGGAGAGGGCAAGAGGGAGAGGGCAAGAGGGAGAGGGCAAGAGGGAGAGGGCGAGAGGGAGAGGGCAAGAGGGAGAGGGCAAGAGGGAGAGGGCAAGAGGGAGAGGGCAAGAGGGAGAGGGCAAGAGGGAGAGGGCAAGAGGGAGAGGGCAAGAGGGAGAGGGCGAGAGAGCGGGCGAGAGAGCGGGCGAGGGAGTGCGAGTGAGGGCGAGAGCGGGCGAGGGCAAGCGAGTGAGGGAGAGAGCGGGCGAGAGCGGGCGAGTGAGGGCGAGAGCGGGAGAGAGCGGGCGAGTGAGGGCGAGAGCGGGAGAGAGCGGGCGAGTGAGGGCGAGAGCGGGAGAGAGCGGGCGAGTGAGGGCGAGAGCGGGAGAGAGCGAGTGAGGGCGAGAGCGGGAGAGAGCGAGTGAGGGCGAGAGCGGGAGAGAGCGAGTGAGGGCGAGTGAGGGCGAGAGGGCGAGTGAGGGCGAGAGGGCGAGAGAGCGAGTGAGGGCGAGAGAGCGAGTGAGGGCGAGAGAGCGAGTGAGGGCGAGAGAGCGAGTGAGGGCGAGAGAGCGAGTGAGGGCGAGAGAGCGAGTGAGGGCGAGAGAGCGAGTGAGGGCGAGAGAGCGAGTGAGGGCGAGAGAGCGAGTGAGGGCGAGAGAGCGAGTGAGGGCGAGAGAGCGAGTGAGGGCGAGAGAGCGAGTGAGGGCGAGAGAGCGAGTGAGGGCGAGAGAGCGAGTGAGGGCGAGAGAGCGAGTGAGGGCGAGAGAGCGAGTGAGGGCGAGAGAGCGAGTGAGGGCGAGAGAGCGAGTGAGGGCGAGAGAGCGAGTGAGGGCGAGAGAGCGAGTGAGGGCGAGAGAGCGAGTGAGGGCGAGAGCGCGAGTGAGGGCGAGAGCGCGAGTGAGGGCGAGAGCGCGAGTGAGGGCGAGAGCGCGAGTGAGGGCGAGAGCGCGAGTGAGGGCGAGAGCGCGAGTGAGGGCGAGAGCGCGAGTGAGGGCGAGAGCGCGAGTGAGGGCGAGAGCGCGAGTGAGGGCGAGAGCGCGAGTGAGGGCGAGAGCGCGAGTGAGGGCGAGAGAGTGAGTGAGGGCGAGAGCGCGAGTGAGGGCGAGAGAGTGAGTGAGGGCGAGAGAGTGAGTGAGGGCGAGAGAGTGAGTGAGGGCGAGAGAGTGAGTGAGGGCGAGGGAGTGAGTGAGGGCGAGAGAGTGAGTGAGGGCGAGAGAGTGAGTGAGGGCGAGAGAGTGAGTGAGGGCGAGAGAGTGAGTGAGGGCGAGAGAGTGAGTGAGGGCGAGAGATAGATAGTGAGTGAGGGCGAGAGAGATAGTGAGTGAGGGCGAGAGAGATAGTGAGTGAGGGCGAGAGAGATAGTGAGTGAGGGCGAAAGCTAGATAGAGTGAGGGCAATAGATAGAGCGAGGACGATACATTTAGTTTTAACCCATTTTGATAGATGGAAAATGATTAATTTTTAAATATTTAAAAAAATGGAAGATAAACCTTCTTTTGAGTGTTTCTCGATGCTTCCACTCATGACGGCCAGGCCAATAGCTGTGTAAACTGATGGAGAAGGGCGTTGAGTGAACTCCATTTGAGCGATGCATTATCTGGCATTATCCTAGTACTAAAATCCACCAGGCATCCAGATCTGAGTGCATATTTATTGAGTAAATAAATGTGGAAAGATACTAGTCACAGCTTCATCTAACAAAAAAAGCCAATATAAATATGGACCAGCGGAGTCTGGTGGCTTAGTAGACTAATGCGTCCACTGGGGGGCCTGTGTTCAAATACCGACAGGTCCACTCACCTTTTATGTTTCAGAGGTCGATAAAATGTGTACCATTGATTTGGGTAACAAACATCTGTTATTTAACGCAAAGATACGTGCGCTCTACAAATACACATTATGATTAATATTGAAAGGGAGTGAGAAATATATAGATTCATGCAGCTGGTAATATCAATATCTAAAAAAAAGATACCATAAAAATGAGTCCCAATTATAAGCCATGGGATAGAGCCAGGCTGGAGAAAATTTTTATCAGCCAGGTAACATTTACAGCAGACTTCTATCCGCCACAATGACCCGGGACTGCTTTCCAGGGTCACCCTCAGAATCTAGTAAATTCCTAACTTGCACTCCACCACAGAATCAAACAATACAGAATGAGATTGATTCTGTCGTCTCTGGAGTAAGAACACATTAACCATCTTCTGCGAAACACCGAAGTGTGAGAAAACACTAACTGCAGAATGTCCCAGGCGTGTTTCAAGACCAAAAACCTGCAGATTGTAGTAACAATATTCCCAAGGATAGTAGCGTGAGACAGAACAGGAAAAAAAAATAGCTCCGAAGAAGAGGAGAGCAGATGCCACCGACGCAGCGTTAGCGCCCCACTTCGGCCCTCATGCCTATGGACTAGTAATTAATAGGGCATGCCAGGAACAGGACGGCAAACCAGGTGTTTATCACCCTATTGAGCGGCACTGCTCAGAGGGCACGAAACGAGCCCATGCGCTATGAGCACCCGGTTAGCATCTGAACATGGAACGTGCTGTGCCCTGGAGGGCAGCACGACCGTCCCTGTTTGAGCAAAGGCTTCCACATCAAAGAGCAGGTGTCAAGGGGGCGCCATGACGAAGGAGGAGAGTGTGAGTGGGGACCCCAGTCGGCGATGCGCACTGACCCGTGGATGTCATAGTGCAGCATTCGTGTGCTCTCGGGTGACTGAAATCTAAGGGGCGGTGTGTGTTCCACCAGCGATGGGACCCTAAGGGGACAATAGCGTGTGTTCTCTGGTGACTCAGATGTAAAGGGTGATAGATGCCCAGAAAAGTGGCACAGAGTGAATGAGACCCGGTTAGCATCTGAACATGGAACGTGCCGTGCCCTGGAGGGCAGAAGAAACAGAAAGGTACCTGGATTCCCACTTTTTGTTTTTGAAAACATGACTATTTTATTTTTGTGGTTAGGTTCTTTTATTCAACCTTTTGTTTTGAATAGGAAAACTCTTCTACTCGCAGAACATATAATTTATGCCATAAAAACACTTTACATAAAAACATAAACAAATAACTTTGGACAAAATCAACTTGACAAGGAGTAAACACGAAAATACAAATAAACAATATTCACTGTAGCACACTATCTTTCGTTCATGTGTGTGTAACCAAATTCCTCAAAAAGACATGTTGCTCAGTTGATTCATCACACCAAGTAACCTAGCCGTTAATTGCCTATTTGTAAACCAATAAGAAGATTTTCAATTTAAGAATGTGCCGACGCATTTCCAGCCACGTATAAATTCTTCGCAGGCTTTCATCAGGGCTTCTTATTATGGACACAGTAGGGCAATCTATGAAGCAAAGTAAAAATAAATTTGAAAACTAACCAGCAATGGTACCTCTGACCTTCCCAAGCAGACTCCATCATTGTCTGATGGCTACATTTCATAACTAGTAGAAGATTCTTAAATTGTGGACTTTTAGTGAATTCCAACAGATGGATGGCGGCCAACAACTAGAGTACTCTAGAAGAGACAATTATCTTATTCAGTTTTTTTGCTCTTACACCGAATTTCATGGGGCTGATGATAAGTCATTCTATCCAAGCCTACCTTGCGTTTATTTCTTGTTCGCGCAATAACTCAATCTCAATCTTTTAGTTTTATGGGAGGCCATAGACTGGGGTCAGCTCTGTATTGGATTATGGCGGCATCTCGGTCACTGCTTTCCCTCTTCTATTTGCCGGTCCTGTTACAAATAAAATGCCGGCAGCCCAATTAGTACGTGTTATTTTCCTTAACAGGAGATGTATATTACTATTGCGCCACCTTCTCACCTACTCACTTGTGGAATATCCCAGGGGCCGGTTCCCACGTTCTTTCTTGGCCAGACCAAGCTCAATTGTGGTCGTCTTCTGTCACTCACTAATAAGAACCGGAGCTGTAATTAATCATAGGCTCACGGTTTCCATGACTGTATTGTGATTAATTATGCAGGCGTCCTCTTACCTACTCTACTTGTTTTCGCTCCACCATGCAAACCAGGCGTCTTCGCTACAACCAGCTACCAGTTAGTTTACCCGGAAGCGGTGTTTTATGAAATTAGCCAATGTGCCTCTAAGGATTCTGGGGATTGTAGTCAAACTCCGGTCTTTGGTATAAACACATCGCGATACAAGCCTGTCTCATCACCTATGCGCTGTTAATGTATTTTCCCGTAGTTTAATTACATTTGCCAATATTTTCAGATCAAAAAACGCCATTATAGCAATATTCACAATGGCCCACCCGCTATTTTTTCAAGGTGTTAAACCACTTAGTTCCTTGACCCAGCCAGTTGGACATTAATTCCCTTCAGTTGCATATTCGTCATTATCACAGTTCTAGAATCTCATTCCAATAGATGTTCAGAAAGTTTATTTACCTCGCGCCCATTTTATGTGTATTTTTATGTCTTCCGCCAGCGTAATGTACTGTCTTGAGGGTTTTTTTTTTTAAATGAAGGAGCTTACACCACTCTAGATAACTCAGACATTTCTTTAAGGCCAGTCAGAATGCTATTAAATTTCATAATTCGGTAGGCTTCCTTAGTCAATAGAATGGAATCGATGTCCGCAGTGAGTCTAGATGTATTTACCACCATCAGGACTGTCCACTTGAAGTCGTGCTCAGAATGATTTTCTTTCAGCAAATATCTACCATCGGGGCCTTAATTCTAGAGCGATGTGTGATTCTATGGTTGGTTGGTTGGTCTTACCAATATATATTTTTTGACACTGGCAAACCACAGCGTATATGACATTTTTTGTCTTACAGTTCTCGGGTGACTCAGATGTAAAGGGTGATAGATGCCCAGAAGTGGCACAGAGTGAATGAGATCCGGTTAGCATCTGAACATGGAACGTGCCGTGCCCTGGAGGGCAGCCCGACCGTCCCTGTTTGAGCAAAGGCTTCCACATCAAAGAGTAGGTGTCAAGAGGACACCATGACTAAGAGGAGGAGAATGAGTGGGGACCCCAGTCGGCGATGCACACTGACCCGTGGATGTCATAGTGCAGCATGCGTGTGCTCTCGGGTGACTGAAATCTAAGGGGCGGTGTGTGTTCCACCAGTGATGGGGCCCTAAGGGGACAAAAGCGTGTGTTCTCGTGTGACTCAGATGTAAAGGGTGATAGATGCCCAGAAAAGTGGCACAGAGTGAATGAGAAATGCTCAAAATGCAGCAAAGAATGAGTGAGAAACAATGAGAAAAGCACAGAAAAGGGACTGAGAAAATGAGAAAAGCACAAAAAAGCGTCAAGGAGTGAATGGTCGGGAATAAGATGCACAAAAAAAGGCAAAGAAAGGATGAGAAATACTCAAAAACGAAGCAGAGAATAAAAGAGAAATGAGAGGAAAAATGCACAAAAAAGCGAGCCTAATAGAGGGCAGAAAAACGTGAAAAAAACGAGTCCAATAGAGGCAGAAAGGCACAAAAAACGAGCCTAACAGGGGCATAAAAAACGCGGCCGCGAAATGAAAGCCTTTGATGCAGCAGGGGGCGGAGCAGATCCCTTTGAAGTGAAGCTGCTGGCGGCACCACGCTGGGGAAGCAACAGATGGCTGGCTTTGATGTGGTGAGGCAGGCGGATAGAAGCGCGTGCACGGGACACATGCACTTCTGGAAATCCGCATTTCGAGAGCTTAGTTTAGCTTAGTTTCGCGTCAATAGTCTCGTCCTATTCATTCCTTGCGGATTAGAAAAGGACGAGACCTAAAAAGCGAGTCTAACAGGGGCAGATGGGCACAAAAAAAGGATCTAACAGAGGGCAGAAGGGCACAAAAACAAGGGAAACAAGGGAAAGAAGCATTTGCAATGCAATAGGCCTCGCATTAGTAAAGTTACAGGTATTAGTATTGTAAATGACAAATTTTGTATTTATGTTTTTGTTTTGAAAATAGCAAAATTAATAGCTTTATCATTTACAATGCCAATAGTGTTAACTTCGTCAAACGTGACACCTATAGCATTTGTAGTGAAATGTGTTATATTTACATGACTTAGATGTATTAATATTAAAAACAACAATGGGTTGTATTTTTTTCAATAATTAAAACTTAAAAGTTACTGTAATTTATAACAGCAATAGCTTAAACTTTTTCAAATAACTTTTTGGAAGATTGTGTTTAGAGTATATTGTGATGAAAATACAAGAACAGAAGTGAAATATTAACATTTTTTGTGACATTTGTAATAAAGTTTGAAACATTGAGAGAACATATTTGAATAAGTTGTTGAATGGTTGCACATATTGATGCTGTGGTGGCTCTGAATGATGCTGTGGCAACAAGTGATGCTGTTGCGTTTAGTGATGCTGTGGTAGCGCATAGTGATGTTGTGGTGCCCCTGAGTGATGCTGTGGTGATGCGATGGATAGTGAGGGCAATAGATAGAGGCAGGAAAGAGGGTGAGGGGTGGAGTGTGGGCGAGGGATGGATGGATGGATGGATGGAGTGGATGGATGGATGGATGGATGGATGGATGGATGGATGGAGGGAGTGGGGGATGGATGGATGGATGATGGAGGGAGTGGGGGATGGATGGATGGATGATGGAGTGAGTGGGGGATGGATGGATGGATGATGGAGTGAGTGGGGGATGGATGGATGGATGATGGAGTGAGTGGGGGATGGATGGATGGATGATGGAGTGAGTGGGGGATGGATGGATGGATGATGGATGGACGATGGATGGATGGATGGACGATGGATGGAGTGGGGGATGGATGGATGGACGATGGATGGAGTGGGGGATGGATGGATGGACGATGGATGGAGTGGGGGATGGATGGGGGATGGATGGAGTGGGGGATGGATGGGGGATGGATGGAGTGGGGGATGGATGGGGGATGGATGGAGTGGGGGATGGATGGGGGATGGATGGAGTGGGGGATGGATGGGGGATGGATGGAGTGGGGGATGGATGGATGATGGAGTGGGGGATGGATGGATGATGGAGTGGGGGATGGATGGATGATGGAGTGGGGGATGGATGGATGATGGAGTGGGGGATGGATGGATGATGGAGTGGGGGATGGATGATGGAGTGGGGGATGGATGGATGGATGGAGTGGGGGGATGGATGGAGTGGGGGATGGATGGGGGGATGGGTGGATGGATGGATGGATGGATGGGGGGATGGGTGGATGGATGGATGGATGGAGTGGGGGATGGATGGATGCTGGAGGGAGTGGGGGATGGATGGATGGACGATGGAGTGAGTGGGGGATGGATGGATGGACGATGGAGTGAGTGGGGGATGGATGGATGGACGATGGAGTGAGTGGGGGATGGATGGATGGACGATGGATGGAGTGGGGGATGGATGGATGATGGAGTGGGGGATGGATGGATGATGGAGTGGGGGATGGATGGATGATGGAGTGGGGGATGGATGGATGATGGAGTGGGGGATGGATGGATGCTGGAGGGAGTGGGGGATGGATGGATGGACGATGGATGGAGTGGGGGATGGATGGATGATGGAGTGGGGGATGGATGGATGATGGAGTGGGGGATGGATGGATGATGGAGTGGGGGATGGATGGATGATGGAGTGGGGGGATGGATGGATGGATGGAGTGGGGGGATGGATGGATGGATGGAGTGGGGGGATGGATGGATGGATGGAGTGGGGGGATGGATGGATGGATGGATGGATGGAGTGGGGGGATGGATGGATGGATGGAGTGGGGGGATGGATGGATGGGGGGGTGGATGGATGGATGGGGGGATGGATGGGGGGATGGGTGGGGGGATGGGGGGATGGGGGGATGGGGGGATGGGGGGATGGGGGGATGGGGGGATGGGGGGATGGGGGGATGGGGGGATGGATGGATGGATGGAGTGGGGGATGGATGGATGCTGGAGGGAGTGGGGGATGGATGGATGGATGATGGAGTGAGTGGGGGATGGATGGATGGATGATGGAGTGAGTGGGGGATGGATGGATGGGATGGATGGATGGATGGATGGGATGGATGGATGGATGGGATGGGTGGATGGATGGATGGGATGGAGTGGGGGATGGATGATGGAGTGGGGGATGGATGATGGAGTGGGGGATGGATGGATGATGGAGTGGGGGATGGATGGATGATGGAGTGGGGGATGGATGGATGATGGAGTGGGGGATGGATGGATGGATGATGGAGTGGGGGATGGATGGATGGATGATGGAGTGGGGGATGGATGGATGGATGATGGAGTGGGGGATGGATGGATGGATGGATGATGGAGTGGGGGATGGATGGATGGATGATGGAGTGGGGGATGGATGGATGGATGATGGAGTGGGGGATGGATGGATGGATGATGGAGTGGGGGATGGATGGATGGATGATGGAGTGGGGGATGGATGGATGGATGATGGAGTGGGGGATGGATGGATGGATGATGGAGTGGGGGATGGATGGATGATGGAGTGGGGGATGGATGGATGGATGATGGAGTGGGGGATGGATGGATGGATGATGGAGTGGGGGATGGATGGATGGATGATGGAGTGGGGGATGGATGGATGGATGATGGAGTGGGGGATGGATGGATGGATGATGGAGTGGGGGATGGATGGATGGATGATGGAGTGATGGATGGATGGATGATGGAGTGATGGATGGATGGATGATGGAGTGGGGGATGGATGGATGGATGATGGAGTGGGGGATGGATGATGGAGTGGGGGATGGATGGATGGATGGATGATGGAGTGGGGGATGGATGGATGGATGATGGAGTGGGGGATGGATGGATGGATGATGGAGTGGGGATGGATGGATGATGGAGTGGGGGATGGATGGATGGATGATGGAGTGGGGGATGGATGGATGGATGATGGAGTGGGGGATGGATGGATGGATGATGGAGTGGGGGATGGATGGATGGATGATGGAGTGGGGGATGGATGGATGGATGATGGAGTGGGGGATGGATGGATGGATGATGGAGTGGGGGATGGATGGATGGATGATGGAGTGGGGGATGGATGGATGGATGATGGAGTGGGGGATGGATGGATGGATGATGGAGTGGGGGATGGATGGATGGATGATGGAGTGGGGGATGGATGGATGGATGATGGAGTGATGGATGGATGGATGATGGAGTGATGGATGGATGGATGGATGATGGAGTGATGGATGGATGGATGGATGATGGAGTGATGGATGGATGGATGGATGATGGAGTGATGGATGGATGGAGGATGGAGTGGGGGATGGGTGGAGTGGGGGATGGGTGGATGGATGGAGTGGGGGATGGATGGATGATGGAGTGGGGGATGGATGGATGATGGAGTGGGGGATGGATGGATGATGGAGTGGGGGATGGATGGATGATGGAGTGGGGATGGATGGATGATGGAGTGGGGGATGGATGGATGGATGATGGAGTGGGGGATGGATGGATGGATGATGGAGTGGGGGATGGATGGATGGATGATGGAGTGGGGGATGGATGGATGGATGATGGAGTGGGGGATGGATGGATGATGGAGTGGGGGATGGATGGATGATGGAGTGGGGGATGGATGGATGATGGAGTGGGGGATGGATGGATGGATGATGGAGTGGGGGATGGATGGATGATGGAGTGGGGGATGGATGGATGGATGATGGAGTGGGGGATGGATGGATGGATGATGGAGTGGGGGATGGATGGATGGATGATGGAGTGGGGGATGGATGGATGATGGAGTGGGGGATGGATGGATGGATGATGGAGTGGGGGATGGATGGATGATGGAGTGGGGGATGGATGGATGGATGATGGAGTGGGGGATGGATGGATGGATGATGGAGTGGGGGATGGATGGATGGATGATGGAGTGGGGGATGGATGGATGGATGATGGAGTGGGGGATGGATGGATGGATGATGGAGTGGGGGATGGATGGATGGATGATGGAGTGGGGGATGGATGGATGGATGATGGAGGGGGGGATGGATGGATGGATGATGGAGTGGGGGATGGATGGATGGATGATGGAGTGGGGGATGGATGGATGGATGATGGAGTGGGGGATGGATGGATGGATGATGGAGTGATGGATGGATGGATGATGGAGTGGGGGATGGATGGATGATGGAGTGGGGGATGGGTGGATGGATGGAGTGGGGGATGGGTGGATGGATGGAGTGGGGGATGGGTGGATGGATGGAGTGGGGGATGGATGGATGGAGTGGGGGATGGATGGATGATGGAGTGGGGGATGGATGGATGATGGAGTGGGGGATGGATGGATGATGGAGTGGGGGATGGATGGATGGATGATGGAGTGGGGGATGGATGGATGATGGAGTGGGGGATGGATGGATGGATGATGGAGTGGGGGATGGATGGATGATGGAGTGGGGGATGGATGGATGATGGAGTGGGGGATGGATGGATGATGGAGTGGGGGATGGATGGATGATGGAGTGGGGGATGGATGGATGATGGAGTGGGGGATGGATGGATGGATGATGGAGTGGGGGATGGATGGATGATGGAGTGGGGGATGGATGGATAATGGAGTGGGGGATGGATGATGGAGTGGGGGATGGATGGATGATGGAGTGGGGGATGGATGGATGATGGAGTGGGGGATGGATGGATGATGGAGTGGGGGATGGATGGATGGACGATGGAGTGGGGGATGGATGGATGGACGATGGAGTGGGGGATGGATGGATGGACGATGGAGTGGGGGATGGATGGATGGACGATGGAGTGGGGGATGGATGGATGGACGATGGAGTGGGGGATGGATGGACGATGGAGTGGGGGATGGATGGACGATGGAGTGGGGGATGGATGGATGGACGATGGAGTGGGGGATGGATGGATGGACGATGGAGTGGGGGATGGATGGATGGACGATGGAGTGGGGGATGGATGGATGGATGATGGAGTGGGGGATGGATGGATGGATGATGGAGTGGGGGATGGATGGATGGATGATGGAGTGGGGGATGGATGGATGGAGGGGGGGATGGGTGGATGGAGGGGGGGATGGGTGGATGGAGGGGGGGATGGGTGGATGGAGGGGGGGGATGGATGGATGGAGTGGGAGGATGGATGGATGGATGGAGTGGGAGGATGGATGGATGGAGTGGGAGGATGGATGGATGGAGTGGGAGGATGGATGGATGGAGTGGGAGGATGGATGGATGGAGTGGGAGGATGGATGGATGGAGTGGGGGATGGATGGAGTGGGAGGATGGATGGATGGAGTGGGAGGATGGATGGAGTGGGAGGATGGATGGATGGAGTGGGGGATGGATGGATGGAGTGGGGGATGGATGGATGGAGTGGGGGGGTGGATGGATGGAGTGGGGGATGGATGGATGGAGTGGGGGATGGATGGATGGAGTGGGGGATGGATGGAGTGGGGGATGGATGGATGGAGTGGGGGATGGATGGATGGAGTGGGGGATGGATGGATGGAGTGGGGGATGGATGGATGGAGTGGGGGATGGATGGATGGAGTGGGGGATGGATGGATGGATGGAGTGGGGGATGGATGGATGGAGTGGGGGATGGATGGATGGAGTGGGGGATGGATGGATGGAGTGGGGGATGGATGGATGGAGTGGGGGATGGATGGATGGAGTGGGGGGATGGATGGATGGAGTGGGGGATGGATGGATGATGGAGTGGGGGATGGATGGATGATGGAGTGGGGGATGGATGGATGGATGATGGAGTGGGGGATGGATGGATGGATGATGGAGTGGGGATGGATGGATGATGGAGTGGGGGATGGATGGATGATGGAGTGGGGGATGGATGGATGGATGATGGAGTGGGGGATGGATGGATGGATGATGGAGTGGGGGATGGATGGATGGATGATGGAGTGGGGGATGGATGGATGGATGATGGAGTGGGGGATGGATGGATGGATGATGGAGTGGGGGATGGATGGATGGATGATGGAGTGGGGGATGGATGGATGGATGATGGAGTGGGGATGGATGGATGATGGAGTGGGGGATGGATGGATGATGGAGTGGGGGATGGATGGATGATGGAGTGGGGGATGGATGGATGATGGAGTGGGGGATGGATGGATGATGGAGTGGGGGATGGATGGATGATGGAGTGGGGGATGGATGGATGATGGAGTGGGGGATGGATGGATAATGGAGTGGGGGATGGATGGATGATGGAGTGGGGGATGGATGGATGATGGAGTGGGGGATGGATGGATGATGGAGTGGGGGATGGATGGATGATGGAGTGGGGGATGGATGGATGATGGAGTGGGGGATGGATGGATGATGGAGTGGGGGATGGATGGATGATGGAGTGGGGGATGGATGGATGATGGAGTGGGGGATGGATGGACGATGGAGTGGGGGATGGATGGATGGACGATGGAGTGGGGGATGGATGGATGGACGATGGAGTGGGGGATGGATGGATGGACGATGGAGTGGGGGATGGATGGATGGAGTGGGGGATGGATGGATGGAGTGGGGGATGGATGGATGGAGTGGGGGATGGATGGATGGAGTGGGGGATGGATGGATGGAGTGGGGGGATGGATGGAGTGGGGGGATGGATGGAGTGGGGGGATGGATGGAGTGGGGGGCCAAAGGCAATAAAAAACTAGTACAATCAGGGAAGCAGAAGGCAAGAAAACGAGGGCAATCAGGGGAGCATAAGGCAAGACAAGAAAAACCAGAGTAAAGATTTTTTTTCATGTACGATTTTTTTTTATGAAGAAAAGTGGAGGAGGCCCCCTTATCTGTCGATTCTGGGACAGGGGAGAATAGATGAAAAAACAGGGAAGTCCCACTGGTAACCCTAATAGGTTAGTGTTATATAGTAGGTGCCCAAAGTCTTGTTTTTTTACTAATACCAATCACACAGTAGTATTACCAAACCTTATCTGCAGCTTCATTAGATTACATATTAGCCAACATTGTAATGAAAAAATGTCAGATGTATTTAATAGCTTCTAGGCTCACACTCTACTTATTATTTTGTCAAAATTAAAAAGGACAGTAAAATTTGGTTTTAGAAAAATATAACATGTGTATGTTTATTTCAGAGTCGCAAGTAAATCACAATAATCACAGTTGATAAAAACAATTTTTACAGTAACATATTTAAAAACATTCAAAATCATTGGTATACACAATAAACAATTTATACATTATCAAGTTAAGTGTTCACAAGAACAGGGTTTTTTTTTTATTACAGTAGGATGACGACACAGCTAAAACTGCCTCCACCCAATAAATATGCAGTAAAACAGATTGAATTCTTACTGTCATAATAAATTTGAATTTGGTGGACACTAGGTGGCGCGCTTGCTTCATTTTAGTACTCCGAAATAAATTGCATTCTTCAGTTTTGGAGGGGTCTTCAAGCATGCAGAGTTAGTTAGATGTGAAATGACAATACCGGTGAAATTTTAAGAGGTTTCATCTGCTGACACAAAAAACACTTCAATCACATCTGACTCTCCAGGTCAGATAAACAACGCTCTGTTCATCTTTAAGTACTCGGTTGCACTTAGGTGAAACGGAAATGGGAGTAAATTGCCCTGTGACAAATGAATTACGGGTATTCTTCACCTGCGAATTTTCAGGACCCACGGTGCATTATCGAAGAGAAAGCTACACTTAGACTTGGGTTACTCTAATGCAATCAGCACCGCAGCAGGTTGGGAATCTTGCTGAAAGGCACGTGCGTCGTGATTAGCTGAGCCACGTGACTTCAGTGTGAACTAGGTCAGGATGAAAGCAAATGCTGAAACTAGTGTTTCCCATGTACCTCATTTGCATGTGAAAGGAAGCCTGTCTGGTGTCCCGGCAGTCCAGATACGAATAACAAAAGAGGCAGAGATTGTGCTCGAGAAAATCAAAGATAATTTGAATGTGTTTCTTTCAGTCAGAATATTATTTAAGCGCGAGCAGGATTAAATTAGCGGTAAAATAAAAGCTATGCTAATGGTTAAAAGTTCTGGTGATGGACAATTGAAATAAAAGTTTTTTTAAGACACTTTTGCAAACCGCTGTTGTGATGTACACAAAGGATAATACGGTTACATTTTTCTCATTGCTGTGGGGAGGTGGGGGGGGGGGGAGAAATGCGAGACACGGCCTGGCGGACGTGAAGTGTGAAGCAGTGGGCGGGGGAGCCCTTTGAAGTGAAGCTCTCAGAGGCAGGCGGCTCAGGAGCGAGGGAAAAGCGTGTGCTAGTGTTCACGTGAACTGTCGGAAATCCGCCCGATGGTTGGAGAACTTATTTTGCCCACTAAAATTCTCCTCTATCCATTCCTTGCGGAATGGGATAGGCGAGCCCTAACTAGTCTAATAGGGGCACAAAGGCACAAAAAACGAGTCTAACAGAGGGCAGAAGGGCAGACAAACAAGGGAAGCAAGGGAATTATGGGGAAAGGAAGAACACAACTCATAACTTTGATTAGGTGGGACTAAAACGCAAGTACCTACTTTCGAAGTTGGCCTTCCATCAGAATGTTCACAACCAAAGCTTTCTAGTTTGAAAGTAACACACAAAGTAAGCACTGAAAGCTCTGCAGTGTTACTAACCATGTCATTCACATCAGCTCATGTCAGACGTTTTTCACTACACGTGCACCACAAAAATAACACTTCGCACCCAACATTTGTAGCTTGTCCGTAGCTTGTCTGTGGCAATAAGGACACCCATAGCTCGGTGCCTGGAAGAGAGAAATAAACAGCAGGGCGGGGTGGCAGGAGAGGGAGATGTCGAAAGAAAGTAAATCAGGGACAGAAATTAGGAATTCCAGATATGGACAGAGATAATGAAAGACAGGCAGAGCAGGACAAAAGTCAAAGATAGGGAGAAGAGAGAAAGTCAGACAATTATACAGAGAGGGAGAAAGAAGACTGACAGGAAGTGGCAAAAAAAAAAGAAAGATGGAGAGACAGGGAGAGAGCGTCAGTGACAGATGGCTACAGAAAGATTAGGAAATAAAAGGGAGGCAGAGAGGCATAAAAGAGAGAAAGCAAAAGAAAGACAGACTAAGAAAAACAGCCAGGACGTTACAGAAAGAAAAAACCAGAGTAAGAAAGAATGTGAAGTCAGAGTGGGGCGGGGGAGAGCTCTTTGAAATGTGAAGCTCTCGGCTAGGGGGGAGGAGAAGTGAGCGGATCCCTTTGAAGCACGCACGGCCTCGCGGCCGTGAAAGAAGTGTGAACAAGCAACAAATGGCTTTCATGTGGTGATGCGAGGCAGGCGGATAGAAGCGGGTTCACGAGACCACATACACTTTTTTCAGAGCTTAGTTTAGCTCTTAGTTTAGCCCCAATAGTCTCGTCCTATTCATTCCTTGCGGAATGGAATAGGACGAGACCTAAAAACAGTAATGCAACACAACATGAATACCTAACACACTTAGGCTCAGATGCATGAAGCTAAAAACTGCTCGCAAAAGGGGCAGACTCTCAGAATCTGCCCCTTTGTGACCGGTATTTTTGCATTTGGTATGAATCATACCAAATGCAAAAATCGCAAAATTAAGAATTCGCTAAATTGCGATTACTTGCATTTAAGGAATCTCAAATTGAGATTCCTTAAATGCAATGCATTAAAGTTTAAAAAATAGCGATTTCGCTAATAGGGCTCGCAAACTACCATGAAGTTCAACTTCATGGTAATTTGCAAAAACTTTGAAAAAAATGCACTAAAGTGCATTTTTCAAAGTTTCATGTGCACAGATCAATTTCAGGGGTGCAACAGGGTGACCTTGGAAAACCCTTGCACCCTTGAAATCGCATTCTCATTTTGCGATCCGCTAATTGAGAATGTCTTCCCAATCATTCCTATGGGCCTCCAGGCCCATAAGAATGAAAGGGGAGGTATTCCTTAATTGCGACTCGCAATTTGCGAGTCGCAATTAAGGAATTTTAAGAAATCGCTATTTTTAAAGTGATTTCTTCTTGCATAGTATTATGCTATTCCTTATTAGCGATTCCTTATTTTTCGCTAATAAGGAATCGCAAAATGGATGCTTGATGCATCTGGGGGAAAGTCCTTTAAATACCGGAAGGTTTGCGATCTCTTACTACTCTTTCCCGAACAGAACTATTTTGTTATTCTGTAATGGGTTTCCCCAAGATACCAAAATAGTGTCACAGCCTCCACTCCCGATTCTTGGAGCCCAAGACACAAACTCACCATTTTTCACTGGCATATAACCACTGCACTTTTCCACCCTCTCCTCTCCTTACACCATACAATAGCCTGCTATCTGATACAGAGCCACCCTATGTCAATTCCATCGTTCATCATTCTCCAACAAGACATAAAACTTGAAGGCGCACACCACTCTGAAAGGACCTTGGAATTTCAATAACCCTCTCACCACACGTCGAGTTCGAATTTTCATCCAGTCACCTTCACAACATAACTATTAGGGTTTAAAAGTCCTAGATGACTCACAGGGTTAGTTACCACCTCTAGCCACCCACTCTCATCCAAGAAGGTACCGTCTTGGTTCCTTGAGCTCTACCTCTCAAGCACAAAGGGAGTCTTGTGCGTAGTTTCTTGTTCTGTAGTGCGATATGCCTAGACTAAATCATACACAGTCCTTCTGACATCTTGCCCTGCAACTACAGACATCTGAATCACTCCCTTAACCATTCTGTTAGCTCTTTCTACAATGCCAATGCTTTGTGGGTCGTAAAAGGCAGTGCAACGGTGAGTGATACCATTAGATCTGAGAAAACTTCCCATGTCACGTTAACTAATTGGGTATCATTGTCTGTAATGAGTAACAGTGGTCTACCCCCTCTAAAAACATTTCTTGCGCGCCACAATGGTTGCTTCAATATTAATCCCTTCATAAAGTTAGACAACCACCTGCAGAATTTGTCAAGTCACCAATGGAAATTTGCACTCGCTAACTAAAAATCAGACATGGGTCCAATGAAATAAATACACACTGACACGGCTGGCCAGGATTAGAGATATGACCCATTACGGATTACTTACCCACCTTAAGCCTTTAATCACCTTCCTTACAAACACTACATTTCACCACCCACGCTAAGACTTGGTCATCCATTCCAATAGAAAAAGTCACCATGCCAGGAATGATAAATGGAGGTCCCAGATGGGATCCGTTTTTGATTAAGGGGGGAGGAAATGTCAGGAGAGTACCTAGGACCAGAGGGACGAATGGACCACAAAGAGGATCATAGAAAATATATATTTTTTATTTTGTTGATTTAGTGCATTTAGTCATATTAACAAGGTGTTCAGAGATTATACATATAAAAATTCCTAGAATCATTGGTGCTGTTCATCATTTTTAAAGATAAATTCATAAAAGATACACAAAAGGAAAACATAGGCAAGATATGTGGTGTTCCACTTACTGTATCTCATCCAGGTAAGCCTTCTTATGAGACTTCCTAGGTACTCTCCTGACATTTCCTCCCCCCTTAATCAAAAACGGATCCCATCTGGGACCTCCATTTAGGATTCTTGGCAGGGTGACTTTCTATTGGCTTCTGTATATTTTTCCCCCCCTCGTTCCTGCCTACATCATCTATTAGTCTTGGGGAACCCCCTTCTATCTCTTTTGGTCATCCATTCCCCCACCAGAATAATGCTTTGAAGGCGGGGATGGGTTAAACCTTGCCCTAGGTGTCCCTCATGTGCCATACCAATGAGTTTTTCTCTTAAGCCCACCAGAGGAACAGACCTATCACCTCTCATCTAAACTTTCACATGTTGACAGTTAATTTATAATCTTGATAAAAAGGTCAGACCGGATCATTCTTCAATGAGAAAGGCACCAGCTGCCTCCCTTTCAACATCCTGCATAGAAACCACCAGTCCCTCATCTCGTTCCTCAGTACAGCCCATTGATTCCCAACTGACAGACAAACCAGCAATCTGCCTGAGAATTGCACCAAGCCCGGAGTGTACCCTCTAGCATAGCAATATTCCAGAAGCTTGCCAGCCCCACCTGGTAGTATAATTTTCACCAGGGGTTTGTGATCAGAGCGTAATATACATTTGGTACCCCACACATGCTGGGTAGGGCTCTAATCCAGATGCAGCAGCCAAGGCATCCCTCTCGACTACCGAATAATTCCTTTTATAACTAGTCAAAGGCCTAGAAACAAAAGCAACAGTTTTCTCGCCTCCCGCATGTTTGAGCTGGCACAGCCCCAATTCCAATAGCACTCGCATCCATCGTATAATAGCTTTCAGCTTAATATCAAAGGGAATCAGTATTCCTGCACAACAAATTCATTCTTAACATTGAAACATTTCTCTTCATCAGGCCCCCATGCAAAATTACGGCCTTTCCTAACCAATGCTGGCAGAATCGGTTATCCGCAAACCTCTGCACAAACTTGGAATAATATTCTATGACACCAATCAAGGATCTCAATTGGTCTGTAGGTCTTGGAGCGAGTTAAATTGCTTTTAGCAACTTTTCCTTCGGCTTGACCCCATCAGCTGACAGTATACCCCAAAAATTTCACTTGCTCTGCGAGAAAACATTTTTCCTTACGCAGAGGAATGCTAACATTCACAATTATCTGCAATGCCAGTTTCAAGAATAAGTTATGTTCCTGCACGGTTTTCCCAAAAATTCTAAATATCATCTTGGAAGTAAAGTATGTTATCCATTCCTTTAAACACTTTAGATATCATGCGTTGAAAAACGCGTGTCACTGAAGATTGCCCAAACAGCATTTGTGTAAAATGAAAAGTTCCTTTGAATGTGAAATACAATGAATGGCTTAGAATCTTCGTGCAGTTTAATCTGATGGTATGAACTTTTGAGTTCCAACTTCGAAAAATACCTTCAGCATCAAAACCAATTTTTGGATATGGTAAGGAAAAGGTGTCTGCCACTATGTTCTGTTTTAATAACCTCAAGTCTACACAGAATCTCAGATGACCGTTCGGTTTGTGTGTGATGACCACCGGAGAAACCCAATTGTAAGCCTCCACATATTCAATGATCCCTTCATGTAACATTTCCTATAACAACTCTTTTACACCATCCCTGACAATTATAGGAACTCTCCTTAGTTTATGTTGAACTGGAACAGCCCCCTTAAGAACTATTTTGTCAGCATAACCTTTCAGCATGCCCAATTTCTCGTCAAAAATGTGTTGCATGGAATTTAGAATGTCAGTAACTGCCTCATCATCCACAACCATTACTTGCATACAATTATATGTAGCTCATATTGATGCTCCCATCCAAGTATCGCTGAAACCTCCTCAGACACAAAAACCTTTCCTTTGACCGTTCTAGCCCCAAACTATCTTGGAATTCATGAACCCCACAATGTCAATTGTTTCCCCATGGTAATTACTCAAAGAAATGTCTGTTTCAATAATTCATGACTCTGTAAATAAGGTTTTAGGCACAATAGTGTATTTAGATCCTGCGTCTACCATGAGTAGTACTTCACGCCCATTGATCTTAAATCCCGCCTTGGGTCTATTTCTCCTATGGCCCTCAGTAACTACATCCTCCTCCTTGTCTATACTCAAACTTCTGTCAGTAGATTAAACTACATCATTAGATTCCTCATTAACATAAGCTACTCTCTTTAAGCGCAATCCTGTTCACATTTGCAAAATGACTTGTACGACCAAACCCTCGGCCTGCTCTGTTGTTGGCAAAACAAACTTTTGAATCAGACGCATAACCAGAACTTCTACAAAGATTGCAACCCCTTCCCTGTGTAGATGAAGGAAAATCTCATCCCTTGAGAGCTGTGGATTATACTGGTTGCGAAGTATCACGAGTTAACTTACTTACAGCTGCAACCTCAAAAACTTCAGTTTTATGTTCCTTTATCTCTAAATCTATCATGTACAAATAAGACTGTTCAAGAACTTTGACAATTCCTATGGCATAAGTTAAAGTAGGGTTTTTGGATGCCCCCAACGACTCCTGAATTTTCTTGTTGTGACACTGAACTATAAGTTGATCCTTACAGCTTCCTCAGTCATTGCCCCAAAACAACACTTGGTAACCAATTCATGTAGTCTATTTACAAATGCATCTATTCGCTCCTCTGTGTTTTTAATGAGGAGTATAAAGTTTATACCAGGTCATAACTAGCTTTTCTTCCTTACCACAACAAATTTCTAGTCTACGTATAGCTTTCTTACACACATGTATAATTTGACCATTAGCTTCCACAGTTGCAAGTAAATACTTAAACACTCTTTGACCCTCTTGCCTAGAGCACTCAACAAAGTCTTCTTTCACGTAGGTTTGAACTCCTCCCTATCGAGTGCCTCTAAGTAACTGTCGAACATTAAAATCCAGTCATCCTAAGCCATAGGTGGTGTGCCAGAATGTTGCAAAAAAACAAGGTGGAGGAATAAATGACACATGAAGGTTGGCAGGAGTTAAAAGGATTTCAGAACGATTATCACTAGATGCTTCCATGATCAGCACAATTACTACTGAAGGTCAAGCAAGAACGATAAAAAAACCACAAACCAACCCAAAGTAATATGTCTCTCCGTGACTTTCTAACACACGCTCAATGTGTTCAACCCTGATGCAATAATAGGACTAGGCTGTAACTCTCCACGTACAGATGAATGTACCTTGGATTTAGAAACTGTCCATGTGTGCACCTCACAGTCGAAACACTATGTACACAATATTGTTCCCCAAGAAGGATACAATGTGGCAGAGAAAACGCAACAATGCACACCAATGCGTGTTTTTCCTCCAGATCCTTGGACTGAATGAAGTGCAGTCCTGTGGCAGTCACCAGTACACGCAGATGCAGGTTCTCCCTTGCGGATGGCAATTAAAGACAACGCTGAATCCAGGAGACAAATGCAATATGTCACTTTCCCAAAAATACTGGACCGCCTCAATGAGAGTTCTCCCTTCTAGATGAAATTCGATATCCAAGATGGCCTCTGAAGACACACGCAACGTGCCTTGTGTCACGTATTACACGTCTAGTGCACTCCACGTTGTACGTTACCTCGAAGTTGCCCATATGATGCACATAGTCTTAGACCCTCCTGCGATCACCTCAGGACTCTCATATGATGACTTAATGCCATCAATAGTAATCCCCGCCGATACAATGATGCCCGCTACGAGCCACAACGCTGTACATCTCTGTAGCCACACATGCATGGCGTGCTCCGCAACGGGTTCTTCCCCTCGACTCCTCACCGATCTGAACTGATGTGCCAATGATGACCACCATGTGGCATTGTTCCCCAATCAGCTTGGCAAAATGTCGCCAAATTGTTATGACGGAAACACAGGATCGCTTTGACAGTAAGAGTTTATTCAGCAGCACAGGTAGGAGCCAGGGTTGGATTGGGAATGAAAATCGGCCCAGGCACGCACAAATAAATAAAAAAAAATAAAAAAATAAAAATAAAAAAAAAAAAATAAATAAAAATCGGCCCACATTTGCATTAACACTCCTCGTATCTCAGCGTTGGTGTAATCTTATAAAAAAACTTTAGGAGGGGGGTAAAAAATTGCATGTGTTAGTTTACACTGGTGAAACAAGTGATGCCACTTCTACTCAGGCCCCCTGCCCCCGCTCAGTAAGTGCACACATTAATGGGCCGGCCCGTGAGACAAAGGGAGTGATACCTCTGCTTAACGGAGGTAATGAGCGTCCATTTGCATCTAGAGAGGCCACTCAGACTCCCACTGGGCCGCTGGCTGAATCCGAACAATAGAGACAGCATCCAAATAGCCCCCCCAGACTGCTCAAAAAAGCAGTCCACAGCAGAACTCGGACACCGGCCCCTCGGGCATTGCCCGAATGCCCTCGTTAACAATCCGACGCTGGTAGGAGCGGATCAGCCAGGCAAACCTAACACCAACTTCCAACATGTTCCAACCACCCAAGAATCAAGGAGACAAAGGAAGAGACGTGTCAATCACAATACATACATGGCTCGGGCGATGCATAACATTATGCCTCTGACCAACTCACGGGATTGTGGTGGGACACCATCCTTACTAATAGTCATTTTCTTCATCATCTCATCCTTCTAAAGAGTATTGATGCGGTTGGAAAGTGGCCCGTTACTTAACATGAAAAGTAAAGAGATAAAATCACAGGTTTCTAGATGTTAATGGAATTGGATTGTTTTTAGGCTAAGATTAACATGGATATCAGCTTGCCACTAGGACAAGGAGATATTTTACTTGGCTATTGGGTCTCCCATAGATCTATGGATATGAGAAAGTGAAGGGGTTTCAACCCTTTAAAAAAAAATGGTTTGTTAATGTTTCTATATTGGAAAAAGACATACAAGTATGGAGTAGGCATCTTGATATTCGGTCAGAATACCAACAGTGCTGAAACCAAATATCTATATAAAAAGAGACATGCAGACACTGGAACCACAAGGCATTGGGGAATCCTCCTCACTCCCAGAATATAATACCCAATTTACACTCTTCATTACTGGCATCTTGTGACTGCTACTGAGCACCTCTGTTGCCTTGTAATCTGGCAACAAATTGCTGCCAATGTCTTCGGTCATCCACCAGTTTTTTGGTCTGTTCTTACAATGCAACATTTGCCTCTCCTCAGGCACTGCCTGTTCACATGAGTCTTATTTATTTATTTGCTTATTTCATTTAAATGGCGCGACAGCTACCCCTGAGGGTTTCCCGGCGCCTCGGATCGGTTTTACTCAGAAAGCGGAATGTGGACACTATTGATTAAACAACCACGCTTTAACTCCCTTCCGAAATTGGAGGTAGCAGGGTTCCATGCGTAGTTGGAGTGGAAGTGAATTCCACAGTACTGGGGCCAAATGGGTAAATGAGCGTCTGCCCAACAGTGCCCGTTTGAACCTGGGAACAGTAAATTTGGCCTGATGCATGGATCGAAGGTTACGAGAGGGTAAATATTTCTGGGCCAGCCTACATAGATATGCTGGTGCTTCCCCCGAGCTAATCCTGAACATATAGCACAGTGCCTTGAATTTTACACTGTTGGCGATCCTCAGCCAGTGTAACTTCTTGAGGTGTTCTGACATACTTGTGCGCCCTGGGAGATTGAGAAGCAATCTCGCTGCAGCATTTTGAATCTGCAGCATTTTGAATGACTAAGTCGGTTCAAGGTATCTTTATTGACTCCTAGACACAAGATATTTCTGTAGTCTAATCTCGAACCGACTAGTGCCTGAAGTACTATTCTCTGTGCCCCATCCGGTAGTTGCCACAGTATTTTCCTCAACCATTTGAGGATGACAAAACAGGTTGAGGCCGCTTTGGCTGTTTGGGCACGCATAGACAACTTGTCATCAATTATCCCGAGGTTGCGAGCGGATTGTACCGTAACTGGGGATGGACCCATTTCTGCCGGCCAGTGAGTAGGATAGGGTGAAGATACCTTCAAGGGATTTTAGTGAAACAAGAATTTTGGAATCACTTAAGGAATGAAATCGTGTGGGCTTAGTGATTTGAGCCCACTAGTGCTGGTTATGCAACAGAGATTGATGTATATTCAAGACTGTCACTTGTTAGTGATCAGAAAAAGGAGAGCAAAAAGGGATTGAAGGACGGGTGTATATTTAAAAAAGTATTTAATATTTTATGAAATCAAGTTAAAATGTTGGGTACAAGATGAACAGCAATGACGCAGAAGGGAAAATACATTAGTCTACACAGCCCTTACTACATCAATTGCTCAAGCTTTTCTACCTATCAAAGAATTAAACATTCAATGGCAGATAAAGCCACGGAAAGGGTTAAATTCAGAAGCAAGGCACTGTGGGCGTGTGCGGGGCAGGCTTAGGGCAGGCGGGAGGCAGGACGAGTAAATATCAGCCGTGGAGCACAAAGCCGGTATGCTGCAGGAGCTCCGAAGCGGCGTGTAGAGAAAGTCAGCGAAGGTGAGGAAAGGCGCGAGCAACAGAGCCGGGCGAGACCACCGGCAGTGAGGGAGGAAGGGAGGGGGGGGGGGGAAACAGCTGACAGACCGCGAGCGGTCAGGAACGTGTAAAGTGACAGGAGAACGCGCCGCAGCGCGAGGAGGCAAACGCTGAAAAGCGAACAGTAATGCGAAGGCAATACGAAACACCATGCAAATAAAACAGTAATATAATATGAACTGAGAGCAAAGATAAGGACACGACTGCGAGCAGCAAGAAAAGAGGAAGCTGCGCAGTCAGTATGTCCTCTTATCTGTTTACACGGTGCTGATTGGCTTATGTACTAACGTTTTTTCTGGTTCCCATGGCCCAGTTCTCGCCTGGCCCACTGGGAACTGTAGTTTTTTCACTTATTTGGCTGCTATTGTAATAAACGCAAGATTAGAATGCATAATAAGAGCCTCCGGTCTTGCCATAAAATGCTGGACTAACCACCACCTCTGGGCTCCGGTGCAGCGTGCTGCCTGACAGAACATGCTTCAACACCTCTCCTGAGGTCGCAAGTGCTATATAAATGCAAATACAATACTGTGAGGCTTTTTTAAAGACTACTGTTACAAACTTACATTGGTGCTCACCTATTTTTTCCCCTCAAAATGCCTGGGGAAGCAGAATCAGAAAATAAGACTTCACCCCACTCCCCCCTTTCCCACCCAAGGACTACTTGTACAAAATCCCCTTCAGTAAAAGATGCATCGACAGAGCTCTCACGTGTTCCAGGAACCCAAGTACCTGCACGACTCGCTCAGCCAGTCCAGGTCAATTTTTTGCAATTTAAGGGCTATAGCCCCGACATGTATTTTACAAGGGAAACACCAGGACTACAAATCCCAGAATGCAATGACTAACCCTGGTTTCTGACGAGTTACTCCTGCTTGTATCTGGTAAGCACGAGAGCTCTGCAGAGAGGCTGGTCTTTTGCCAAATCTGCCTTGCTGTATATTATGGGGACATTAAATATTTGTGAGGGATATTAGGCATTCAACTCCTCGGGATATATACAATCTCATTAGAAGAACGACGTCAGTAGGGCTCCGGGTTAATTCCCCTCCTTGCAGGTGCCCCCTACACAGTCATCGAGATAATACGTGATGGAGTCCGTAACCATAAGGGGTTAACGAAGTAGACACAAACATGCAAGATACCGAATTATTATTGACATACAATGCTCAGCAATTTCTGGGAACACGTCTTTTCACCGCTTGCCACAGGTAGAATCAAAAGCGCTTCGACGCGAGAATGAGGAGCTATAAAAGCCCTCACACTAAGCACTATTAAGCTTACAAACTTCAAATGGCCATGAAACACGGTCAGTGGTACTCACCAGCTCCACGGTCACCGCGGAGTACATACCCCCGGCTTTGCTGAACATCCACGGGAAGTTCAGAAGTCCTGCCCCCAGGGCAGCTTTTGTCAATATAAAACCAGCTCCAAGCGTGGAGAGGTTTGGGCTCCCCGAGTCCAGCGAAGGTTTAAAGAGCCGGCCGATGCTCTCTCGAAGCGCCTCCATCTCCGCGGAGCTTGCTTCACTCTCACAAACCGAAGGTGCAACTTCAGTGTGAAGGGTTAAGAACCGCACCTGAAACCAGGTGAGTGAGGGTCAGAGCTGGCGTCTCGAGGCTGCAGATTCAACAAGTGCTAAAAAGAGTCAGAACCTTGTTTGTGGGCTATCTTTTAATTTAAGTGCACGTATGCCCTACATCGGCCGCTTCATGCCTTCAGAGCCCCAGCCACTTCAGCCAAGAGTGCAGAGCATGTGGGCCGGATCACAGCTTTGAGTAAAAGAAAATAAAACTCCCCACCAATCAGAGAGCAGGCTGTGTGATCCAATCAGCTGCCTCTGCTTGCCCCAATCACCAGTGGATGCCAGTTTTAATTAACCCCTTCCAGAGGTAAGTCAAACATTGGAGCACAGTGACTAACAGAGCCGTGCCACATTTTGCATGACATTCGTGTGCACGAGAGGTCACTGAGGCAGGAGTGACCTCTGACCTATCCAGCACTGCCCTCGATTAGTAGCTCCCACATGATTCGATGCCAGCTCAGGGGTAAGCAGTTTGTTCAGGGCTACATTTCACCTTTGTATTTTGGAACTTGTAGTCCAGTTTATTAAGCTGGACCGTAAGATTCGCAACCCCTACATTACATTAGAAGAGGAAGGGCAGGTGGAACTACTCTCGCCAGCCACCTTGAACCCCAGGGAGAGTGGTCGACACGCTAATTCATCTAGAAGGCCCCCGGGGGGACAGGGAGGGGAACACTAAGTCTAAACAGTTGGAATTTCATGTCGGAACGTTCTATTGCCTCAAGAAAGAGAGGGGGGCATAGGCTATGAGCCGAAGCACTATGGAGGATATCACACACCCCCTATTCATCACTGAACAAGATGCAAGGGAGAGGGAAGTAGGGTGAAAGGGAGAGGGAAATAGGATGAAGGGAGGGGATAGCCCACACGGACAACAAGGAGGAACAAGAGAGGGGGTAGTCCTGAAGTTGAGCACTGATGGCAGCATAAAACTATACAAACAGGTGGGTACACTTTTGTATAAAATACAACTTGAAGGGTAGAAGGTACAAATGAGAATACCTTTTATAATCTCAGACACCGTCTTGTACACCTATGTATATGGAACGCTTTATAGGATCTAACACACACAATGAAACTTCCCTTTGAATCCTGGACATAGCCTTCCAAGTATCTTGGTTGTCTGATGGGACGTGTCCATACTCTATAAAGGAAAGTCCCTTTGGGATGTTTGTTGTGAGCAGTATTCGATAATCCATGCCCTCTGCCAGTAGGATTGTCGTTGCTGGAGTATCCTGCTGATGGTTGGCATCCTTTCAGAATTTCGCCACCCTCCTGATTTCCATATTCTACCATTGTTCGTATGGATGGCATTCCAAAACAGCACCACTAATTTAATCGCTTTTGAAAACCTGGAGTCTTTGACACCCCAACTTGGAGACATAATCTTTACCTAATCATCAACATTGGCAATTTTGGTGCAATAGTTTTGGTCATATCTTTCTTTTTTGACATCCTGGTGTATCATTGGTCTTCATGGTTGTCTGGTGTTCAGGTCTATCCATCCTTTACCCCATTCCATCCATTAAGGAACTAGTGAATAATTGGAGTTTCTTCCCCTCAATTCAAATGGGGTTTTCAGTGTACTTTGCTGTGGAGTCAGACAAAATGCTCTTGAAAATGTCCACCTTCCAATTAAGGGTGTTAGCTTTTGCTAATTGTATTCCTTCCTTCAATGTTTTGTTGAAGCGTTCTATGGCACCGCTGGCTTCTGGGTGGTATAGTGCAGATGGGTGATGCCCTTCTCTAACGATCTATGCATTTCTTTAGAGCAAAATTATACTGCATTATCCGAAGAAGATAGTCGCTGGTAGCCCTTCACTTGCAAATACGTCCGTTAAAAGCATTACAACACTCTTTGAACTAGTGTCTGAAGTAATTCAGATTTCTGGCAACCTGGAGTTTAGCTCTAATAGTACTATGATGTAGGGTGCCACATTGTCCCCAGCTATGAGACCATTTAGGTCAAAGGCCAATTCATTCCATGGGTTGTTTGGAAGTTTGCGTATGTGCATCAGGATTTTCCTTGTGATTAAGAGGTCGCTCTTTTGCATGGCACGCAGTCCCTTATGGAGCTTTCAATTTGGATGTCCATGTCAGCGACCAAAAGACCATTCGGAGTCTCGCTTTGGTCTTGGAAACATCAAAGTGGCCATCATGTGCTTTATGTACGAGTTTCTCTCACAAACTCCCAGGGGGGAATTAGTTTGGAACCCCTAAACAGAATTAATCCAGTTCTGCAAGTTCATCTTTGATACAGTAATATGCTTTTAATTACTCCTTGACAGTGTTCTCGTTTGGCCATCTACTGCTTACTCTCCTCTTTGAGGCTGGTTTTCCATTCAGTCTCAGTTATCACATAGTTAGAAATGGCTGCACTTATAAGGCTCCCTCTTCCTCGTCATTCTGTGTTTCATCATATTCACTACTGTTCATGTTGGGAGGTAATCTGGAGAGACAATCCACCACTTATTCTTTACTCCGGGGATGTATTCAATTGTGGATGTGAATTGCTGTTGGTTGACCCATCTATTTCCTGATGCTGCTAGATACTGAGTCCAAACATTTTCTCTCAGTCTTTCAATGGGTATTGTAATCCTGATCTTTAAATCACTACCCCAAATTAAACTTTTGAACATTTGTATGGCCCAGAGTACTGCTAGGGCTTTCTTTTCTATTATGGAGTGGTTAGCTTCTGTCCCCCCGTAATGACCTTGATGGAAAGGAGACAGTTGCCTCATTTGTTCCTTCTGCTTGGGCGGGTACGGCTCCCAATACTTTCATGTTGGTTTCTGTGGTGATCATCACTGCTCTGCCTGGTACAAAGGATCCGAGTTGGGGTGCATTTTCCAGACACAGTTTGACATCTTGAAACTCCTTTTCACACATTTTGTCTCAGATAAACTCCACTTTTGATTTAATTAGCGACCTTGTGGAACGTTCCGTTTGCATGGTGGAGTTTCAAAACCAGTCCATAAGAAATTTTGCAAAGGAATGATCGCACTTCATCTTGGTTGGTTGGAGAGGCTACGTTCATGATGGAGCTCACCAGATTATTGGGTTCAATCTCTTTGCTGGAGATCTTGTGCCCCAGGTAGGTTATTTGTTCACATGCAAATTTGCATTCCTCAGCCTTCACTGCGAGTTCAAAGCTTTCAAACCTTTAGTACATTCATCATATTCTGCATGGTTTACCCCATAAACCAATCCATCATCCTGGTAATAGAACATTCCCAGAATGTCTGAGCATTGATTAAATGGCCCTTTGGAGCACAGAGGCTGCATAAATTAACCCGATGGGCATACGTTTGAACCTGTAAGTGCCTAGGGGTGTGAATAAGGCAGTGAGATCTTGTGACTCAAAGTGCAAGCCTATCTGGTAATTAGCTGAAGCCAGGTCCAGGGTTGAAAACCCCTTGGCTTCCTTTAAGGCTGTGAACATTTCTGTAGTCTTGGGTAGAGGAAATTTGTCTACCACTACTTCTTTGTTTAGCGCTCTTAGATCAACACAATCTCAACTTCTTGTCTGCTCTGCACGCTAGCAAAATAGGATCGAACCATTCCATGGCTTTGACTTGCTCTATATTATTCGGATCACATAATTTCTCCAATTCCATTCTCACAGCTTTTTTCACTAGTAGTCTGCGGGCTTTGGATACCACAGAGGTTGCATTAGGTTTTAACTTAATTTTGTGGAAGTAGATTTGGAGGCATCCTAGTTACCCGCTAAATTCTGAAAACTCGAGTATAAAACAGTTCTCCAGGATTGCTTGAACTTAGATTGTGTCGAGGTATTGGGGAACAGAACTACTCCCAAGTTTTTCTGTACTGGCCAACTTAAAAGGCTGTCATCTCTCAGAGAAGTACAGATTAGTTAGGGTTTCCTTCCCACCATACTGGACGTTCTCCACAAAGTAGACTTTCATACTGATCGGTTGGACCACATATCACTCGCCAAATGCCTCTTGACACATCCCTTGCACACTACCTTCCATGCTGGTTATTCACTCTAGTCAGCTATATGGCCTGTTATGCCACATTTGAAGCACTGCTCTTTGAAGCTCTGATCATTGGTTTTAAATATCTCCTTTTTCTTCACTTTCACAACATTAATTTCCCTCTTATTTCATGTGAATTGCTTTTATTCTCAACTTTCAGTTCTTTCACTCAGGAAAACAGGTGTTCCACTTGCTTTACAACTATTAACACTTTGATAAGGAGAAGGGGATCATCCTTGAGCCAAAATTCCTCACATATTATCTTTGTCACAACTAAATAAAAATGATCATGGATAGTTCATCTAGTGAAGCACCGATCCTACATGTTGCTATTACTTTTCTTAGCCCAGACACAAATTATCCTACACTTTCAAACCAAAGTGATATCTTTCAAGGATGCTGCTTGTTCTATGTAGTCTTAACAAATTTCTTTAAACATTTCATAAGGATTAGAATCTACCTCATCTGCAGATAGGTCTGGTATGTTTTCACGAACCTCCTGCACCTAGGCAATGTGGGTGTACTTGTAAAGCGCACTGCGACTCCATGGAGTATCCTGGCGCTGAAGACCGCTGGGGAACCCGTCCGGGTTTTTCCTGTGAGATGGTCCCTTTCTGGGTATCTCCAAGGTGAAACCAGGCATCCCCGGCGTCTGTGGGGGGCCGTTGTAGAGATGAGGCAAGCTTAATGCCCAGAGTTGCCGAGTGTGTTCCCTGGTTAGAGTAGGCACCGAGGCGAGAATTATCGAGTCAGTTTTGACCCTGGTCCACGACGCTGCCGCGTCGGGAATTGAACCCTGGTCCCGGGCCGTTCTCTGCTTACGGGTCTGCCGCCTCTAACCAGTGAGCCACACCACTCAATGTGGTACCGATGCCAGTGTGGAGCTCACCAGCTCACGTACGGTGTGAACAGTCAGGGCTGACAGGAATCCTCAGTGTGCGCAAATGTTCTAAATGGTCCATGCTGCTTTGGGGCCACTAATGAGGAGAGTGCGGACTTTGGGGAGGGGTTCAGGGAGAGGCTTGGGTGAGGCATCACCAGGGCCAGACTGGGAACTGAAAGCAGCCCTGGCAAATTTTGCCAGACCAGCCCCCGTCCGGCGCATAGCGGGCGAGAGTTGCGAGCGAGCCCCACCACTACTGGGGGGTTTGGGGGTCAGGTCTCCCTCAAAGAAAATTTTAGAAAACGACAGACCAAATTGGTGAATTTTACAGCACATTTTTCATTACATATCCAATTTTATCAACTTTCAAAGCACAGTAAATTGTAGATGAGGACCTTAAAGACACTGGGGAATCATGCGGTTTTGAGGCTGCTGCGTTTTGCGTGCTAATTATGGATTTGCTGCCTTTCATAAATGACCCATCAACTGCAGATTTTTATAAAATAATTAAGTTCCCACGGAACTAAAGTTACTAAAAATGCAGAAACGCACTGCAGCACACTGAAGGATCCTTCCTAAAGTTTGACTGGTCCCCTTAATGTTCCTTATTTCTGTATTTGGAGTGTTAAACTGGTAATAATGAGGTACAATATTTGAAGAAAAAAAAGTGTTTTTACATGTGTTAAAAAGTAAAAATAATAAGTTTATGCCAACACAACATGTGCAGTATTATTTGCCTTTTGCTGCCACATAATTTAGTCAACCTACTGCATAAGTTGGTCCTCCCATATGTATAATTCCATTGGCCTGGGCTATAATATAACAGTTGTAAAAATTGGGTACAAGTAAGGGGACACCACGAGCTCCAGTTTCTTAAAAAAAGAATGACATTTCTGACTCGAGCTGGGGGTGCAGTGTACGCGCTCTAAAATTAGCGAGGGGACTCACTCCGTCCAAGCAGGTCCTCCCCACACTTGTACTTTGATTCAAGCAATGCTAGCATGCAAGTCAACGAAGACTAACTAAGCATCCCATGAGTTCCAAGATTTGTAAACTTAACAGCGAACGGGCTAAAAGCAATAACTGCTACTGAAAACACTAAGAAAGGGAAAAGTGTGGTAGGAAGCACTATATAAAACAAGCATTGGCATAGCCAATAGGTCTCGCCTTTGGGACCTTATAAGTGTTTAGCCACGCAACAGGTAATGTTGTTCCACCAAGGATATTGTGCTGCATTACTAAATACTTATAAGGTCCCAAAAGTGAGACTTATTGGCTATGCTAATACTTGTTGTTAAGCTGTATTTTGGGGGACGCGAGGGGGGGTTGGATGGGCTGCTCTCTGGCACCCACGTTAGCCAGATACAGGACACGTCAACTAGCCACGAAACCAGCCATGTCCCTACCTCTTGTTGTCAAAAAGCCATGAAGCCACGCCGCCTCCCTGTTTTTGTGCGTCTGTTTATGAGCTCATGGGAGAGTGTTGTTTGGCCCATCGCTGCCAAGTGCCAACTCTCTAGCCAAGCGGAACTGATTGGGGCCGTTTCTGCTTCCTCACAGCAAAAGAGCAGGTCCTAGCAGGAGGCAGTGCCACCACCCCGCACTGAACACACAAGTGCGCATTTTAACAGCACAAACTCTTTTCTTACAAAAGGAGCTTTCTTGTGAAATAAATCCGGACTGAATTAAAAAATATATTTAGGTCTCGACACTAACTGAGCCAGCGTCAACGGGTCTGCTTAAAATATATTTTTCAGCACAAGCCCCAAGTTGTTTTCCATTTTCTCAAACTTTACCAAGATAAGGGGCTGGAACATGTAGTGTGGGATGCGCAAGGAGAGTCGTGGAGGAATCCTTTGCCTTGGAATGCTTGCAGGAGCCTGGCCAGCTTCCTTAAAGTAGAAGTCTCTTCTTGAAACTACTCGTTCATTGAGAATATTCTAAAAACTAGGGCTCCTTGGCTCTTAGACAGGATCTCTCCTGAGAGGTGGACGAATCTGCTCAGCGCTGCATTTGCCGGCTTGAGGTCTCTCTTGACCCTAGGACTGTTATCAGGGACCCCCAGTCTTGGGAGGATCAAGATGAAGATATTTCAGCCAGTGAGGTATTTTCTATGATCATTAGTATTGAGATACATGCATAGCTATATAGTTATCTTTATAAGTGTTTTTGGTCTGTGTGCACATTTATTTATTATTTGCATGCGTTTCAAGATTATCTGCTTGTGTTTTATTCCCTTGCATTTGACATGTGAATGTTCCATCTTATTTGCTTGCATTTCATTTGTGAATGTTCCATTATTATTCTTTGCTTAGGTTTGCTCAGGTGCATTTCACTTGTGAATGTTTAATTATCTGACTTGTAAGTGTATATTATTTGCATGTGTTTTACTATATTTATCTGCTTGTGTTTTATCCCATGCATTTGATCATTTTGCAAGTATTTCGTTGTTATTTGCTTGCACGTATATATACACACACATTTTGCATGTTGTTTTACGGGATTTATTTGACATCTGGTAAAGCCTTTCTGTTAGAGCGTTGCATTAATAAAACCCCAGTCTTTATTTTGAAATAGTCTTGAAATGTGGCTCAGCGCAGAGCCCTCTTTCCAGGTGTTCACATGCTTTACCGGGTGTCTCTGCTTCGGAGTGCTTAATTTCTTTCATTTGGGAGTGTAAAGCAAGACAAGAAACGTAGAATGAATGACCAGGAGGCCGAAATGCTTGGAGAGGTTTATTGGTAACACCCCACCAACAGCACAGGTACAGCTCTTCACTGAGGGGGAACTCTCTCAAAACAGTTGGACTGACATGTTGGAAAGTTCTAGTGGCCCAAGGGGCGGGGTGGACAGGCAATGGGAGGAACCACTATGAGGATACCACACTGCAGCTGTCAACTACTGCAAAAGAAAAGACTATATCTTACTAAAGGGATGTGGCATAAGACCAGAACATGGAATTGCTTGCGCTAGCAAGCACATCTGTCCTTAGGTTTGCTCAGGGAGTTATCGTACTGTGATTTTTTTTTTGGGGAGTAAAATTGTGCAATTTTATTACAATTTAACCCACTTGAAACCTGCATTTACCTGGAGAAGTTAAATCCAAATTCCAAAACCCACTGCTTTAGCAGCGCCTCCCCAAAGGACACCCTTCCCCTCAGGCCTGGCAGGAGAGAGTGCGTGAAAGCAGCATTTCGTGCAAAGCTGTAAAATGGACGCACTGGACACAGCATGCTTTTTTCCCACTGGCTTGAAACATGTATACAGACTTCAGTCAAACTCCCATGGACTTCCTTCAATGCTCATGGGGAAGAGCTGCAAAGACTCAGACCTGAAAGTCACAAGCATCCCATGTAAGAATAACACAACACGCAGTAAGAATCAGCTGTCGCAAGGAGGCCGAATCTCAAGATCACTGCACTGAAAATGTTCTTTACGCGGATTAAAAAGTCCTCCAATCCAAGGCTACATGCTGGAGGACATGATATAAAGCAAATACTTTAAAAAACATTTGCGTTTTTTACACTGCAGAAGCTTAGCAGACAATTGTTTGTCATGTCTCCAACAACCTCTTGGGCCTTGTAGAGTTTGGTAAGCCAGGCAAGACTTCAACTACACATCTGTATCAGGCTATTAATGGGGTGTTTGAACTAGCTCCAAAATGGAGCCAGGCTCAAGGAACAGACCTACTCCCTAGTGCAGTTTTTGAATTATGTTGATTTGATTTCCAGAACACGATTTGTTCAAATTTAACATTAGCAACACCGAAGAAGCATTTTATTTTTAATATCACGGGGTATCTGTGCTGTGAGTGCACGGCTAGAAGAGAGCCAGCTCACTAGCCCTGGAGGCTAGTGTCAGAGTGGCCTATGAAGCAGCCTACCACAGCCAGGTGGGTCAGCTTGAAAGTAGCCAGTGTGTGGGCTGTTTTTTATGTTTGGTCCTGTGAGGTCTTCAAGAAAAAACGTTTTTTTTTAGTTTTTTTTTTTTTTTAAAACAGGCGCCGACCATTCCAAGCGGTCCTTTTTTTGGCAACGTCTGAGTGACTGATAGGCAGCCCTTCACTGTTGGATGCTGCGACATACAAGGGACTCCCAAACGTCTGCACTAACCCACTAAAGAGTGACAATGATTAAAACTTGTGAAAAGCAACCCCCACACAGATCTCTGCTGCAGAAGTATGAGCCTGCTTGAATTAAAATGACCTGCTGTGTAGACACAACCCTTCTGCCATAGCACATTTACCTACTGATTCTTTTAGCGATTTGAAACCACACTAGAAGACTAGACTGAAAATTGGCCCTCGAAGGGGCTCTCCACTGAAGCACAACAGTGCTGTAAAATACTAAGGTCAGCAACAAGTATCGGCAAAGCCAATAGGTCTCACCGATGCAAGATCTATTAGTTTTGCAATGTTTTGGGGGTTTATTTTAGCCATGTTGTAAAGCAGCACTGCTGCTGTGCAGCACGGATGAAAGTGAAACAAGCATTGGCATAGTGAATAGGTCTCGCCTTTGGGACCTTATAAGTGTTCAGCCATGCAACACTTGATGTTGTTGCACCAAAGATATTGTGCTGCAAAACTAAATAATTATAAGGTCCCAAAAGTGAGACCTATTGTCTATGCCAATGCTTGTTTAACCAACTTAAGGCATATCTGCTAGGCAGCCGGGCTGACTGCCCAGTGGGAATTGCTCTAGCACATGGGAAAAGGAGTCTGCTCAACAATTAAATATGCACATGGGGCAGAGAGGGATCGACTTATGATGTTCCCTCAGCTGTAGGCTGCATTTGTACTCTTTCAATAAAATGGAAAAGTTAACTGCACAATTTTTTTCCCAATCAAGGAATATGGCTTTAAGCCAATAGAAATAGAAGGTTTACCGATGGAAAAAGCATGTATGTACTGAATTTCTGCACTTAATCTTTTAAATATTAGCAATTATTAATCAACTGTACTGGCTTCATTTTATGGACGCAAAGCTGCACCACCACTGCTAGGACTGGTCCAGAGATTCCAGGCAGAGTTCTGCAGCATGATCCAATCGCATATTTTACGTGTAGAAAGAATGGTCCTTATGAACGAGGCTCTACACACACACACACACACACACACAATAGCCTAACATGTGCCACTACCCATCAGAGAATCTCACCCTCAACCTAGTGAGTAATTCATGGCATTTTGAAAAATTATTTCCAACACAAAAAGGGTGATAATTTGGGTAAGGAAGGGGAACAGGCTGCGACTCCCCACTGAAATGTAAGAAGGCATATATTTGCAAGAGACAAAACATTCAAGGATGTTGCCAATATGGGTCTATAAACAAAGACTCTATAAAGGGACAATTCAGAGGAATGTTATTCAAGTAGAAACTGGAAGCATGCATGGCTCTTCCTTCACAGAACGTGTTTCATGCAGGTGGCTACGAAAGTACACAGTGCAGGCAAGTTTTTTCTGCTTGCCCTCAAAATGCTCTTTCAGATTACAGTGACATTAAAGTAAGAGATTACTGGCTAATCAGCTCAAAGAGAGGGATCAGGGATTCTCCAGAGTTTGATAGGGCCACTGAAGAATCTTCATATTAACTTCTTGGTAAATACTGCAGCACAACTCCTGAGGTAGCTGGGTGGCCTTTCCTGCAAACTATGACAATCACGGACATATGGCACACCAACAAATGCAAAAGATGCGCAGCGGCGTGTGAAAGTAATAGTGACCGTGCTAAGAAGCAGCAGCTGTTTTCAAGCACACACTTCTGCTTGTGGCACTATCCACCTTACGGGAGCGAGCAACAGCCAATTAGCTCCCGCAAGGTGGATGCTGCCACAAGCACGTGTGTGCTTCCAAAAACAGAAGAGCGACGGCTAAAGGTCCTCTGATGCACCGTGTGCGCACTGCGTAGGTGAGACCTAAAAAGGGGCCTATGACCCGACCAGTACAGGTTGTGTAATTGGTTTTTTTTTTTTTTTTACTTTCAACCGCGCAGCTCCACAACATGGCTAAAAAAAAAAAAAAAAAAAAAAAAAAAAAAAACAAACAAAAACACATTGATAAAGCCGAATTCCTCTTGCGATTTTTCTTTTGTGGTGGGAGGGGTGCAGGTGTAATGGGGAAAGCAGTGACGGGTAGGACAGGAGTGGTGATAAATGTCATGAGGCAAGCAAAGGTGGGGGGGGGGGGGAGGAACAAGAACGGTGTAGGCAATAACAGACAAGCAACACAGGGGCAAGCAACAAAGTTGGAGGTGAGAGGGGGCAAGCAAAAACACTGGGAAAGCAATCATGTGGGAGTACAACTATGACAGTCTGCAATTACAGTAAAGCAACAAGGGAGCAGGGAAAGCAACAACTACCAAGTAATGACATGTGGGTGGGGGAAAACAAGGAGCACCAACGATGGAGGAAGACATTTTAAATAGTACCTCATTCTAGGGTGAGCAGCGGAAGCACACTAATCAAAAGAAAGCAATCAGTACTTTTTAGGTCGAGCAGACCTAACCCTCAATGCGTGAGCATTGATGGTGTCTGCTTCAGACCTAATGTTACCCGTATTTAGGAATGTGGACAGTAATGTGCCACGCGCTTTTCGTTTCCAGTTTTCACCGCGGGAGCGCGCTCCTAGCTACTTGCTGTGTGTGCGCGTCGTCAGTTTAGCTTTCAAGCCAGTGCCCCTGGGCAGCCTCGTGGGCTCTGGAGAGATGCCGGCACTATCGTTGGGAGTCCCACACTGGGGACTTCAAATACCATGGCCCCCGCAGCCCTCAACATGCCCAGAGTACCTCCTGTCCCCAGAAACGCAAGCACGGAGCCCCACTCACCGGGACTTCTCCTCCGCAGGACTCTTCTGGGGAGACAACGTGCCCAGCCAGGTCCCGCTCCGGGGCTGCTCCCTCCGGTGTCAATGGGCACAGGGACATTGGCACTCCGCTCCTTGGCTTCCTGGGCGGACGCCGGCTGCACGCAGGGCTCTCCTCTCTCTGCTCCGGAGCCTTGCGCCAGCCATTGCAGCCTGCCTCCTGGGAAGCTCCGGTCGCGCTCGACTTCCAGCTTCTGGTCAGGCCCCGCCTCGGTCTCAAGGAGGGCTGCCTGACTTCCGCCCAGCCCCGCCTGCTTTCTTGTGTTTTTTAATGCAGGTTTGCGTTTTGCCCGTTTGTCGTTTTGTTATTTTTGCAGCTTATTATCTCGTCCAGGTCTTGTTGTCTTTTTGTTCTGGATAGCTATTCCCCCGAAAATAGTGAAACAGCTGCTCATTTCATTCATACATACATACGCGAGCACTCTTGGCATCTCGCTGCCGATATCAACACCGGCACATGTTGAGTCTGCTGGCAGGGACGGCCGCCGTGACGCAGAGGACGGTGGCAAACAGACCCGGAGGGCTGTCTGCGACGCACAACGCTTTTTACGGTCAAAAGGAATGTTTTACCGAAGGTACAGTGCATAAAAAGCTCACCCCTGATGCGTGACATGCACCCGAGCTTTGAGGTGCTTGCCGCAGCCCTCTGTGCACACGACGTCCCCTGCTGACCACTGCGTGCAAACCTACCCGGGACCCGTACATCCATAGGGTGCCCCTGTGACAGCGCTTAGAAATACGACGGTCACAAGGCAAACTGCGTTTTTTCCCTTTAACAAGGTGGCAGACACCTGAAACAAGCAGGTAGCTATAGAGGCAGAGTGACAGACATAGCTAGATAGAACAACAGAGAGATTCTTTTTGAGCCAGGTAGTACAACGGAAAGATTATCGTGCAGAATGGCGGAAAGTGAAAAAAAAAGGGAAAAAAAAAGCCCTATGAGCCGTTGGCTCTGGCTGCATCAGAGCCTTTCTTTTTTCGGGCTAAAAAACATTGACAAACTCCTTAGATCTTATGATACCAATTAGCTTTGCCAATGCTTGTAACTTTGTAGAAGGAGCCAGTGCTTTAATTTGAGCCAGGAGTTTTGGTGCTCGGCACCAGCACTTACTTGTCCGCACCAGCTCTTGTGACAGTCCGCCACATGTGGCGCTGTCTGAGATGTGCACAATCGTGTTTATTAAGTCAAATGACATTGAAAATTAATAATACCAGCCTCTCCCACTTTTAGAGGTTTGCGTGGTCTGAGCTTCCCCCCCTCGCCACAAAATGTTCAGCTGCCTGTATAATGAGTTGTGTGCGACTGCCAACCATCTCCCACGGCCCGGCTTGCTTGGCAGCCAAACTGCTCGGCTCGCCGGAGAGCACAAAACACACAAGCCACCGCTGCCTGCCAGCCAGAGCATCTGCACTCACTGCCAGCCCCCACCTAGGCCCCCCAGCATCGGCTCCAACATAAATGTGTGTGTATCATGCAAGCATGGGCGATGTGCGTGTGTGTATGCGGTGAGAGTGTGAGGCTAGCGTCTGTGTGGGGTGTCATGCAAGCGTGGGGGCTGCATATGTATGGTTTGGTTATAAGGGGAATATGAGGTACATCATGCAGGGACGGCTCCTCTGTAATGGCGGATGAGCGTAGCTCCACTGCCAGCACAGGATAAATAAAATGATAACTCGTTACGTTGTTTTTATAGTTTATTATTAATTATAGTATTAATTATTTTAAAAAATAAGAGCCATTGTTATTTGTAATATCAATACAGCTAAGTCAAGTAAATACAACACATAGCATTACAAATGCTATAGATGTCACATTTTCGAAAGTTAAAACTATTGGCATTGTAAATGACAAAACTATTAATTTCGCTATTTTCAAAACCAACACAAATAAAAAAATTGTCATTTACAATACCAATAGCTCAAACTTTCCTAATGCGAGACCTATTGCATTGCAAATGCTTGTTTAAAAATTATTTTGTTTATTGAAGTTCTCATAGAACAAAACCATCAGGGATATCATTACATATCGCACAGAATACAGAAGAGCCCATCACCACCACTGTGTTGAATGCGCCGTGAGCGTTCCTCTTTAAATGTTTTTGCTTAAATCGCGTTACACACGTTGATAACGTGTTCCGCTAAATACCTCGCAGAATGTCTGGTCCTTCATGATCTTTTGGGTCTCCCCCACGCAACGCTCCTGATTCCAGCTCGGGCTTTTGCTCCAGCTGTTCAAACGCGCCTTTTTACGGCATATATTCTAGGTAGCAGAAACCTCGGGTCTGCTAGACGCATGCGCTAGAGATTAGCGCCAACTGCAACGCCAGCGGACCGGCGGCTGCCGACAGGCGAAAGAAGTAAGTTAAAAACACCCCCTCCCTCTCTATCACTTGCCGTTCTTTCCATTCGTTTTCTAAACTGGCGCTTGTTTGATCTTATTCCAGCTTGAACTTAAATCAAGTCCCCCAGCATGTTGGCTCCAATTTGGTAAAACGTCCGTGTGTGAACCAGGCGGTAAGCGTTTTTTGTATACTTCCTCTTAGTTATACGGAAAACTAATGTGCCTGCCCTTATGACATCTTCTATTCTTTCAGGCACCGGCCAACCCAATTTCGGATCTTTTGTCTGACCGCACGGGTGTTTTAGACAGCGGTAAGCCTAATCACTTGGCGGCCAAGTTTAGCAAACGGTTGGTTTATTGTTTTTTCACCTACCTGTTCTTCCTTTAAATTGTAGATTTTCTGCATTATCAAGGAATTCTGAAATCGGCCTGCTGGACACTCCCAGACCAGCTTAGGTAATAGCGTTTCACCAGCTGCTCTACATTCAATGCGCGACACTAGGCGCCTTAAATAACCCTCATTTTTTCTACTTTGTAGAATTATACTACAAACTATTAAAATCAGTTTGCCGCCTGGATCCACGGTAACCACTTGCTACCGGTAAGCATAATTCTGAACGCTGACTCCGTTTATGAGATACTAAGTAAGAACCTAGTCTAAAGGGCTTTACTTTCCCAATGGGTAGAAACCGTGTGCTTCGCTTCGTTTTATCCTGTATTCACTTCGTGCTTCAGTTCTTAAGACAAAGGCCTACACAGCACTTATACCAGGCAAGTAGGCTTACAGATTTGTTTTTTAAGATACTCCCGTTCTCTAAACCTTAGTAGGTTAATTCCAACATATGCTTTTGCATTTATAGATAAAAGACACTTGAAGGTTTTTTTCCCCCATCCCTCTCGGAGTTGGATTTTCTTCCACTGGTAAGACATTAGAGGCATGGGATTTCACTTTGTCAAGTTGGCTGATGTGTGGTCTCTTCACTTCGTAAAAACTTTTCTTTGCAATTTTGGGTCCTTAATATGCCTCTTTTGTTTGTATTCTTTCCTTTGCTATTTAGATACTACATAAGGCCCTGAAGAGAATCCCAGGAAAACCAGCGGGATTCGAAACGCGTAGGCCCCTGCCACATGGTGTTTGCGAGAGCGGCAAGAGCTTCCAGTTGTCCTCTCTTAGTCGCTAGTACAAGACCTAGTTTTCTTAGTAACAAAAGTTCTGCCTGTAGATCAACTTAGGATTGTACAGTAAAAAACTAATTGTTTTCTCATTTTTTGGTGAAACTGTGTCCGCAGACTGTGGCCTGTTTTTCTTACCTTGTAGTATAAATCTTGTTTATCTCGTAGTAAATAGTGTACATATTTTTAGATTGTATTTTTTGTCTCACTTAGTCCCCGTCCCTGAGTGGTATGAATGTGTTTTGAATGTTTGTGATATGCCTGGAATACTGTATGACTGATGAACAACAATCACGTCTTTCTTAAGTTTCATGCGTCCTTTTGTAAATATGATTTAGAAAAGGGGGTGGTGATGAACAGAGTGCCTGAGTTAAACAGACCACTCTTACCCAGTCCAAAGATCAGGGCTTGATCCATCACCGTTATTTATCTCACTGCCCCATCCCAGCTCAGAACCTGGCTATATGCAAATCAGTCTGTCCCTGGCCCAGTGCATCATGGGAACAGGGCAGACTAAACTACCAAGCCAATTCTTCACCAGAAAGGAGACAAGCTACCGGGGACCGGTTTCTGGCATTTCAGCCTTCTTCGGCCCGGCTTGCTTGAATCCTGATGGAGCAGTGAGAAAGGGACTCATGTCTGAGTATACCCTGCCACACCTATAGTGGCCAAAAACGATTTAGAAAAGGGGGTGGTGATGAACAGAGTGCCTGAGTTAAACAGACCACTCTTACCCAGTCCAAAGATCAGGGCTTGATCCATCACCGTTATTTATCTCACTGCCCCATCCCAGCTCAGAACCTGGCTATATGCAAATCAGTCTGTCCCTGGCCCAGTGCATCATGGGAACAGGGCATACTAAACTACCAAGCCAATTCTTCACCAGAAAGGAGAGGGTTCTGAAACTGGGATGGTGCAGTGAGCTAAAAAACGGTGTTGGATCTAGCCCTGATCTCTTGACTGGGTGATAGCTTTCTGCTTAATTCAGAGACTCTGTCCCTCACCACCCCTTGTCGTAAATACTTTTGTAAATATGTCTCATTGTAAAAATTGAAAAAATATATAAGCCTTCTCTTTTTTTCAAATAATGCTAAAATAAAAAACTATCAAGTAGTTACTCCCGTTCTTGATTTCTTCAAGTTCTGTGTTGGTCATTTGTTGCACGAAATCCATTAATATCAGCTCTGGCACCTTCTTTTGTTCATTGTTACTTTGGCTCAGCCTTGCTGATCAGAGCCATCCCGTAGTTTTCCACTACGTAAATAAATGTCAGCACAACTACATTTTCCCCATCATCCACGAAGTCATTGAGTTGCAGAAACTGACCATTTGGATATATATCCCCCATAGTGTGCGCCCCAGCAGCATGCATCATTTTAAGTGACCCCACCTCACCAGTCACTAATATATCCATATGGTGTATTAAAGGCATCACTGGTGCATATAGTGGTAGCTTCTTAGCCCGACATCCCAGTTCTTGCCATGCCTGGTAAGTACATTTCACTGGGTCAACTGTGTCCCTTTCAAGTACTGTAGCGTTATTCACTACCATTGCTTTTAGGGGCATTGCCCACCTCTACTGCAACGTGTGGTGTATACGGCGGAGCATTTAGCCAATATTATGCATTGTGCACCCAGGCACAGAGATAATATAGCTGCATATCGGGTACAGCTAAACCTCCCATGTCATACTGTCTTGTGAGTGTCTCCCACTTTACCCTTTGTTTTTTGCCCCCCCCCCCCCATGCCAACGTAATTAACAACGACCGCAGTGTAGAGAAAAAAATGCTGCGTGAGGCGTATAGGTATGTTTACAAAAACGATAAAAACCTTGGCACCACCACCACCATTTCGATGAGTGCCACTTTCTCCACAAAAGTAAGTGGCAGCTTAATCCATCTCGCTACTTGGTCTTCTAGCCGCGTGATGGCAGTACCATAATTGGCGCTGACAACGACTTGAGTCCCTATAAGCCCAGATAACCAAGTACTTGACTGGCTCAGTCGTCCATTCTAGAGGACATTCCAACTCAAACAGAGCAGTATTGTCCGTCAAGGGTAATAGTCTATTCATTCCAATTTATGGCAAGGCCAGAATACCATTCAAACCTTACATATTCACGGATCAACCTGTCTAGATGCACTGCCGGTTAACGCACGTACAGGACCATGTCAACTGCATACATGGACACTGCCAACGGCCGCTGTAAAAAACAGTGCTGCATCAGCATGCCTTTGTCGTAGAATACAGGCCAGGGGTTCCATAACTAACGCAAAAAGTAAAGGCGATGTGCCACGCCTAATCGTAATTGCACCAGAGGTCTGGCCATTAACCCATATTCAGGCTAGTGTACAGTAACTTAATCCAGTTAGTATAAAAGTAGGGAACCCCCATACAATGTATCACCGTAAAAATGTATGTCCATGTGATGGAATCAAATGCCTTCGAGGCATCCAGCTGGACTGTAGCCGCCGACATTTCAGGTTTCAGGAGATGGAACACTGCGAACAGAGTCCTAAGGTTGTGAGCAGTGGAGCGGGCCGGGATAAACCCGGACTGGTCTGGTAAAACCATAACCGATATTAGCAGGTGTAATCGAGTCGCCAGTACTTTCGCAAGGATTTTGAGATCCGTGTTTATCAACAATAAGTGTCTATAGGAGTAGCATTTGTCTGGGGCTTTCCCCGGCTTAAATAGTGAGAAAATGAGAGCCTCACGTATTGTATCTGAGAGTCGATGCGGTTCATATGCCTCATCAAATATGGCCTGCAGATGTGGCATCAAGACATCCACATACTCCTTATAGAACTCTGCCTGAAGCCCATCCGTGCCCGTAGCTTTACCATTTGGCAGTGCTGCAATAGCATCCCTAATCTCACCCACAGTCAGTGGATGCATCAGAAGTCCTGCTGCCGTTCGACAACCACACCAGGGCAATGTCATCCAAGTACTAAGCAAGGTCTTCCTCATTTGCAGTAGGCCTTACCTCATACATCTCTGTAGGGTTTTGCAAATGTGCCAAGCATCCCAGGTGTTATCACAATGAGTGTGCTCACCCTCTGTAATTGATTAAATCAAGTAGCATTTGGTCCAGGACTCTGTAATCCTGCTCGCTAAGGCACAGCCAGGACGACCCCCTTCTCAATAATATTGGGCTCGCCAACGTCTGGACATAGGTTTCACCTCTTGGTCTGCTAACTCATTGTATTCAGTAACTTTTGACTGTATAGAGGCGAGCAAGGCCGCATCAGTCGTCTCTTCATACTGCCATTCTAGTTGTCCCAATTCCCTTTCCAGCCGCGCCATTAAGTCACAAAGTGATTTGAGCACCCCAGCTTGTAGGCCTATGCACACACCCCGTATAGTGACCTTAAAGGCTTCCCATATAGTGCTAAGACTCTGCAGTGATCCTACATTTTCAGTGAAGTAATTGTCTATAGCCTCACGCACTCCCTCCCTGAACACTTGATCTAACAGTTCAGAGGGTTGCAGTCGTCACTGAAATGGGGGGGGGGCTTGTAAGTGGGTATCGTCATAGTGAGTTTTACTGGGGAGTGATCGGATAAGGTACAAAGAAGGTGCACAACCCCAGGGGTCCATGTGCCAACATCTGTAGTAGTCAGCCAGTAATCAATACGGGACCACGAATTGTGAGTATATGAATGGCATATACACTCTTGCACCCCTGGGTGTCTATCTCCAAACATCTATTAGGGCTAGATTCTGCATACCAGTGGGAATCACTTGTGTGGCTTTCTTGTTGGCGGGGTCTGAAGCAGTGCGGCGGTCTAGCGTAGGATCTAATATCGCATTAAAATCACCCCCACATACAAGTGCAACTGATACATTTTGTTCCATAACTCTGCATAGAAATCAGGGTCATCTATATTTGGCCCATACACGTTCACTATTGTAACTAGTTTACCACACAGCTTACCTTGGAGGAGCACATAGCGGCAATTTTCATCAATGTACTCATACGTGCTAACAGAGGGAACATTCTTTTTTATTAAGACCATAATCCCACTTGCATACGAGGTATAGAGGAGGTAAATTGGGCACCAGCCCATTTAGTGGGTATAGAGGATGCCGCACCTTAGTGAGATGGGTTTCCTCTAATAACGCCACCTGTATGTTATGGCGGTCAATGTATGCAAACACCTGCCTAGTTTTCTTTGGATTATTGAGCCCCCTAACATCCCATGTTATCCAGTTCAGTCTACCCGCTGCTTGCGGCTTTTGCACTTTCTACAACAATATACTCGGCAGATATAGCATGTGACCTACGTACATCAATCACCTGCCAGCTTTGTATTCTGTTAATCTAGAGTGGATCTCTAAACACCCCAACAAATCCCCCTCACCCACCCCAGCATCCCAATCACACTGGAAACCCACATAACTGAACAACCAGACTTACCCCCCAACCACCCAGCAAGCAGCTAATCCGCTCACTGTGGATAACTGCAGTTAATAACTGTGTGGGGAACAACCTCATGGAGGACACTAGTCACCCAATGACCCCCTTGATGTAGTAAGGAGGGGGGGAGAAAGAATCTGAGCACACTCTATACTCTCTCTGTAATAAGTCCTACTATCATAGGACCCACATCGGGGCAAAGGTCCCCAGGCAGGTCACGGTATGTTGAGTCACCCACCCCAACATTGAAGCAACAATATCAGGAACATATACAATCAATAACAAAGACAGCTATCAACTCCCGTCTACATGGTATATGGATGTATGTGGAAGCCAAATTAAAACAGCCATTAATGGCAGCAACCACTCCCCACAGTGCATATTTTACCATGGTGCCCAACGCAAACAAGAAATGACAATAGCATTACATCCCAGCCCCATTCTCGAGCCAATGAGTCATCAAAACATCGCATCAATCACAAACTGGGGTGACAAAATGTCACCCTTCACCACTACAATACCAGTTTAGCCTAGACAGTCGCCCAGTCCATCAGTCTTAATTGTCCGCCTCATCCCCATCCGCTCTTGCGGTCTCTGCACTCAAGTTGTTTGATTAAGTGCATAGCGTCTTTTGGAGTCGTGAACAATATGGTTTTACCATCATGCTGGATTCAGAGTCGCGCTGGGTAGAGCATGGCGTATTGTATCTTCAGCGCTTGCAATCGCTTTTTAACCGTTTGGAACTCACACCTCGCCTGCTGCACCGCTAATGTGTAGTCCGGGAATAGTCGAACCTCCACGCCCTGGTATTTAGTAGTGCCCATCTCCCTCATCAGCCGAAGTGCTGCATCACAATCCCGATAGTTAAGCAGCCTGGAGATTATTGGTCGGGGTTGCTCCCGGAACAGATTGCGGTGCCAAGGATCTATACGCCCTTTCAACCACCAGCATGTTGAAGAAATTCTCTGCACTGGACAAAGCAGGTCCTCAATATATAGCTCCAGCCTCCCAACATTGGTGGAGTCCGGTACCCCAAGAACGCACAGATTATTACGTCTGGACCTGGCTTCTAAGTCCTCATTCTTTGCATTTATCACTGACTAGCAGCCCGTCCCATCGTTGTCCGGGTATGAATTGCTGCCGGCCAGTAGTATATTGTTTTGTAGGATTTCGTTTTGATAGCATTTCTTATCTGTGACAGGCCTGTGAAACGCTCCGATTCACAGTGCACTGCTGATGCACTTAAGAGTGCGTGTTCACTCAGTAGTGTGTGAACTAGAGTATCCCTACTTTATTTTTCCTTGCAATATTATATAGCGCGAACTCTACAACATGGCAGGAGCACAATTTACATTACAGAAGAACACATTCATTTGCGGTAGGCACGGGGAGACAAAGCGATTTGCCTGGAATCACAGGATGTTGAGCTGATGCCGAGATTCAAACATAGCTCCCCAGCTCTAAAGTTCGCAAATTCAAGAACTTGTTGTGGGAGGTGCGTCTAAAAGTGTATGTCGGTCCTGGCCATCAATGAGAGAGACAGGTGCATTTTTCAAATGGGTGGTGAAAAAATATGAGTATGTTGCTGGAGATGTGGGCCGCCATGCCACCAATGTACTTACCAGGGGAGGGTAAACACCCATTATTCCACAACTTTGTCTGCATACCATCACTCCGCATACTTTCATTACAAAAGTACCATGACTCCGCAATGTCATTATAACGCATGGCATTACATTTTATATGCTTTACCACGCATACATTTACAACGAAATTAGTTGTAAATGCATGAATAGTAAAAGCATGTTTTTTTATGTTTGGATAAGGTAAGTATGGGTATAGAGGTATATGTTTTGGGGAGTTTGGGTATTTTAAGGGTTTAGATATAGTTTTGAGTTAAGGGGTACAGGGGTAGTTTTAGGGTTTAGGGCTAGGTTTGGGTTTTGGGGTACAGGGGTATTTTTAGGGTTCAGGGCTAGGTTTGGGTTTTGGGGTACAGGGGTATTTTAGGGTTCAGGGTAGGTTTGGGGTACAGTGGTATTTTTAGGGTTCAGGGGTAGGTTTGGGGGTACAGTGGTATTTTTAGGGTTTAGGGCTAGGTTTGGGTTTTGGGGTACAGGGGTATTTTTAGGGTTCAGGGCTAGGTTTGGGTTTTGGGGTACAGGGGTATTTTAGGGTTCAGGGTAGGTTTGGGGTACAGTGGTATTTTTAGGGTTCAGGGGTAGGTTTGGGGGTACAGTGGTATTTTTAGGGTTCAGGGCTAGGTTTGGGTTTTGGGGTACAGTGGTATTTTTAGGGTTCAGGGCTAGGTTTGGGTTTTGGGGTACAGTGGTATTTTTAGGGTTCAGGGCTAGGTTTGAGTTTTGGGGTACAGTGGTATTTTTAGGGTTCAGGGCTAGGTTTGGGGTACAGTGGATGTTTAGGGTTCAGGGATAGGTTATGGGGTACAGTGGTATTTTTAGGGTTCAGGGGTGGTTTTGGGGTACAGTGGTATTTTTAGGGTTCAGGGCTGGTTTTGGGGTACAGGGGCATTTTTAGAGTTCAGGGGTAGGTGTGGGTTTTGAGGTACAGGGGTATTTATAGGGTCCAGGGCTAGGTTTGGGTTTTGGGGTACAGAGATATTTTTAGGGTTTAGGGATAGGTTTGGGTTTTGGGGTACAGGGTATATTTATAGGGTTAGGATGAGTTAGTATTTAAGGGTGTTGGGGTATTTTAAGGAGAATGGTGGGTTATGATTATGGGGTGCAGGGGTATTTAAAGGGTGCAGGGGTATTTAAAGGAAGCAGCGTGGGATTAGCACCCGATATGAGACATGGCATGAAGGGCGGAATGTACCACACGCCCCAGGATTTCTCACGCCCACAGCACAACGCAGACACACCCACAAGGGACTACTTTGCTGGCACGGTTCTTTTACCTTTTAAATGTATATGGTGGGCGGCTGCATAGCCTATGTCCTTCTGCTGCAACTGCCCTTTCCAACGCTGTATTGGATGCTGTGATTGGTGCTGTGGTTCCTGAGATTACCCGCCTCAAAGGTTTGGGCTCTCTTTATTATATTAGTGTAGATAGTAACTTTTAAATCTGCATGCAGGATTTAGCAGTGCTGTCCACTTGGTCTTCAGCGTTGGAGATAAGTTGTTGGGCCTCTGCTAAGCGTACTCCATGCTGGTCCACCTTGGACGCCATGCTGTCCATGTGGAGGTTAAGAGTGTCAATTTTGCCATTGATGGTTTGTAAGCTCTCTCGCATGGTCAGCAACATTCACTCCAGCTTACTGGTGCCACCAGCCATCTTGTCCTGCTCTGTGTCTGATGTTGCTTGTGGCGTCGTTTTTTTGAGGCGTTTTGATTCAAAAGACAGCTTTGGCTGTACTTGCTTATCTGGTTTCCCCATCTCGACAATGAGGCTGCACGGCGCGCTGTTATATTGCAGGCATGACTCCACCATATAGACCCGGGCTCTCCGCCGCGCTCCACTTGGTGACCTCAGGTCTGCAGCAGGCAGTAATACCGCAATCACACTGATGCAGGGATTTGAAGATCAGCACCCTCAGATTGTACTCAGCAAAGGGTAGTAGCCCGTTGGTGCATCACCCGGTCACTCCCGACCCACACTACCTCCGGGGGAAGCCATCAGAAAAGTCTATGGAAGCGCTGTATAATGGCGCACAGGAGAGAAGATCAGGAAGGGCAAAAACGAGCACAGGCGTGCCCCCGCAGCCAGGCAAATCAAAGCGGGCACCTTAATGAGCAGACAAATCGGTTGCAGGAGCAGGTAATGCAGGTTAACAGCGGCCGCATTCACCCGGGAACAGTCTCCGCTATTTCCCGCTGTGTGTGCCTTAAAATGGCAAGCCCCGGGAGTGCCGTTCTTTGCGAGGATCCTCAGCAGGAGTGCACCCACCGTTGCAGCACGTAATGGCGTCAAACAGTATTGCCGGTAAGCCGGCACTCACCCACAGCGGCCACCCAGGCAACCAGGGCGCAGGGGTGCCGCATGCACGCCGCTCCCACCGGCGGCCTCAGAGCCCTCAGCGCTGGAGCCCAGACACACCCTCCTGGGCAGCGTGGGCCGTCCCAGACTCGCTCTCCTCACCGGCAATGCTCCGTAGCAGGGAAGTTCCACTATCCGTGCCTCACAGCATGTCGCAGAGCCGCTCCGATCTCACCGCACTTTTCACAGCAATCCCTGCTGCACATGCAGTGCCTGGAGCGCAGCAGTTAGCCCTGGCAAGCGGCTACATATCACAGGGCCTCAGTTGCTATTTTCTGCTGGTAACGCGAGTCAGCGCTGACAGGCAGGTTAGAGCGCATAGAGTTCACCAACATTCCCCACAAGGATAAATATTTGTTGCACACAGTTAGGGAAATAAGAGCCACCGCAATGCACCACAGGATGCCACAGATAGGCAGGATATATGTCGGATTTTGGCCCGGACCAGCAGAGCTGCACTAATGTGCGGCCATCTTGCTTCGGGCTCTCTAGCGCCCCCCCAAACAATCAGTACTTGGCCCATGCTCCATGGAAGGGAGAAATAAATAAAGACAAATTGAAACTGGGACATGCCAATCACTTAGGAGCAATCAGAAAAGAGCGACAAGGAAGCCAATGAAGGTTGGGTGGGATCCAGGCCCCAATTTAGTTAAAATGTCTTGCAAGCACCAGCACATACGTCAGGGGAGACCTAAAAAAGGCGAACGCTCAAGCATGCGTAATGGAATGCAAAATGCACCTCCTGTCACTCAAGACTCTCTGCCAGACACTTGCTTAGGTTAGCTTGAAGTTACATTGAGCACAGTGCCCGTCAACAGTTTCTCAATTACCACATATTGAATAAACTAATTGGGCCTCTTATCACTATTTACTGCTTCCTCCTAAAGTGGATCCATCACTCCAGTACCCTTCATTAGAGGGTTTACAGAGGCCAATGTAAATGAAACAGATTTTATTCTCCCTTTCTGACCTCTTCACTCTTCTCTTGCTGTCCCTTTCTCCTTTACCCATCCTCACTACAAAGGCCCCCCATTTCAAGCTTGATTAAATCCTAAATTCTTCAGTAATTTCACATCTGGGTGCAACGGACAGTGTTATGTAAAGACTGAATAATTCTTTGCTGTCCCTCCATTTTTCATCTGGGTGCACCAGAGTCTTTGTGGAAACTCACAAGGCAGTCAGGCACAGTAACCCAATTAATTTTACTTTACTATTCCAACACCAGTCCCCGTGGACACTAGGGAAGGTGTGGATAGTAAATTAAAACTATTCCCCATCCTAGTGCGCCCCCCAGTGTAATGCGTTGTAATGGCTTTCGTTTTAAAGTCTGCGTTGTAATGGAATGAGTTTTAAAACTTGCGTTGTTACAGCATGCGTGGTAAAAGCAAGCGTTTTAACAACGTACATCCTTTACTGTAACTCTTACTCCTCCCCCCCCCCCTCCTCCTCTCCTCCTTTATGTTCTTCAATAAATCAAACTTAAAAAAAGGATGACCCAATTGTCATTTTACATATGTATATTCAAACTTTTATGTAACCTCACGGGGTTAAAAGTGATTTTATGCACTGCTTTTTATTAACTATGCAATAAACAGGTACCAAGACAGAGAAAGATCTAATGAGTGCAGCAGTTGAAGGGATCAGGTAAGTAACCACCAGCGGTCTTAATTAGCTGGGTAAGAGACTGATCAGGAACACTGGATTAGGAGGAACTTAGTTTGGGTGCATTCATTGGTTGAAGAAAGATCCGAGATGATTAGTGGCAACAAAAGCCAGGAGGGTCTCATATTCCTTAGTTGCTTCTACACTGAGATGGTATGACGAGTGCAGCATGCAGGACAGTAGGCCTGGGCCAAGTCACCCTGCTAGAAGCATAGGCAGGAGGTGTAGTTAGCAAGCACTTTCGCTTCAGCAGCAAGAAAAGCGAAATGAAGGACTTTTTGGTGCTCTTCTGAAGTGTGGAGGAAACAGATTTGAATAGGAACACAAAAAACAAGAATTTTCAGTGCAATAGGTCTTGCATTAGGAAAGTGTGAGCTATTGGTATTGTAAATGACACTTTTTTTTAATGTGTTGGCTTTGAAAATATATAAATAGCATTGTTATTCACAAAGCCAATAGCTTACACTTTCCTAATGAGAGTCCTATTGGCTATGGCAATGCTTGTTGGTAGCAAGCAAGGACAGTGCTGTTGTGGTGCTGAGTGATGATGTGGTGGTGCCCCCGAGTGACGTGAGGGTGGAGTTTCAATGGAAAAAGTGCTCTCCGTAAAGGACAATGTGATTCCTCACCATGTTTTAGCAATATATTTGCAACAGTGTGCTCCAAAATGCGCCACCTGCTACATACAACACTCATACCACCTCCCTGATGAACTGGTGTGGTTCATTTTCTATTTTCTATACTTGTTCTTTGCAGGACAGCTGGATTTTTCAGAATCCCTAGAACTTCCGTGACGTCACTGACATTAATGGCGGCACCCCAACCCAGAAAACTGTTCCAACGCAACTGGCTTCCACCCCTTCACAGCAGAAGCAGAGGCTGTGAATGGAACATTATGACATCACAGGCCCACGAGATCCATAGTAGACTGAGCCAGCAAAGGGGAGATTCACCATAACATGAGGGAGAAAATAGACTACATTCTAGGTAGTATGTCAGGTAACACCGGACACTCTTCAGGAGCACGACTGGGTTCCTTTTAATGACTTAATAAGTGACCTCCTTAAGAAATCGTAATGTGTCGATGCCTTGCAGTCTCCTTTTACCTTGGAAACACATGATGCTGTAATAATGACATATGAAAGAGCCTCCATTGTGACGTGTGCATAAAAAGCTGGTAACCAGGAAGCTGCAGCATTGGACACCAGGACACTAGTTAGGACAACTGGCTGCAGGAAGAGCTGGAGAGAGGCCAGAAGTCACTCTGGCTGATCAGACCCCAGGAAAGTGGAACTTCACTTCAGGGCAGGGGGTCAGGGGGGCAAGGGGGCAAGGAGAGTGATTAATCAAAATGAAAAGAAACCTGAAAATCCAACTGAAAACTGATCTGAACCGGACAACCGATGTGAAAATCCACAACTGGCCTTCATGTTTACATATATGCTCTACCTACCACAGGTGCTGGAGAAAGGGTTATGGAGGGGGCTGCAGAATCCCCTTTGCTGGAGTTCAGAAATGGAATGAGCAATACAAGCACATTACCCTCTTTTGACAAAGTGTTAATGTTATTTTGTACAACTGATATCCTTGTGTACATTTTCTTTAATTTTAAACCTTAATCAAAAATACAGAACTCCTCCTTCTGTAGAAATCCCAATCTATTCTCTGTAACTGTCTGGCTACTGACACACCAAATTCAACTCAGTAAACTTTATTTAATGGACTGCCCAAGTGAGGTGCTGTTATTTAAGAATACATAAACCACTGCACGGTCAAATCCCAGACTCCAAACCACACATCAGCTGATAACTTGCAGTCTACACACATCAACCTTCCTCGATCAACAAGATGAACTACAAGCACCTGGAAAAACACTACATGCACAAAAGTACAACTTGCTTTAACTACCTTCTGTTCTGCTGAAGCAAAGACTGGAGGAAAAGTTCATAAGGGTTAAGCCTCACTTACTGGATTCCTATAAAATAACCAGCCTAGGTCCTCAAACATCTAAATTATACTTCTAACCTTTCATTTACCCATCACTACCCAAAGCTGGTGTTTCATTCATCTAGTTATATCCCAAGGGCACAAATGATGACACTTCCATCTCCAAACTTTTTTCCAACTTAAGTCAAATTTCTTCTTTAGAAAGGCCTTTACTATGACAGTTATCCATTATAAAGGAAACACTGGGTCGATTTGATGGCAAGTTTATTCAGCAGCACAGGTAGCAGCAGTCCATCAGCACAGGCCGACGCTGCCTTTGCCCGAGTTGTTCATTTGTACCTGATTCTGCCGGTGCCACTGGCCATTTCATAGCCATTATCAAAGTTTTGCCCCAATCTCATCCTCTTAGGCTTTAGGCTTGCTGTCATTTTGTTGTTTGTTGTTGTGCCTCCCTGCTCGGCTCTCCACCTCGCTCCCGCCTCCCAGCTGCTCCTCCAACCCACTGAAAGTTTAGGCTCGACCCTCCTGTGCAAGCGCTGTGACCATCCTGAGCTCATCAGAAGCGGTCGCTCCTCACGCTGCTCCAGGCTCTGATTGGTATCGTAGCGCTATACTCCCAGACCGCTCTTTGCAATTTAAAGCCATAGCGCATCCTGCATATAATTGTGCCGGATTGCTGATTGCATTTATATCGTAGCGCTGTGTTGCTGAGGTGCGCATTCATAGACATTCGGTTGTGCTTTGCTGCCTTTGCCCGAGTTGTTCATTTGTACCCGATTCTGCCGGTGCCACTGGCCATTTTATAGCCATTCTCAAAGTTTTGCCCCAATCTCGTCCTCTTAGGCTTTTGGCTTGCTGCCATTTTGTTGTGCCTCCCTACCCGGCTCTCCACCATGCTCCAACCTCCCAGCTGCTCCTCCCTCGCCCCCGCCCCCTCCACTATCCACATATGACAGATGACAGATGCTTTTGCGCGCAGCGTTCACGTGCAGCGGACGCGCCCTATGCGCGCCGAAGGTGCGCCAAAGGTAAGCCCGTCCGCGCATGGACCACGCCCAGCGCCAGTCCCCTTGGCCCCCGCAAACTCCTCTCCACCCGCATTATGTACGACTCTGCTACCCTCTCAGCACTTAACCCCGGATGACTCCCAAACTGCTACCAAGCCGCCCCAGGACACACCCATGGACCCTTCACCTGCCACTCCTGCAAGTTCGAATGCATCAGGACCCACACCAAACACAAAGACTCCAAACAGAGCTCCGACACTAACCACCTGAAGTGCATCCTACTCAACACCTGCTCAGTCCACAGACACGCCATTGAACTCTGGAACCTACTCGACACCACATCGCCGGACGTCACCATTCTTACAGAAACCTGGATGAACGCCTCTTCAGCGCCCGACATCACCATAGCCATCCCGGACGGTTACAAGATCATCCGAAAGGACCGCATCAACCAAACAGGAGGAGGCATCGCCATCGTCCATAAGAACACCATCCGCATCACGACCAGTTCCAATGACAACCTCACAACTGCCAAACACCTTCACGTCCAGATTCACACTGACCCCAAGACCACACTCAGAGGCACCCTCATCTATAGACCACCCGGACCCGCACACAATTCAGCGAAGACATCACTGACTTCATCACCCCGCACGCCTTCCCCTCCGAGGACTACATCTTACTGGGAGACCTCAACTTCCACCTGGAAAAGAACAGCGACAGCAACACCACCACACTTCTAGACAACCTCGCCAATCTCTGACTCAAACAACTTGTCGACACCCCCACCCACCTTGCCGGGCACACGCTCGACCCAATCTTCACCTCCAGCAAGCACATCTCCTTTAATCACACCACAGCCCTCCATTGGACGGACCACAGCTGCGTTCACTTCAACTACAAAAAGACCACGACCCACAACCACCCACAACCTATTCCCGGGAGAAACTGGAATAAAATTACCACCGAACAGCTCTTCACATCGCTTCACCAAAACCCTCCTGCAACATAGAACCCAAACCAAGCAACCACCAAACTCACACAATGGATCACCCACAGCGCTGACGTATTAGCACCCCTGAAAAACCATCAAATCAAACAAGGCAGCAAAAAAGCCCCCTGGTTTAATGATGCCCTTAAGAAATCCAAGAAGATCTGTTGCACCCTCGAGAAAGCCTGGCGTAAAAACCCAACCACTGACATCCTGGCCACCTTCAAGAACGCCACCCGCAAACCCCACCAACTGATCCGATCCACCAAGAAATCAGCATTCAAGAACCGACTCGACAACACCACCCACAACAGCAAAGAACTATTCAACATCAAAGAGTTTACCAACCCCTACGCCGGCACCAACGACATCACTCCATCCCAAGACCTCTGCAACTCTCTTGCCTCGTTCTTCCACAACAAAATCGCCGACATACATAACAGCTTTGGAGACCAGCCCACCCCACCAATCTCCGAACCAAAACCCCCCTCCAACAACCTTTACCCATGAAACCTAATCACCACTGAAGACACCATTCGCCTGATGAACACCATTCACTCAGGATCGCCAACCAACCCATGTCCCCACCACATTTTCAACAAAGCAGACTCCATTATCGCACCCCATCTCCGAGACGTCATCAACTGCTCCCTTAACTCCGCCACCTTCCCGGAAAGCTGGAAACACGCCGAACTCAGTGCCCTCTTAAAAACCTACAGCGGACCCCACCAAACTTAAAAACTACCGCCCCATTTCTCTCCTCCCTTTCCCTGCCAAAGTCATTGAGAAAGCAGTCAGTCAACTCGCCGCCTTCCTCGAATCTAACTAATCCCTCGCCCCTTCACAGTCCGGCTTCCGAGCCAAACACAGCACCGAGACCGCCCTCATCACAGCAACAGACGACATTCGAACTCTACTGGACAACGGAGAAACTGCTGCCCTCATCCTACTCGACCTCTCCGCAGCCTTCGACACGGTCTGTCATAGCACCCTCATACAGCGCCTCAGCAACGTCAGAATACAAGGAAAAGCATTAGACTGGATAATCTCGTTCCTCGCCGGAAAAACCCAGAGAGTCCGCATCCCCCCTTTCAGATCAGAGGCCACCGAAGTCATCTGCAGCGTACCCCAAAGATCCTCACTCAGTCCCACCCTCTTCAACGTATACATGAGTCCCCTCGCATCCATCGCGCGCCTACATAACCTCAACATTATCTCCTACGCAGACGACATTCAGCTGATCCTATCCCTCACCAAAGACCCAAACACCGCCAAAACCAACCTACACAAAGGGATGAAAGAAGTAGCAGAGTGGATGAAGAACAGCAGTCTAAAACTTAACTCAGACAAAACGGAAGTCCTCATCTTAGGATCATCCCCCTCCGCCTAGGACTCATGGTGGCCACCGGCACTGGGAACCGCACCCATACCAACAGACCACGCACGTAACCTGGGCTTCATCCTTGACTCCTCCCTCTCGATGACCAGACAAGTTATCGCCGTCTCATCATCATGCTTCAACATCCTACGAATGCTCAACAAAATCTTCCGTTGGATCACCACCGAAACAAGAAAGACGGTCACCCATGCACTGGTTACAAGCAGACTAGACTACGGAAACACCCTTTACGCCGGAACCACAGCCAAACTACAGAAAAAACTCCAACGCATCCAAAACGCCTCAGCCAGACTCATCCTAGACATCCCCCGCCAAGCTCACATTTCCGGTCACCTGAGAGACCTCCACTGGCTCCCCGTCAACAAGAGAATTACTTTTCGCCTCCTCACCCACGCACACAAAGCCCTCTAAGACCTAGGACCCGAATACCTCAACACGCGCCTGTCCTTCTACACCCCACCCGACAACTTTGATCATCCAAGCAAGCCCTCGCCGCAATTCCACGCATCCAAAGATCCACCATGGGAGGAAGATCCTTCTCCTACTTAGCGGCCAATACCTGGAATTCCCTCCCCACCCACCTCCGCCTCACACAGAACCACCTCTCCTTCAGGAAACAACTTAAAACTTGGATATTTGACAAGTAAAGCTCCCCCCCCTCCCTCAAGCGCCTTGAGAACCTCTGGGTGAGTAGTGCGCTATATAAATTCAAACTTGACTTTGACTTGAACTTGACTGTTCTCAGGACACCCCCGCGCGCCGCACGGCCCCTCAGCTGTGTGTGTGCCCCTCGCTGCTGCTCACAGTCACGATCTACCATTTTTGCCTTTTTCCCTAACTCGTCTTGCTGGTACTGCCTCACTGTTTTCCAATGCTGTATCTCTGTAATGGTTTGTAATTTTGTGCATTGTATCCCGTATTGCCTGTTTCACCTGGTTAGCCCCGCTTTCCGCCGTGATCTCGCGGCCACGCCCCCTTTTTCTCCGTGTCCTCCCTAATTCTGCCTCCCAGCTGCTCCTCCCTCCCACTTAGCCTTAAATGGCGACTGTGCGGACGCGCAGCAAGCGCTGATTCTGCTTTAAAGGCAAGCCAGTCTGCGCCCACCCGCGCCTGGACCGCACCCAGCGCCAGGACCCCTGGCCCCCGAAGATGCCTGCCCACACGACGGACCTACGACGCCGCCACCCTCAAAAGCAAAACGCCGGCCGAAGCCCCACCTGCTACCGAGCCACCCCAAAACGCACCCACGGACCATTCACCTGCCAAGCCTGCAAATTCACCTGCCTCCGAACCTGCACCGCACCCGCCAAGCCGAGCACCCGCAGCAACCACTTAGGTGCATCCTTCTCAACACCCGCTCCGTCCACAGACACACCGTCGAACTATGGAACCTGCTCGACACCACATCACCAGATGTCACCTTCCTCGCGGAAACCTGGATGAACGCCTCCTCAGCGCCCGCCATCGCCATCCCGGACGGATACAAGATCACCCGGAGGGACCACGTCAACCAGACTTGAGGAGGCATCGCCATCGTACACAAGAACACCATCCGCATCACGACCGACTCCAACGACACCTTCTCCGCCGCCAAGCACCTCCACTTCCAGATACACACCGACCCAAAGACAACCCTCAGAGGCACCCTTGTCTACAGACCCCCGGGACCGCGCACACAATTCAGCTAAGACATCACAGACTTAATCAGCCCGCACGCTCTCCCCTCCGTGGACTACATCCTCCTAGGGGACCTCAACTTCCACCTGGAGAACAACAAGGACCGCAACACCGCCGCCCTGCGGGACAACCTCGCAAACCTCGGACTCAAGCAACTGGTCAACACCCCCACCCACTACGCCGGCCACACGCTTGATCCAGTCTTCTCATCCAGCAAGCTCATCACCTTCAGCCACTCCACCGTACTTCACTGGACCAACCACAGCTGCGTCCACTTCACCTTCAGAAGAACAACGACCCACCACCACCCGCAACAGGTTCCTCACAGGAGCTGGAGCAAGATCACTGCCGAGCAGCTGAAATGAAAGTGAGTTTTATAAAGCGCATTACTACCCGGAGGCCTCGTAGCGCTGTGGATGCTGTCTCGGGGAGTCACCACCTCCCTCAGCTCACCACCTCCCTCAGTCAGAACCCACCCGCCAGCACAACAGACCCCAACGAAGCAGCCCGCAAATTCACACAGTGGCTGACCGCCTGCGCAGAGGACCTCGCGCAACTGAAGAACCCTCCCAGAAGCAAAAAAGTCACCGGGTTCACCGACGAACTCAAGGACTCTAAGAAAACTGCGGCACCCTCGAGAAAGCCTGGCTCCTCGACCAGACCACAGACAACATGACCGCTCTCAAAGACGCCACCCGCAAGCACCACCAGCTCATCCGCACCACCAAGAAGAAATCACTGAAGGAACAACTGGACAACAACGCCCACGACAGCAAGGAACTCTTCAGCATCGTCATGGAGTTCTCCAACCCCAGCACCGGCAACAACGATATCACTCCTTCACAAGACCTCTGCGACTCTCTCGCCTCGTTCTTCCACCGCAAGATCGCCGACATCCACAACAGCTTCGGCGCACCATCCACGCAACCACAGCATCGAGACGGCCCTCATCGCAGCCACCGACGACATCCGAACCCTGCTCGACAACGGGGAAACCGCGGCCCGCATCTTCCTGGACCTCTCCGCAGCGTTCGACACGGTCTGCCACCGCACCCTAGTCCAACGCATCAGCAACACAGGTGTCCAAGAGAAGGCACTGGAATGGATCATCTCATTCCTCGCCGGAAGAACACAGAGTCCGCGTCCCCCCATTTCAATCCGAGGCCACCGAAGTCATCTGCGGCGTACCGCAAGGATCATCACTCAGCCCCATCCTCTTCAACGTCTACTTGAGACCCCTTGCAGCCATCGCACGCCAACACAACCTCAACATCATCTCCTATGCCAACGACACCCAAAATCCTTTCCCTCACCAGAGACCCCGCCACAACTAGCCTACACGAAGGGATGAAAGACGTCGCCGAGTGGATGAAGAACAGCCGCCTGAAATTGAACTCAGACAAGACGGAAGTCCTCATCCTGGGACCATCGCCCTCTGCCTGGGACTACTCCTGGTGGCCCCCCTCCCTGGGCATCACTCCCAAGCCAAAAGACCACGCACACAACCTGGGCTTCATCCTGAACTCCTCCCTCTGGATGACCAGACAAGTCAACGCCGTATCCTCATCATGCTTCAACACCCTACGCATGCTCCGCAAGATCTTCCGATGGATCCCGACCGAAACCAGGAAGACTGTCACCCAGGCACTCGTCACAAGCCGACTGGACTACGGAAACACCCTCTACGCCGGAACCACAGCCAAGCTTCAGAAAAGACTCCAACGCATCCAGAACACCTCTGCCCGACTCATCCTGGACATCCCCCCGACACAGCCACATCTCCGGGCACCTGAGGGACCTGCACTGGCTCCCCGTCAGCAAGAGAATCCAGTTCAGACTCCTCACCCACGCACACAAGTCCCTCCACGACCTGGGCCCCAAGTACCTCAACAACCGCCTGACCTTCTACACGCCCACCCGCCAGCTACGTTCGACAAGCCTCGCCGCCGTACCACGCATTCGAAGAGCCTCCACCGGAGGAAGATCCTTCTCCTACCTGGCGGCCAAAACATGGAACTCCCTCCCCACCCACCTTCGGCTGACCCTGGACCATCTCGCCTTCAGGAGACAACTCAAGACCTGGCTGTTCGAGCAATAGCAGATCCCTTCCCTCAAGCGCCTTGAGACCCTCCGGGTGAGTAGTGCGCTATACAAATGCTATGATAGATTGAAGAGACGTGCCATGCACGAGACATGCATGGCATGAGCTATACGAACACATCCCCTTCTGTTCACTGGAGAACATTCTAAGTGCAAAACCAAGCAGGTTGAGCAACTGCAAAAAAAGTAAAGCAGGAATAGAGAAGAATAATGGAGATCTACAGGGAGAGGAAGGAAAGCTTAAAGGAAGGATGAAAAGTAAACGCAAGAAAAGAAACAGCAAGATGCACACATTATCCATAACAAGACTCGTATGCCAACAATGTTGTAGCACTCAACTATTCGAGCGTGCATGCCTCATGATATTTTGCTTTGTATTCCTGCAGCCTATAAACGCAGGTCTTGTTACTGAATCGGTTGCTTGTAACACCATTCAGCAATGGAGCTGCAGGCAGGGAGGTCGTTGAAGGATGGGCTTGATGTATATGCTTCTTTTCGATGAATAAAAAGACTTCCCTTGACAACGCACCTGTTCCCCAGGATTCCTTCCATACAACATCGTTTTGGCAACGAGATTTGTGAATTGGACCAGTTTCTTAAAACTGAATCAAGCCACCATTGCTGCAGAAGCCCACCTCACTCGACATGATACCGCTTTGTAAACATGGCCACCTATTTTCCTGTTTGGACAGAGCGCACGCTTCTCTGCCACCGATTTGCCCTACTTTGATGACTATTTCCTGGGTTGTTCCTGTACAGAGGCATTTCTTTGACAGCCATTTCTCACTGGAGGCAAAGCTGACTAGCTATTCCTTCTGTTTTCCTTATTGGTCACCCAGTCTGTGCACGGGAAAGTCATTACCTTGTGGTACACATGCTGCGAGCAGTTTCTCTCTTCTCACCTACTGAACCTATGGATGCCTCATTGGGTGAAGTATAACACATACCTAACACATGATTGTCTGAGCCCAGTACTTTGCAACTGCCTTTCATTTGTAAAGTGGTGTTACTCCTCTTTCTTACCTCAACTATCTAAGTTATTCTACTCTTCGACTACCTTAGCCCTCCATACCATGTCTGGAGGAATTAATTCACACCAGCAGCCTCCTAAATTTCTAGATAGTCCTGGGAATCCTAAACTAGAGTGGAAACATTGGTTCAAAGTATTTAATTATCTAGTGGCTATAGATGGTGTTGGGTGTAGGGTGTAGCCCCGGCAAGGAAACAAGCAATTCTGTATGGAAGTTTGGGCACGTTTTTGACTACCTGTGATCCCTGCTCCTGGGGGATAAGCTGCTGGTGATGCCTGGATTTTTTTGTAGAAGCTGAGAAAAGCCCTGAAAAACAATTTAGTCCCAAACCCAATGTTGTGTTAGAGCGTTTTAAATTCTATTGCAGGAAGCAATCGCCTGAAGAGAGCATTAAACAATATGGAGCCATTTGCATATTTCTGGAAATGCTAGTAATACTTAAGGGATCAGATTGTACTCAGTTGTCATTAAAAGAACATCTTTGGTACTGTACTAATCCTATCCTAGAACAAACCGTAACAATTGCTCAAGGCATTGAACGTTTCCTCTGTTAAAAGCCTTAACACAAGCATCCACCATGATTAGCCATGCAAAAGGACAAAGGCGAATGCAGCAAAGAATATTAGGAGTAATAAGATCAACAAAACCAATGCACGTTACAGGTGTGGCTCTGTTAACTACTTGGGTAACACCTCAAGTTGTCCTGCCAAGGGGAAGAGGTAATGGGGTTGCCCCAAAGGTACCACAATATTTCCACAGTATCCACTCCGAACTCTTGGAGCACAAGACCCAAACTCACCATCTTTCATTAGCATTTAACCACTGCACTTTTCCACCCAGTTACAAATGGGGTTCTCTAGTTGGCAATGGTTTGCACCTTGTCCAAGTAGGGACCCTTCCTTCTAGTCAGGACAAGGGTGTTACACTCCTAAAATAACCCCTTCTCACCCCTGTGGTAGCTTGACACGAGCAGCCAGGCTTATCTTAGAGGCAGTGTATAAAGCATTTGCACATAACCAACAGTAATACAGTGTAAGTACTACAAAAGGACAGCACATCAGTTTAGAAAAATATCCAATATTGTTATATACTTAAGACAAGACCAAAAACAATAATAAAAAAAATCCACAATACAGTACTTAAAAAAAATCTTCAGTTAACAAAATAACCTTGACAAACAGTTACTTTAAGTTGATAGCTCCTTTCCTGCAGGCGTCTGATGCTGTGGTGTGAAGTGCAGCGATGCGGTGTTCCCTTAGGTCACGGTGCGAGCAGCAGCGTCAGATGGCGTAGTCGGAGAGACCAGGGTTGCGGTGCGAAGTGATGCGGTGTTCGTGGGTCACGGTGCAAGCAGCGTTATCGTCCTTGCTGAAGCGCTGTCAGTTGACGAACTGGAGTCCATGGTGCCGGGGTCGGTAGGCCAAGGCTGCGGTGCAGGATGAGGGCGGTGAGTCATGCGGCTTTACGAGAAGGTGCCCTCGAACCACGGTGCAAGCAGCGGCGTTCATTTTGGCATGGCGCAGCGGCTTCTGGGATACCAAGGCAGTGTCGTGAAGTGAGGCGATGCAGAGTGCCGTTCCCACAGGTGGCAGTGCAAGCAGCAGCTTCGTGGCGGCGTGCAGGCGTAGTCTGAGAGACCAGGGTCACGGTGCAGCATTGCTGCTGTGCCCTCTGCAGTGCCTTCAGGAGCCGGGTTGCTTTTTCGTCTGCTGCAGCACAAAAACACACAGTCCGCAGTGCTGAGGGCAGAAGAACTTGAAATCTTTGCTGTTCCAGAGACTTCTTGAACGGGTGAGAAACTCACAAAAATAGATTGCAGAAAGTTCAGCACAGTCCTTTCACTGACAAAGACAAAGCAGCCACTGCAGGCCAACACAGCAAATCACTTAGCAAAGTGGTAGTTCCTCAGCTTCTCCTACTCTTCTTCTTGACAGTCTTCTTGGTCCATAAGAGTTCTAAAAGTTCAAGCGTTTGGGCCCCACTTTATAGCCCAAAATCCTTTGTCCCCCTCAGGCAGAGAGTGTCTGTACCAGTTCTGCTCTCTGGTGTTATTTCCTGGCAGAAGGTGGAGACTGCATTGTAAGAGGCAGACCAGGCCCATTCAGGTCAAAGGAAATCTCATCTCCCTATTCTAAATGCAGCCCAGGTCTATTTAGCCCTTTTCTGACCCACCTAGACTGTCTGAAGCCACTGGTCCACCCCAGGCCCTGTCACCCAAAACCCAGACAGTCAATCCACAACCCCAGAAGAGGCCTACTGGATGGCGGAGCAAGAAAATGCCTACTTTCTATAAGTGGCATTTTTAAAACACAAAATGTAAAAATCACCTTTACTAAAAGATGGAGCTTTAGATTCTGAGTTCAGGCATACTAAACTATTTTTCTACCTAGTTCCTAGGGCCAGTTAGGTTTATAAGATGTTATAAACAAACTCCCCGTTCTGTCCTATGGGACTAGGTAGCCTTGCAATAGTGAATTACTATCCATTTCGTTTTTCACTATCAGGACATGCCACACACACCAGGGCATGTCCTACCTTTCACATACACTGCACCTTGCCCACAAGGGTACCTTAGGCCTGCCTTGCGGGTGACTGACATAAGGAAAGGGATGGTTAAGGTTAGTCGACATGGCAGTCCCAGACTGCACACAGTCTCTGCAATGGCAGGCCAGAGTTACATTTACAGGCTGTTTGCATTGGTGGCACAATCCAGTGCTGCAGCCCAACAACAGAATTTGATTTACAGGCCCTGGCACACTCAGTGTACTTTAATAGGGACCGACAAGTAAATCAATTATGTCAATCATGGAAACACCAATCCATAACAGTTTACAGCAGGAGCACTTAAACACTGATCAACAGTGAGAAAGTGCGCAGAGACACTAAGCCAGCAAAATCCATGAGGTCAGAAAAAAAAAAACTCCGGGAAAACACGCCATAAGATGCCAAGCCTAACACACCCTCTCCGCTCTTTCCACCATACAATCTCCGCCTCTCTGATACAGAGCCACCCTATGTTGATTCCATCGTTCACCATTCTCCAACACAACATAAAACTTGAAGCCACGCACCACTCTGAAAGGACCTTTGAATAACCCTCTCAGCACACGTCTAATTCAAATTTTCACCCAGTCACCTTCAATAACAGAACTATTAGGGTACGAAGTCCTGAATGACTCACGGGGTTAGGTGCCACCCACTCTCCCATCCAAGAAGGTACCATCTTGATGCTGTAGCCCGACCTCTCATGAGAACAAAGGGATTCTTGTGTGTAGTTTGTTGTTCCGTAGTGAGATATGGCCAGACTAAATCCTGCACAACTCTTCTGACATCTTGACCTGCAGCCACAGACATCTGAATCACTCCCTTAACCATTCCGTTAGCCCCTTCTACTATGTCATTGCCTTGTGAGTCGTATAAGGCAGTGTAATGGTGCGTGATACCATTAGATTTGAGAACACTTTCCATGTCCCGGGAACTGATTGTGTGCCGTTGTCAGTAAGAAGTACCAATGGGGTCCCCTCCTCCAAAAATATTTCTTGTAGCGCCACAATGGTTGCTTTAGTGGTCATCTTATGAAAGAGACAGACATCCTCCTGGAGAATAGGTCAACAGCCACCAATGCAAATTTACACGCACTATTTAAAGCAGACCAATGAAATCAATTCACACACTGGACCACGGCTGATATGACCCTCCACAGACTGTTTACCCACCTTAAGCCTTTTTTTCACCTTCCTTACAAACACTACATTTCACAACCCAAGCTGAGACTTGGTCATCCATTCCCCCACCAGAATAATGCTTGAGGCGGCGCTGGGTTAGCCCTTGCCCTAGATGTCCCTCATGTGCCATACCACTGAGCTTTTCTCTTAAGCCCACCGGAGGAACAAACCCATCACCTCTCACTAAAACGCTCCCCATATGTTGACAGTTCATCTACAATCTTGATAAAAGGTCTCAGACAGGGCCATGCAGCTTTCTCTCCTGCAACCAGAGGCTACCTCCAAGAGTGTTGTCCATCTCTAAACACTCCTCTTCCATGGAAAAGGCACCAGCTCCCTCCCTTACAATATCCTGCACAGAAGTCAGTGGTTCCTCATCTCCTTCCTCAGTACCGCCCATTGATTCCCAACTGACAGATCACAGACAAGCTATCGGCCTGAGAATTGTACCAACGCGGAATGTACTCTAGATCATAGCAATATTCTTGAAGTCTGGCAGCCAATCTCGCTGACCCCTTGCCATCCCCACCTGGTAGTAACATTTCACCAAGGATTTGTGATCAGAGCGCAAAATAAATTTGGTGCCCCACACATACCTTCTGCAATTAGGGCTTCTCTCTCGATGACCTCATAGTTCCTTTTAGAACTAGTCAAAGGCCTAGAAGCAAAAGCAACAGTTTTCTCACCGCCGCAGCTAGCACAGCCCCAGTTCCAGTAGCACTCGCATCCACAGTTCTAGTTTTCAGCTTAATATCAAAGGGAATCAGTACACCTGCACAACAAATTTCATTATTAATAACATTGAAACATTTATCTTCATCAGGCCCCCATGAAAAAAAATCTATCCTTTCCTTAAGAATGCTCACAGAATCTGTCTTATCTGCAAACCTCTGCACAAACTTGGAATAATATTCTATGAGACCCATAAAGGATCTCAATTGGTCTTTGTCTGTAGGTCTTGGAGCAAGTTGAATTGCTTTTAGCAAATTTTCGGCTTGACCCCATTAGCTGACAGTATACCCCAAATATTTCACTTGCTCTGCGAGGAATGAGCATTTTTCTTTATACAGAGTAATGCCAACATTCGTAATTCTCTGCAAAGCCTGTTTTAAGAATAAGTTATGTTTCTGTACCATTTTCCCCAAAATCAAGATGTCATCTTGGAAGTAAAGTATGCTATCCATTCCTTTAAACACTTCAGATATCATGCGCTGAAAAACACTTGCCACTGAAGATAGCCCAGACGGCATTGGTGTGAATTGAAAAGTTCCTTCAAGTGTAATTAATGCAGTGGGTGGCTTAGAATCTTCATACAGCTTAATCTGATGGTATGCACTTTTGAGATCCAACTTCGAAAAACACCTTTCTCCCTTCAGCATCAAAACCAATTAGTTGATATTCGGTAAGGAAAATAGTCTTCCACTGTGTTCTGGTTTAATGATCTCAAGTCTGCACAGAAACTCAACGACAATCCGGTTTCCTTGTCATGACCACCAGAGAAACCCAATTGTAAGCCTGTACAGGTTCAATAATCCATTTATGTAACATTTCCTTTAACAACTCTTGTACACCATCCCTGACAAATATAGGAACTCTCCTTAGTTTATGTTGAACTGGAACAGTTCCCTCCGTAATAACTATTTTGTGAACATTACCTTTCAGTATGCCCAATTTCTCATAAAGAAAAGGTTGTTTGGAATTTAGAATATCAGTAACTGACTCATCATTCACAACCATTAATAGCATACAGTTATATGTTGATCATATTGATTCATCCATCTAAGTATGGCTGGACCCTCCTCAGAGACAGAAACCTTCACTTTGACCGTTCTACCCCCAAACTATCTTGGAATCCATGAACCCAACAATGTCGATGTTTTCCCTTGGTAATTAGTCAGAGAAATGTCCTCGGGTTTCAATAATACATGCCTCCACATCTGTGTAGTTTTGGGCACAATAGTGTATTTAGATCCAGTGTCTACCATGACTAGTACTTCACACCCACTGATCCTAAATACCGCCTTGGGTCTATTTCTCCTACGGCCCTCAGTACCCACGTCCTCCTCATTGTCTATTCTCAAAATTCTGTCAGTAGATTCAACTATATCATTAAATTCCTCACTACCATAGGTTTCTTTCCCTTTACATGCAATCCTGCACACCTTTGCAAAATGACTTTTACGACCATACCTTCTGCATTCTCTGTTGGCAAAACAAAATTTGGAATCAGAAGCAGGACTACACTTCCACAAAGATTGCAACCCCTTCCCTGTGTAGATGAAGGAAAAGCTCTTCCCTTGAGAGCTGTGGATTATACTGTAGTAAAGTATCACGAGTGAACTCTCCAACTCATTCATGCACAAATCAGCCTGCTCAAGTACTTTCACTTTTTAACAAAATAGGGAGAGAAGAGGTTGTGTCCAAGAGATGGAACACTGGAGGTGTATATGTCCTCCTCTTGCAATGTATAATAAACAATAGGATCCACCCTCAGGAGGTTTTACCAGAAGAAAGGAGAAATACAATTTACGGGCCATGTGCATTACCCGAATGAATGAATGAATGAATGATGCGGTTCTTGTATTGCGCAAACTTAGCCCAATGGGCGTCAAGGCGCCTAAATCAAATGTAGAGGTTAAGACCCCTCTCTGCAGCAATTTCTCATAGGTAAGCCCTCTTGAAGAAGAAAGTTTTAAGAGCCTTTTTAAATGACTATTGAGGGAAGAGTTTTTATTTCAATAGGGATGGAATTCCAAAGCTGAGGGGCAACCACGGAGAAAGCTCTGGCTCCCCATCTAGCAAGTTTAAAACGGGGCACAACAAGTTGACAGAGTCCCGCAGAGCGAAGGCCTCTTGTAGGGACATAGCGCGTAAGAAGAGAGCCCATGGCACTTGAGGGAACTTCTGTCAATGCTCTGTGGGCCAGACACAGAATTTTAAAGGAAATTCTGTGCTGGACAGGAAGCCAATGAAGGTCTTTCCTGGCCGCAGTGGCAGAAGAGGATTTCGGGAGGGCCAGGACAAAGCGCGCTGCAGCATTCTGCACAATCTGCAGTCGGTGTATAAGGCTTTTGTTGGCTTCCATATAAAGAGAGTTACAATAATCCAACCTTGAGCCCACCAGGGCGACTGCAACCTGATTGCGAGACTGGGGGGGAAGATAACCGCGGATTCTGTTAAGTATCCTGATCACACCCCAGCAGGTGGCCACGGTCCTGTTGACTTGTAGGGACAGAGACAGTGAGGTGTCAAATATTACACCAAGATTTCTGGCAGATCGGGAGGGAGTGGGGCAGATGCCAAGAGAAGGTGGCCACCACTCACTCGACCAAAACATCTTGGTTCTTCCCAAAGATCAGCACCTCAGTCTTTTTGCCATTCAGTTTGAGGGAATTTATAGTCATCCAGTCTGCCACATACTGCATGCATACCCTGAAACTGGCGGCAGATGTCCTGACAGAGGAGTGAGCCAGTGACACCATGATTTGGGTGTCATCTGCGTAGGATACCACCTCCATCCCCTGAGATCTAACTAGTCTTGCCAGGGGAGCCACGTAGATGTTGAACAGGGTCGGACTTAAGGCCGACCCTTGTGACACCCCACACTGCAATGACTTAGCAGGGGAGAGGTGGTTCCCAAGCATCACTCTCTGCTCCCTATCCAACAGAAAGGAATTGAGGAGGCTCAAGGCCGGTCCCATAACACCAGCTTCCCTAAGCCGAGATGTAAGAATAGCGGGGGACAAGGTGTCGAACGCGGCCGTGAGGTCTAACAGAACCAAAACCGTAGTTTGGCCAGCGTCCACTTTGCGTCGGATGTTATCGACCACACAAGTGAGAGCGGACTCAGTGCTGTGGTGTTTTCGGAAACCATGTTGCGTGTTATCAAGGTATTCAGATGAATCAAGAAAGGAGGACAAATTACGATTCAGATGCGCCTCGAGCATCTTAGCAGGAGGGAGGGAAATCGGTCTAAAGTTTTTCAAAAGGGTCGGATCGAGGGACGGCTTCTTAAGAAGAGGTTTAACAATCGCCTTCTTCCATACAGGAGGAAAAGAACCCTGAGTGATAGCCTTATTCATAGCCTCAAGCATGGGAGGAAGAAGGCTATTTCTACATTCTTTCAGTTATTTCAGTTTTTTCAGTGGTAGAGGGTCCTGGGGGAGGCAGATTTGGTCCTGTCAAGTAACAGGTTCAATCCTTCCAGGGATAAAGATGGAAATTCCATGAGTAGGCGGGAAGGATCGAGACTGGATATGACAGGCGGGATGCTTTGATCTAGAGCATGGCACTGGGTTTCTAAGGAGACATGTATGTCAAGAATTTTATTATGAAAGAAGTCAGAAATGTTATTGCAAAGCTCTTGCGAACTAACTATGAGATCTGGGATTTGCAGGGAACATAAGGTGTCGGCAATTTTAAAGAGCTCCCTAGAAGAGGAGAGAGAGCTGGTGAGATTGGAGAAGTACTCCTGCTTCTCTGTTACCACTCTTCGTTTGTATTCCCGCAGTGCAGACTTGTGAGCCTCTTGATCATTAGGGTCCCAGGATTTCCTCCAGATTCTCTCACTACTCCTACATCCCTGTCTCAGGAGTCTCAGCCGGTCAGAAAACCAAGGTGCCGTGGGTTTTCGGCGAGCTACATAACGCAGAGATGGGGGGGCAAGTTGTTCCACTGCATTGGAAATGGAGTCCGTAAGATCTTGAGCTGCCTCGGCTACGTCTTTTAAGGATAAAGAATCGGGGTGGAAACAAGGGGGGCAAGAGCCTCATCAGAAATAGTCCCAAGGTTTCTCCTGAGGGTGAATGGCGAGATTACCAAGTTAGTGGAGCATGAGGCAGGGACGGAGAATTCCAATGGTACAGCAAAGTGATCTGTCCAAACCAACGGTAATGGGGGGCCAGTAGAAAGCCTAGTGTCATTAGAAAATACCCCGTCCAGTATATGCCCAGCTTTGTGAGTAGGACTGTTCACAAGTTGGGCAAAGTCACATGATTCTAACGAATCATCCAATGATATTGTGTCCTTAGAATTGACCTCATCAAGATGAAAGTTAAAATCACCCAAGATAGTAAAGGCTGTTTTTCCGAAGTAGGGTTCCAGGATAGTTAATAATTCTGAAGAAAAGCTGGCCCTAGGACCGGGGGGCCTATATACCAGAATACCAGTAAAGGAGACCGATGGAGAAAAAGTGATACAAAAGTATAACGATTCAAACCGATCTGGAGGCATTGATAGTGTTTTAATCACACAGGGAAAGGAGGATTTAAGCAGAATGGCGATGCCTCCTCCTCTACGCAAGGGTCTGTCCTGCCTATAGAAAGAGTAGCCGTCAGGAATGGCCAAAACCAGATCGTGTCCTGAGGTATCTGAGATCCAGGTCTCCGTAATGAACACCCAATCCGGCTGTCGGTCATCCACGAAATCGTGGAAGGCGACGTTATGCCTAATAAGCGACCGAGCGTTAATTAAGAAGCCAGTTCTTTGGGGCGCATCAGGCTGTTTAGGTGGGGAATGTAATCTTACTACTCCGGTGCAGGAGAATACAAAGGGGGCCATACAAGCCCAACATCTATAACAACGCAGGATCCCTTCAGGAGAGTAGCGATGAAGACAAGACTGGGATGAAGGTCTAAGTGCGAGGATTTCTGATTTGGAATATAGCCCAATTAATTCAGCAGGAGGGGAAGGCGTGTCAGCTGAGTCCAGCCCGACCTGCATCCCGTCCTCAGCGCGGACGGGCGCAGACGGGCTGTATTCTGGCGTGACTCCGGCGGGCATCCGGCGGGCATCCGGCGGGCATCCGGCGCGTCCGCTACGCGGAGAAGCCGGTCTCCTTCCTACCTACAATGGTGGGAAGCACATAGTGTTTCTTAAATATACCCTCACACCCCAAAAGGGCCCTTGGTGTCATGCTTCATCATAGTGGTCTTCCTGCCCCGCTGCGGGACGGGGCGTGCTACGACCTAAGACTATGGCGGAGCACTAATGTCACGACTAGGTGTGGTGTAGGAATGAGTGAAAAGGGTCAGGAGTGAATAGGAAAGAAAGTTTAAAAAATACCAAGCTCTTGTGGATTAGAACATTTTAAGATTCCGTCGAGCCGGTATTTTAAAAAAGGTGAGTCCGGGGTATGTTGCTTCAATGTGCAAAGCCTCCTGTGTGTGTCATCATGTTGTTTCGAAGCGTGCTGCTTCTTCAGGACAAGTTTGATCCATTTTGCTCTCACAAAACTACGTTGAGAATTTTTTTTTTTAATTATAAAATGGTATATGTATGGGTAGTTAATATTGCATAACAAACAAGGCGGATTCGTCTTAGTCATGTAATCAATACCCCAAGGTAATTCCTAGTTGGCAATCTGCAAGAGAAACAGCAGTTAAAAATGTAGGTATGCGATGCATGCCAAATTCAGTTGCGATGACCTATAAAAAAATTGGTAGATTTTATTCCACTATTTTCTATGGACTATGCATTTTGATACACTATCAGAATACCAATGGTGCTTAAACAAAATATCTATATAAAAAAGAGACATGCAGACACTGGAACCACAAGGTAGTGAGGAATCCCCCTCCCTCCCAGAATATAATACCCAATTTACACTCTTCATTACTGGCATCTTGAGACTGCTCCTGATCACCTCTGTTGCCTTGTAATCTGGCAACAAATTGCTGCCAATGTCTTAGGTCATCCACCAGTTTTTGGTCTGTTCTTACAATGCAACATTTGCCTCTCCTCTGCCACTGCCTGTTAACATGCATCTTTTTGCCAAGTATCAAAATTAAGTCCGACCTCTGAAGCCAATGGATTGTGACAGAGTGGCAAACATGATCCCAAAGTACATCTCAGGTACTCCTAAGCGGGAAATGGCTTTCATGAGCCTTCTATTTTTCATGCCATTGGAACATCCACTTACGGAGGAGAAAAGTGTGGGGGTGGGTTATGGTTTGGCATCATGACGGACTCTCGGGGAGCAGTCAATGATGACTAGTATTACAGAGTGCTAACATACTAGGAAGCACAAGTTATGAGATCATCCAAACCAGAAACTGCAGCAAGTGATGGTTTACTTCAAGCACATCTGTTCCCAGTCTGTCCATCAGATATTTGCTTGATTGGACTAGACATTTCTGCAATTTGAGGAGTCTGTCTTTTTGGCTTGTATATGACATGACCATATTGATGAGACGTTTTGAAGATATATGCAGGGACATTTATTAAGTCATCTGGAAGTCAATGAGATTAAGAAAAGTTTCCAAATAGTGAAGAGTAGATCACTAACCGGATGCAGAATTTAAAGTGCAATAGTAATAATAATTTTTTTACATGATTTGATAAAACCTTTGCTAGGTACAAAAAATAAAATACAGCACTTATTAGATTCGTTAAAAAAGAACCCCTGTTCCTGTAGTTAAAAGCACCCAACCTCTCTTGTGGGTGCACTGCCCACAAATCCGGCGATCGTATTTGCTTAGGGGCCATTGTGGTCCCAGTTGAGGTGGCTTTTAAGTCAGAGATTTGATCAGCCTATACTTTATTCCCCTTCCAATAGTCGTTTTATTTTGATGTTTCCGTCTGTTTTTCTTATACCCGGCTGCCCCGCAATAAACAGTTCAACTATTGCGAGGAGCCAGGGGTCTGCATCTCTGGTCGAGGTAGCGATAAGCGGATCCCCATCTCCAGTTTTTTACTGCGCGGTCCATGAACCTCAGCAGTGCTCAGGTCCATGAACCTCAGCAGTGCGCAGTTTCGATTGATCTTCCGGGAATCAAAACAAGCCAATTCTGCAGCTTTGCACGATCTAACCTCCTTGTTGTTCCAGCCCCTTCGTAGGAGAGCCCTTTTTTCCTTCAAGAGGTTAGAACATACGCACATTACATGGATTAAATCTTCCCTGTGAATGCCGCAAAGCAGACATGGTTCCAGGGCATGGTCTCTTCCATTAGCGACAATGGAAAGTCAATTGGATCACCCCCATTCTTAATTTTAAGAAGCGGAGCTAGGTGCGTGCACGGAAAGGGAAGGTTTAATTGCTCTGAGGTTTCAGCTGCTCATATGTTTTGAGTCATACAGCCATGGCTTCTAGCTACGAGGCTTGCCCCATCTTTTGCTGAAGAGAGCTTTTTCGCACCTATTTTTGCTAGCCTCTTGAACTCGTTATGGCTTACTTGTAGGCCCCAGACATCGCTCAGGCCGAGGATCTTTAGCCCGCTAGACAAGTAGCTGTGCCCCGCTAGCCATCGTTGTGTGTTCAGGTTGGTCCATACATGTTTCACTAGGCTGCCCTCTTTTGAGGACCTCAGCTTATGGCAGCTCATTAGAAAGGTCATCATTATGCATATCGATTATTTGCAGATGCCCAGTTCCATCCGGACAGTTCTAAATATCTTCATAATGATTTTATCTAGTTGCCCACAGTCCTGTCCTTTCAGCGCCTTGCTTCCGTATGTTAAAGTCGGAATTACTTTTGCCTGGGCCACCTTAAGTGTTGGAGCAAAGGTTGGCCGAGTAGTTTCTTGTGGATGGAGCTAAGTGCGAATGCTAGCGCTGTTCCTTTCTTTTTTTGCTCGCCCAAATGGCTTTTATATCTTCTGTTGTTGTTGAAGACGACTCCTAAGTACTTGTAACTGTTAGTTTCTTCAATACTTTCTGAATTTAAGACCATGACAGCTTCTAGAGCCTTCCTGGACAAACCGCCAGGATTTTAGTTTTCTTATTATTTATCTGAAGCCCATTCTTGTTTGGAGTATGCAGCAGTCGGTCCTATCTTTGTGTGGCTTAAAAGAACCACATCGTCGGCATACAATAGATTTGACAAACACAGGCTACCTAATTTGGGGGCATGCGAGTTGACTGTATTTAGGGCTTCCGGGAGATCCGATAAAAATAAGGTAAAAAGTGTAGGAGCAAAGACGCATGCTTGCTTGAGGCCTTGCATTGTCAAAATTGGTCGTGACAGTCTGGAGCCATCCCCAATCTTAATCCTGACCCATGTGTCCTGATGCAAGAGCTGCACGGCTCTCAATAATTTAAAGTGAATTCATGCTATAGAGACGAATGTTCTCCACCTCATAAATAGTGGTGTGAGAATAGCTCAGGGTGTTACTTTATTCCCTGAGAATTGTATGGAACCGCTAGTTCTTTCCCATATGTTTCAAGTACCTAGACACTTTATTATTAAAAAGGTAGCAAAACCATTTCATGGCTCTCTACAGGGAACACACTTTTCCAGAAGGATTCTGGGTTCACAATTTGCCTGATAATTTGAAGTAGTTTGTGGGGTTATTTTTGGAATGGTTTAGATTCCAGTTTAATAAGAATATGGATTTCTTTAACAGTATACATTTTAGGGTCATTCATTTTATGTTAATTTCTTTATAATAAAAAGGTACACAGTAAACAAGTTTCCATTTCCAGGAGGAAGTAGTAACTGTTGTAAATGTAAACAGGAAGCACAAATCAGTTTTGTGCTACATTACACTTGGTCAGCAACATGCTTGACAGGAAGGGATTATAAGAACAAACAGCTGTCGTTGTGACTTATTGCCCACATCTTCACCCAAGAGCTTTGAATTAGAATTTCTAAAATGATGCATTTCTTGAACATGGATGGGTCGCAAATGGAGTAAAATGCATTGTATTTTTTCATAATGAGGTATTAAAGTTTATATAACAAGACTTCAAAGCAGTTGTCATGTGTTGTATCCTTCACATTTTAAAATATGCTTTCTTCTTCTGTCTGTACCGCTACCGTTAAATAGTGTCCTACAGCATTTTGGAAAATCACTCATAAAACAAGCAGTTTTATGGTTCTGTTGTGTGGTGATATTGCAAAACATGAACATTGATAATGTTTCAGTGCTCAGGTCTTTGCTAGCAGAACTGTGTTTTATTCATATTTTCATAGAACGATTGTTTAGTAATGGGATATCATTTCCACTTGCATGCAGGCTAAGAATGGTACTTGAATGTTAATTTTGAGAGGGTTTTTAGAGTGAGCCTGCTTTAGGTTATGAAGCTTCTGAATTATCATTGATTTTATTATGTAACATTAGGGGCCATATTAAGGAAGTGCCCCGGGGGTGCAACAGGTGATCATACCCGGTTTGCGTACCACTGGGGCACTTTGGCATCATAGAAGGGGCTGCAGTACCTTCCGCAGCCCCTTTTGTAACACAGATAGAGCTAGCGCCATATAACACCAGCACTATCACTAGAGGGATTTCCCTAATGACCCCAAGGAAATAAGGGAATCCCTTTTCCTCTGCACCAGCGCTGTATTATAGACGTGGGCACAAAGGCAAAGAAGCTATCAGAAGATGCACAGACAGTGCGCCACCCAAATGATGCCTCTTCATGGCAGCCCTCTAGACAGGAGAAAAGGGGGCCCTAGGGAGCCCCCCACCCCGAGACATCCCCTCGCAGGAAGGTGCAGTCACTCACTACACCCAACTGCAAGGGTGATCTTACCCCTCCTAAAAGTGCAGGCGGGTCGCCGCCTTCACAGTAAAACACCGAGTGGCTGCTTCAAAGATGCTCCATTTTTTTACTTGAATGCGCTGCCACCAGAGCCGGATGATTTTCCCTTTGTAAAGAAAACAGAAGATATGTCAAACTTTTGCTTGCATTTGAACTTAGAATAAAAAAAAAGTCAGCCCTGCCTTGGTGTTACATGAGAGCGCGCGCACACACACACACACACACACACACACACAAACGAGAATCTGAAAAGACGGTGGCCTGGCCAAATAATGTCATCCAATTAGACATCACTGTGGCCAGATTAAATCACAATGCCTGTGCAGCAGTATTTCATGGTTAAATAGGAGGCAAAGGAATTTTTTTAGCACTAAGATTATTCACATAAGATATTTACACAGACTGATCAGTTTGGGCCTGTCAATTCAAACTTCAGAGCAAGAGGCCATATCATGAGTAATGTAGCAAAGCATTTTGCAAGTAGCAAAACTCATTCTTGAGGAAGTGCAGAAGGAGCAGAGCATCTCTTTTGAACCAAATTGTGCAGTCTATACGGCATGCTGTAACCGTAATAGTATGTACATGGGTGGCAGTCTGCGCATCCTGGAAACACAGCACTATTGTTGCAGTTTTGCAATCCTGGACTGTTGTGTCTGCAGCTCATTCACTAACTTAAACTACTAGCAACAGTTCAATGGTGTAACGAAACTTGAGGGGGGCCCCCTGCAAGGTACGTGGAGGGGGCCCCCTCCTGTAATGGCGGCTGCTGACATTTGAAAGTGGTGGCTGTAAAATTCGTTATACAATGCACCATGGCGAGCGAGCCCAAACTTCTTAAGAGGGGTCTGGGCAGTTCTCCCCCAAGAAAAATTTGAAAAAAAAAAAAGAGTGGGCAAAATTTTCAAGCAAATTTGAGAACGTAAGAAGGTTAATAAAGCAATTGTGAAAAAGCAGTTATAACATTAATAAAGAGATATCATATAATAACATAGGTAGCTGCTTATTCAGCATAACCACGGTGCTTCATAGCAGACTTTGAGATACAATGCAGAGTACCCCACAGATTTTTTTTATTTAACAAACATCCAACTAAAAAGGTCACAAACTAGGAGCATTCAAGAAAAATGTTAGTATTAACATATTGCCTCCCTGGTGATAATGGTGATAAGATATTCTACCTGGCGAATCTAATGCCATGGGGTGGGGTAGAATAAAAGAAGATATGCATATATTGTACTCATTTAGTTCACCATTCAAAAGACCACAGCAGGAGTCACACATCCAGATAAGAAATATAAAAGTATACAAAACTGATGCAACGACTTGAACATCTAAGCATTGAAATCATTGTTGTGGGCTTTTAGAGTCTGAGTATTGTAATGATTGTGACAGCAGGATATACATAGGTTAATGTACCATCGGTCTTCGCCTTCACTTCACTTTGAAATATATAACGCCTTAGCAATCGCCATAAAGCAAAAGGCGCCCAATTGATGGATGGAATGCAGAACAAATGAAAACATTCACCCCAGTCAAGAGATCCTGGTTAAATCCATCATTTTTCTCACAATGCCACTCCAGTTTACACCTGGCCATATGCAAATCAGTCTTGCCTCTCTGCCTCATGGGAACAGTCCAGCACGAACTGCCAAGCCAGTCTTCTCTGGACCGGAAACAAGCATCTTAGGACTGGTTTCGGGGTTTCACCCCTCTTCAGCCAGGATAGCTTGATTCCAGTGGTACAGTAAGCCCAGGACCCCATCTGGGCATCCCTGGCGCACTTCGGGCGAGAAACCAAAACACACAAAATTGATGGACGGAACGCAGAACAAACCAAAACATTCACCCCCAGCCAAGAGATCAGTGTCCCTTTAGCCTACACTACAACTACAGTGTACACACTACACACAGCAGTATAAAACAGAATTGCATGAGAGAAGGGCTATAAAGAGTTAAGGGGCAACGTTTGAGTGTCAGTGTAGTAGTGGGGGGGAAATCTGTGGAGAACTTTTTTTTGTGCCAACAAAAAAGATTGCCCCAGGCACCATCAGTGCTAAAGAAGACACTGTCTCTGATCTGGTCTAGTCACTCGTGCCCAATGCCCAGTTGATTCATACCAGAAAAATCTAAAATCCCTTCATAAAGCACCAAGCTGGCTTGAAATGTTAGTAACTTTACAGGTAAAAAATGTGCATCTAACATTTTCCATTGACCTAATGTTAAAATTGGATTCCATAACTTCCGCTTAGCTTGCTTCACATGTGGATTTGTGAAAGCAGCAGTTAAAATCAACAAGCATTTGCAATACAATTGGTCTCGAATTTGCGAGAGTTAGAGCTATTGGCGTTGTAAATTACAATGTCTTTTACCTATCTGTTTTGGCATGGCGCGTGATGAGTGCATGTAAGGTTGTGACTAAGTCAGTGACCTAAAAAATAGTTTACTTGTAAACAACCAGTTAGGGTGAAGCAGCCAGTGTAAAGGCCATACATCACTGTGTCTGCAAAAATAGTTAACCATGTGTTAGATGTTAATGGTAGACGGATATATGATAGGCTTGGTAGGGGAGATAATCATACCTGCAACTGCAGCGTAAGAGCCTTATTTGTGGTAATATTCTTAGTGAAAAACCAACATTGAGAACAACAGAAATTACACAAATTCACGTACGTGCACTGGGATTACACGACAGCAATTTCATTATTGGTAAATCCAATCAACAAGTACTGTATTTCCCTATAAATGCAAATCTGAAACGTATGATAAAAATTGAGTTTATAAAAAGGTGGAAGACAAAAAGCAATGAGGGTTGACAGTTCAAGGGTGCTAGTGGCGAGTTGAGGAGATCATGAGCCATGTGAAGACAAAAACATAGAAGGAAAATAGTTGAATAGAAAATGGAGGGGAGATTTAACAAATGCTTTGGATGCTGGGTGGGAAGGAGGACTGGGATTTAGAGTGGGCAAAAATAGATGTGTGGATGCAGGATCAAAGACAAAACGTTTTGAGAATATTCAAGGAAGACTGATTTTTAGATTAAATAAAAGGCATGCATGTAGTCAAAAGTTGAGGGTGGCTGGAGAAGAAAGATAGAATTCAAAGATGAAAGCGTGTAGGGTGGTTGGCATGGAGATGCACGAACTATGGTCAAGAACTGACATGGTTGTTAAAGTATTCTTAAAGGGAGCATAATAAAAATGCCCACAATGTGCCTTGCAGTTTTAGCCATGTTTGGATGAGACTGCACAGTAGAGGTTTGCGTCAGCTTCACCTCATCCATGTATTTAACTAAGCTATATGAAAGAGTGTTGTGTTGTTGCTGGTCATGTACACAGGTCTTGACTAGTGTCCTTGTACTGACTTTGCCACATGTAGTGGTTGTTTCATAGCTGTAAAGAAAGCAGACAGCATGAAGCTTTGGATGCAAACCTCACATTTGCTGCACATGCAGCACCAAGGAGAAGGAGTCCACTCTCAGACCACTGTGTGACATGTAGCTCTTTATGCCAAATGCTATTTGACTGCAACATTTGTTACCTTTGCACACACAGTATACTCATGTTATCACTCTTGGGAGGATAAAGGTCTAGGTTTGTCCTGAAGGTATTCAGACTATGACCTGTAGGTTTAATGCAGTGCTCTACTGATACTTTAACCCACTAAGATACCCTACAAGAAAGGAAAGGGACACCCAGAGTTCTGGTGACACCTAATTCAAAATGGAGCCAATGTGTCAGTAGCGTTACACAAGTATGCCCCTGGAAGAAAATCATTAATTGTTACATGACACCATCTAAAACACAAGCACAAGTATCAGAACTAGAAAAAATGTGCCATTGCAGGGATTTTCAGCTTTAGTGTGAAATGCTTTACGAAGCACTGCCTCCCAAATCACTTCAGTCCAGGAGCGATTTTTAACACAGCGAGTGGTTTGGCAGATAGGAGGAGGAGGTTTGCCATGGCAGAGATTGAGGGTGAAAGGCAATGGAAAATGGTACAGGAAGGATACCTGGGAGGCTGCGACTCCTGAATTTTCATGTCTGAAGTCAAAGCAATTTCCTTTCTGAAATGCACAGGTGTGCACACTGAGCATATGTGCCTGGGTGATAGTTTAGGAAAGGCCCGAGTGTAGCAGCAACATGTGTTTAAACAACTCTGGGCCTTCACAGATTTTTTTAATTCACCATCTCCACAAAACTATTAGAGGCTTTTAATTGTGATCCTTTGATGTGCCTTACAGTTCCATATTCGAGCTCCAAAGCCACATACAGTGCGAAGGCCCTTTCTGAATCAGGTCCAGAGTTCCAATTCTGGCTTCAGCCTGCCACCCTTTCTGCACCCAGGATGTGATGTTACGGCCAGTGCTGCCTATTTAGGAACTGGGGAACCAGGTGTAATTCTTACTTGAATTGTCTGCATTTCTGAGCATATCAGCACATGTGTCTATAAAAAATAAAAGGTGACCTTGTGTAATGTTACTGGCGCTCATAAAGCGCTCTATTACTTGGGGTCGAGTTTGCGGTATATAAAAACTGCAAAAAGAGATTGTCATTCATTACCACAAGGCTTTGTTTTCAAATAGACACTCATTTAGTGGCCGATTTGTACAAAGCGAAACCAGAAAATAATGATAAATACAGCTACCCCACTTAATGGTGTGATCTTAGCAAATATTTTACCAAAACTCAGTTTTCTTCATAATCACATATGCATGCACTTTTAAATATGTGAGTTCAGAATATTAGCACAAAAAGGTGTGGCTAAAAAAGCCAAAATATTATGAAAGCATTACCATCAGGTAGCTACACAAACTAACTCGCCACAAAAATATATATATATATATATATATTTTTAAATGATAGTGGCAAATGCACTGTAGTATATTATGAAAGTCTATTAGTTAATACACTGCAGCGGTCTGTGTGCAACCAGAGAGCCACAGAATTACATCTTAGCGCAGTGGAGAATAGTTACTTGTGTATTTCTAGTGCCACGAGGTCAGTCTGTGACAGAAAGTACTGAGAATATGTAATTCACTTTTTTAAACGTGCAGCACACACAGTAGAAGATATACTGCTACACAATGCTTAAATGTTAAGATAAAATGGTGTTTCCAAAATATATATTTTAATACTGTGACTGTATGTAATTTTTTTTACATTATTATCCCTTCAATACCATGCCAATTAAAAACACTCCCTGCACAACTCACTGGTTAACTCTTTCCACTACCACTCAAAAATAATGTCTTTGCCATCACAAACCTTTGATCAATTAAAGCCAGTACACATACTAACTCCCTAGCATCCTTTACAATTGCAGATTAACTAGTAGGCCCCATTTACATTTCTTTCAGGCAGAAGGCACACTGTCTGACAGGCTTTGGGGTTACAGCCCAGGAGACGTGCTCAATGACACTTCTGTTAAAGCACTTAATTTACCCACTGCTGCTATTCAAGAGGAAATAGAGGTTAAATGAGAGAGTGACAGGCCAAGGGCAGTGGGGTTAAAGGAAGAGAGGAAGGGGTTTAGGGAGGGAAAGTGAAGCAGACACTCCGACACCCAAGAAGGACTAAAAGCACTCACCCGTCACTAGTAGTCTTGTTGCCAAGTGTGGGTGTCTCATCAGAACAGTCCACGGTGCTTCCTTTCAATGAGGCCCAGCTGCAACTCCTAAAAAATTGCCTCTTAATTACAGCTCTAAACAGACTACAAGAGGCACAGAAGCATTCACTGTGTAACTTAAGAGCACATGACCGCTCTGACGTCAGGCCATTTTCCATTTTGCTAATGGCAATTGTTTTTATAATCACCATCCACATCCGTATAGCGAATGCTATCTGGGCTCCTCCACTGGCTTTTGGTAAAAAGAAGCACAATCAGCCCACAAAATAATAAACGCTTGTTTACGTTTTTCGGCGAAACTACGTAAAAGTCAATATTCTGAAGATATGCTGTTCACCTCGAGGCACTATCTTACGAAGACTGAGGAGCCCGGCTTTCACCCCCCATGGAGACTGGTACCCCCAGGGGCCAATCGCTGAATCATTCTGCCCTGGTGTTACAGTGCACTGCCTTGGGTCTGTGTTACCAGTTCGCTGTACATAACTGTGCCCCCTTTACGTGACGTCTGTGCATTTTCAGATATAGGAATGAAATCAGATGGAAGAAATGGTGTGCTACTTGGTGTGATTATATCACCACTTCACTGTGAAAAATATGTCCAGAATTAATTTAATTAGCTAATTTCTGATAATAATTATGTTTCTAGTGATAATGGTTATTTGCAACTGCCTCGAGCTCATGGCTACACACTGCATGAAGAGTAAGCCATGCAGATAATTCCATACATGCCGGGCAAACATCAATGCTTAGAAGGCAGCAAGCAAACAACAAAAACTCGGAAAATGTCAATTTAAAAAAACCTCCATTGAAAAAACTCCAAGCTAAAGCTACTCGCAGTTGTCTTGGTAAGAATTAATAAAAACTCTGCCCAGCGGTGGTAGTTTCACATCCGCAGAGCAGGATTCAGTACACGTGTTTCCATGACCCCTGTTAAAGATCTTGTGTTGTACAAGGGAGAGGCGTCTGGCTTGGCGCGCGCCTCGTGTAGGAAGAAGATTCGTATTTATTTGATTTTCCCAACCGGTTTTGGACATTAACCCAGACTTTTGGTTTCCCTTTAAATTTCTTTTTTCACCCTTCCCCCGCTACCCCGCTCTTTACCCCCACCCACCTATCTTGTGGAATGAAACAATTTTTTTTTTTATGTTCCTATGTAATAGTGAATTTACTGTTTGCATATATAGAACTCTAACCACTAGTATATGTAGTAGACCTTGTACTCAACCCCATCCCCGCGGCTGGAATTCCGCTCCTGTGCGGCACATTCCGATCGCGGGCATGGTCATGACGGCCCCCAGCACACGAGCACTGTGTGCCATGACGGCTGGGGGCCGTCATCAGCATGGAAGGGGTTAATACCATTCCAATGTGTTTTTAGAGTTTATACCTCTTCCATGAGTGACTTTACAACTTGTACATTTGCATGTTTTTCTGTTTGTATCTCTTATGTAACTCATGTAATCCAAAGTCCTTATGTAACGCAACTGGTTCTTTTGTAAAGTGCTCTGACACATTCAGGTAATGTTCACGCTATATAAAAATCACATTAAACAAAAAAAGGACAGCACTCTGTAAAATGCAGAGTGAACTTACTTGCTTCAATGGGGGCCCCTGGCATCTCTGCCTAAATCGGTCACAGTCCTGGGTGATGGATGCACTGTGAAGGACCTTAGACTTTAACCGGAAGGTCAATTATCTTTATTGTTTAATTGTTTTGCAGCGGGCGCTGAAGTATTTTCAATCCAGCGAGTTGATTTAAGAAAAAGACCTAAATGTTCCCCCTTTAGAAACAACGATGTGCATAATTCTATGCCTCATGCCGCCCGCATTAATTAACCAGGAGCTCTCCGGCCCGACGCCCAAGCACTGTGCTTAGGGGGCCCACTGGAGGATGAACATCAGTAGACACCACAGCCAGACTGGGAACAGAAACTGGCCCTGGCAAACAGCTCAGCCAGCCCCCGGGAGGAGGCTAGTTGGAAGCACCACTCCCATCTCACCGCTGCAGCTTTTGTTACAGTGGCCCGATATAGCAGCTATGCTTCAAAACTGGCCACCACTCAGGCGGGACATCCGGGTGAAATGCCCAGTGCCCGCTACGGCCAGTCCGGCCCTGGTAGACACCCGTACCAGCATTTGCAGAATCTTATTACTTTGTTTGCATCCAGCCATTACTTTATGCCTCCACCCCGTAGGCTGATCTGCTCTCCTGGCAGACACTGTGATCCAGTGGGAACTTAGACTGGTCACCTCATTCTAGCGCTTAAGTATCTGATATATAGGGGCGGCCTTAGGCATGTGCAATCTGTGCACCTGCACAGGGCCACCAAACCCCAGGGGCCACCACGCCGATATATATCCTTAATATAATAATCCTCTGAGGATGGATGCATATTTGCGTGGCAGCCTTTGGCAAGGATTTGGCGGCCTCTGGCTCCGTTCCATTTCCTGAACACCCTGACTCCCCTCTTCAATCGCCTCCGCGCTCCCCGGACCCCCTCTTCCGGGGCCCCTACCTACGCTCCCTGCCCAGGGCCGCCATGAGCCTAGAGCCGCCCCTGCGATATAGCACTATCTTCAAGTGCAAATATTGTTTCTTTCTAAGCTCTTGCATCCCGAAATTGCATGATATTAGAATATTTTTTTAAGTCCTTTATATGTCTAAAATCCAGCATGAAAACTGATTTTTACTTAAAACATCGGATGTCAGCTCTCCTTTCAAACGGTTCTCCTTCCTTTCCATCCACTGTATGCTTCTTTCTCAGCACAACCATCTCTCACATACACCTTCTGCCTTAATCGCTATTAATGCATTTCTGCAAAATGCCTTCAATTCACATAGCCACCTTCCATCATGAATGTTCGCACATAAATCATGTTACTTTGAATCTACCCCAAAGAAACTTAAACGAATGGAATGATTTGTGCGAGTGCACACGACTAATCCCCAGAACCGAAAAATAACCAATAATTCTGGATTAACCACCACCTTTGGGCTCCGGCGCAGTGTGCGGTCTGACGGAACCTGCTTCAACACCTCGCCAGAGGTAGTAAGTGCAATATAAATGCAAAAGCAACACTGAAGCTTTTTTTAAGACTCCTGTAACAACCTCACATTGGTGCCCACATTTTATGTTTCCTCAAAATGCCTGGGGAAGCAGAATCAGAAAGTAAGCCTTCACCCCCCCCCCCCCCCCCCCCCCCCCTTTCCTAACCCCGATTAGTTCTGGCTTCACAGGTCAGCAAGATGTATTTTTACCACTTTCTGGAAATGCCTAGAGTGGCTTTGGCTCCATTGAGAAGCACAATTGAATAAACCTGTGCGCCCCTCTGATTCGTTCTTCCACAGAAATTGTAAACATAATCAATGAGTTGAAAGTCTACAGACCCTCACAAATGTTTAATGTGATAATACATACAGCAAGGCAAATTTGGAAAAACACCAGCATCTGCAGAGAGCTAGAGTTTCCCCGGTGCAAGCAGGAGTAACTCGCCAAAAAACAGGGTCATTGCACTCTGGGATTTGTAGTCCTGGTGTTTCCCTTGTAAAATACATGTCGGGGCTGTAGCCCTTAAATTGCAAATAATTAACCCGGACTGGCTGAGCGAGTCGTGCAGGTACTTGGCTCCTGGGACACGTGAGAGCTCTGTCGATGCATCTCTTTTACTGAAGGGGATTTTCTATAGATAGTCCTTGGGTGGGAAAGTGGAATTGTCTTCACCAGGTCCCCATCTTCCTCCCCTTGCAGATGCCCCCTACACAGACACCGAGATAATGCGTGCTGGTGTGCGTAACAATACGGGGTTAACGAAGTAAGCACAAACATGCATGACACCGAATTATTGTTGATAGGCAATGCTTTGCAATTTCTGGAAACGCCTTTTCACCGCTTGTCACATGTAGAATGAAAAGCGCTTAGAAGCAAGAATGTCTGGAGCTATAGAAGCCCTCACACTAATAACTAATAAGCTTACAAACTTCAAAGAACCATGAAACACGGTCAGTTGTACTCACCAGCTCCACGGTCACCGCGGAGTATATACCCCCGGCTTTGCTGAACGCCCACGGGAAGTTCAGAAGTCCTGCCCCCAGGGCAGATTTCAGCGTTATAAAAACAGCTCCAAATGTGGACAGGTTTGGGCTCCCCGTGTCCAGCGAAGGCCTGGAAAGCAGCCCGATGCTCTCTCGCGCCAGTTCTTCCATTTCCGCGGAGCTTGCTTCACTCTCACAAACCGAAGGGACAAATGCAGGCCTAAAAATGTAAAAACCGCACCTGAAACTAGGCGAGTGAGGGTCAGAGCTGGCCCATGGAGCAGGTGTCTCGAGGCTGCAGATTTAATAAGTGCTAAAGAGTCAGAACCTTGTTTGTGGGCTATATTTTAATTTAAGTTACATCGGCCGCTTCATGCCTTCAGAGCGCCAGCCACTTCAGCCAAGAGTGCAGAGCATGTGGACCGGATCACAGCTCAGTGTAAAAGAAAAGAAAACTTCCCACCAATCAGAGAGCAGGCTGTGTGATCCAATTAGCTGCCTCTGCTTGCCCCAATCACCAGAGGATGTCAGTTTTAATTAACTCCTTCCAGAGGTAAGTCAAACATTGGAGCACAGTGACTAACAGAGCCGTGCCACATTTTGCAGTGACATTCGTGTGCACGAGAGGTCACTGAGGCAGGCGTGACCTCTGACCTATCCAGCACTGCCCTCGATTAGTACCTCCCACATGATTGGACGCCAGCTCAGGTGTAAGTAGTTTATTGAGGGCTACATTTTACCTTTCCATTTTGGAACTTGTAGTCCTGTTAAAAGCCGGACTTTAAGATTTTTTAATCCCTAGATTACATTAGAAGAGGAAGGGCAGGTGGAGCTACTCTCGCCAGCCACCTTGAACCTCAGGGAGAGTGATCACACGCTAACTCCTCTAGAAGGCCCCCCGGGGGACAGGGAGGCCTCGCCACCAGAGTAAGAAATGAAGGGTGTCAAACCGCATCCCGGATTCGCAGCTGCTAATGAGCCGGGTCCGGGACGCCCCAGTGAAATATGTTGACTTTGTCACAGAGTAAATTGCCGACGCCTGGGCGCGTGCAGCAGGGCCCACGCTCTGGGATCAGAGCGGCACCCTGAGGGGGGCGACACGCAGGCTTCTAATTTTCACTTCCAGCTGGGCCGAACGCTTGTGCCTCACTTAAAAGTCCATCAGCACTTTTTATGTTTGAGTACCACTGAGAGAGAGAGAGAGAGAAAAAAAACACCCGGCCTGTTGTCACTTCACAAGTGCTTAAGAGACAAACTACAATTTTAATTAAAGGCAGTTTCAATATATATAAATATTTTAATCCTTGTGTGCAAGAGATATGCATCAACTGGAAGAATGTTAGATGTATCTCTATATATGAGTAATTACACAAATAACAATTTGCATAGCAGTTACTCATTTATTTTTATTAGGTCGAGGCTACCATTGCACTGCAATGCAGTGGGGGGCAGAGCCGAAGATTTCATTACTTCAACAGTGTGGGGCTTTAACCCGCCTCTCTCTTCCATTGGCTAGCTTCGTAAATGGAGGCTAGCCATTGGAAGAGATGTGTGTCAATTACTCTTTTCCCAGGCTTGATGCGACCCATAGGCGTTTCTGTCTCTTTTTTTAAGTCCCGCCCCCCACACCCTCCCTCTCGCCGAGGTCCCAGTCTATTCCTCCTGTAATGTACCTTTTGCTACCTCTTGTATTTGGTTTGCTCATAATTGTCACTTTTGCCTCATGTAACTTAACGTCCGCTTTTGTAACGTGTTCACTCGTATCGTAATCTTCTCATGGATTATTTCTGTTCCTATTGTGAAGCGCTCTGACGCACCGCCTGCAGTGACCTGAAGGGGCCGCCGTGCTTCCCGCGGCGACCCGGAAGTGCTTCCCTCCAGGACCCGGATTCAGACCAGGGTTCTCCAGTCGTTCTGGCTGTCACCTTCTCCCGTTTCTCCTGAACTCGTGCCCATGAGGCAGCCTCCTCAGATCAAATCCGACAGGGCGGTCTGCGCGGTCACGTAAGCGTTTACTTTCAGGAATCTAATAATCTAGCAAAGGGCGGCAGTGAAATTCCCGAGAAGTGAAGGACTGGGTTCTTTTGGACCCAGCGGTGCCAGGGCACAACACCTAAAACCTTCGTGGGTAACCTGCTCCGGCGTACAAGTCACAGAGACACGGGACACTTCCTCTGACGTCAAAGATTCAAGGTTTATTTGCTGCAGGGAACACAGAGATCACGACAAGTACACAGCGTGCAACTTGGGGAGACTGCTTCAAATTGGTTCTGTGGATCGCTCCTTTTATACAGTTTTTACCCATAGGGTAACATTGAACACAAAAGTTTACAACCCAGTTCCCACAATTAACCCCCAGAGGGGTCGCTTTGGTCACTTTGAAACACATGAGGTCCGGAACATAAGTGCGGAAACATTTGGCGGTTCCCAACTGTAAAAACCATCTTCCCACCATTAGCAAATTCCAATCGGCAGTAAAGTAGATCGAAATAGGAATGAAGACAGGTGTAGAGGAAGACGGAGACAGTGGGGAGATTGGAAAGGATGTAAAAAAAGGGAGGTAACGGGAAACACGAGATACAGGCATCAAAGGGACGTGCCTAATGAGATGCACGGCTGAGACAATAAGCCCGTGCGGCAAGATGAGCCTCGAGCGGCGCCATCTGCCTTACAGTAGCATCCCCCTCGTCATAAAGACACTTACAAAGAACATGTGTCTTCCGCAAATATCTTGGGAGTCCCAGGGTCGCGAAGCGGACAGCGTCCGTTCGCTGGCTACTTGAGGGCAAGAGACAAAATGGATGCCGTATCTAAGATGGAACCCGTGGGTACAGATGAAAAACCCACGTAACAAACGAACGGAGTTAGTTAGCACAGCGAAACTGCGCACACTTACTAAACTCGTCATTTGCGGTTCATAGATACCAGACTCGACCATATTCGTGCGAGTCGAAAGCACCACTTACAATTGTCACGGAACCTCAGACGCTCCTTTTGCCCTCATGTAGGCAAGCACTAGTCGGAATCATATTCGATATTCATCAGACCCTCGAGATGTTGTTGTAGCATAGCTCTGTCCAATCGAGTCCCCTTGGTAACAGATGGTTGTCTCATACACGTTGTAGCACAGAGGCCACATAAGGCAGGACCACACTGTACACAAAGGCAACACGTGAACAGGAACACTACCACAACTCCAATGATCATCAGAATTTTCCAACCCCAAGTCGACATCAGGCCCCAAAACCATCCAAGTAGCGTCCAATCCCCTACATCCACGTGTATGGATTCGGAGATCTTATGCAACCTCGAGATGGCTTGATAGACAGTAGGAGCATTATCTGGGATGAAAATGCAGCAGCTCGAATGGATCACCTTACATACCCCACCGCGATCTGCTAGGATGACATCTAAAACCATTCGGTTTTGTAACGTCATAAGCCTCTCCGCCTGAAGTTCTGTGGTGATATTACCAAGGGCACTGGCAGTAATATTAGCTGTCGATTCTACCACTCGAGTCAACTGTCTCAGGTTCCTACTATTAACCATAGGTCCCCAAAACGGGAGGAAACCCTTGAAAAAGTCTCCTGCCTCTTGACCGGCAGTGTCCTCTTTGCTAATTACGCCTCGCACAACTCTAGTCTTATGATAATCGGCATCTACAGTGAACGTCGGAGGCAACAGATTTGCAATAAAACATGTGCCCATGAAGTCTGCGGGCAACCATGTATAAGCACGATCATAACAGATAAAGTAGGTACCCTTGGCAGCCAGAAACACAGGGGATGAGAACATCGGCAAAATGTAATTTTCGATGCAACCACTTGCTCCAAGTCGGGCTTGCGATCTTCGGCCACGACCCATGATACAAAAATTACCAGTGTGGGGTACGACCCATATTGGAGGTGAGCTTTTAAGCTGTTTTTCACTAGTGAACACACTATATTCACCTCTACTTAGGACCTTATAGGCTTGTACCTCTTCCTCAGGAATAAGCGAATAGTCATGGATCTCACTCTCCATATCCTCTATTGCTATCGATAAAGGCTTCTGATACGAGGTAGGGCCAGAGTAGGGGAAATGTGGTTCTCGAATGGGGTGGAAACCCAGTGCGCTTCGAAACATTGTTTGGAATGCTCGAGCTGACCCTTGGGAACTATACGGTAACACCAGATATGGAATTCCCTTATCTGTAGTATGTGGCATCAACCCACACACCCAACAATTAGTAGTGTTAACCACTAACTGATGCTGATGAAGGAGCTGAATAAAGGAATTATTGCGGAATTCTACACGTCTAGCCTGCTCGTGTTCCGGTAACATATGAAAAGAATGGGGAGAAGCAGTAGTGGTAAGATTAGGGTAAGGAGTAGGAGTAGGTGTAGCTGGTAAGAAGGAGGACATAGTGTAATACACCCCACCCGCCAATAATGCAGAAGCAGTCAAAAACAACATAAACAATTGAAATATGAAGCATTTAGTACGACTGAGTTGCTGCAGCTTGAATCTATAGTCTTGAGCTCCTTCCAAATCATTCAGCTTCGAGAATGCCATTCCCTACGACCGTCCGCAACGTTTCTTGACGCACTCCGTTCTGTGCAGCAATAGTCAATCCCTAGGAGTTCCTAGGAACCGACGGCCTCTAACCTAGCGTCAAGACCTGCTGTCCAGAAGGAAGTACGCGCGCGGCCCTACGGCCTTCAATACACAATACGTATATTCAAGCACAAAAGTCTCTCTGCTGTAAAATGAAAAAGGGTACAAGGAGGAAGCTCAATATATGTACAAAAATTACAGTGATATGAACGTTCAAAACTGATCACGGGAAACGGGGATAATGCAGTTTTCGATTTCAGCAAAGCAAGAAAATTTTATTTGTCCTTAGTGTGAGATCGCAAAGAATATCGATGTTTCCCGGGACGTGTCTGTTCGTTGAACAAAGGATCTGTTGAAGAGACAGCGTCCTGCTGATCAGTTGATTGATCTGGTCTCGAGTCTTTTGCTGACAAGTGTTCAACAGTGGCTGTCTGCTGCGCTGAGGATTCTCCAACAAGCTGTGCGTCGCTGAAAGGCACGAACGCCGGCAATGTTTCTGTCTCTGATGATGCAATGCCTTTCCTTACCCACGGGTCTGCCGGCAAAGGAATAGGGACTCGCTTACAATGGGTAGCATGTACCCAATTTTTCCGCCCCTCAAGACGAACGGCAGTCCTCGTGGCCAGGAGCACCTGGTAAGGTCCGGTAAACCGGGGGTCCAGGTTGTTCTTTCGTGAAAAGTTGCGTGTAACCACCCAGTCTCCGGGCTGGAGCTGGTGGCCTGGACCCTCCGTCTGCGTCGGCAATGCGTCGTAAACCTGTTGGTGAATTAACCTCAGTTTAGCAGTCAAGTCATGTAAGTAGTCAATCAGCATTGGATACTCAAGATCAGAAAATATCCCTGGCCTAGGAACCCCCCACACATTCGCAGGACGGCCGAACACTATTTCGTAGGGACTAAGCCCTATTCGGGAGTGTACAGTCGCCCTAGTTGACAGTAATGCTAGAGGCAAAGCGTCAGGCCACGAAAGACCAGTCGTAGCCTGAATCTTCGCTAGCTTTAGTTTAAGGGTGCCATTGTACCCTTCAACCAATCCAGCTGACTGGGGATGATTGGCGCTGTGGAACTTTTGATTAATTCCAAGGCCCTTACACACACTTTTCATCACACTTCCCACAAACTCACTTCCATTATCTGACCACACGACTCTAGGCATTCCATACCGAGGAAAATATTCCTTCAGTAGTATTTTCGCAGTAGACAAAGCAGTATTGTCTTTGAGGGGATAGGCCTCGATCCATCGAGAGAATGCGCAAACCACAACTAAAACGTATTTCAGGTTATTGCATCGCTCCATATGGATGAAGTCCAATTGAATCACCTCAAAGGGATACGAAGGAGGAGCAAAACTGCCAGGGGGAGTTGGGGTTCCTTTGCCAGGATTGTACATTATGCACACCATACAGTTCTTCACCAACCGTTCAGCACATTTCGTAATTCCATCATTCTTCCACACAGGCGACAACAACTTACAGATACCTTTCGCGCTAATATGTGCCAACCCATGTGCCATTGTCACAACGGCCAGTACATACGCGTCAGGCAACATCCATCTTTTCTGATCCGACAAATCAATCCAACAACCATTTGCATCCAACTTTCCCGTACTTTCCTTCCACTTCGTCTTTTCAGTGTCGGTGGCCTCATTCTGAATTGCTTTCACGCTCTCAACAGTATCTTCACACATACTTGATTCTGTAGGCCACCTGACCGAACTCGTCACATACATTCGAGTGCCAAGGTTCCGGGCAGTCTCCTTAGCAATCTCATCTGCAAACGCGTTACCACGACCAACATCATCCGTCACTTTACGATGTGCACTACATTTAACAATCGCAACTTGCGTAGGCAAAGTCAATGCATCCAAAAGATCGTTCACAAGCTGGCCATGCTGTATCTTCGTACCGTGCGACGTCAAGAAACCACGCTCTCGCCACAATCGTCCAAAACTATGCGCTACACCGAACGCATATTGACTATCAGTGTACACATTCACACGTTTCCCTTTCGCTAACACGCATGCTCTAGTAAGCGCAATCAGCTCCGCAGCTTGGGCAGAATTCTGATTCAATCTTGCAGTTTCAACAACAGTGTTCAGTGTTACAACAGCATAAGCAGTAGTCACATCACCATTCGGTAACTTGAAACATGACCCATCCACATACAGAGTGCCATCCGGATCTTCCAATGGGGTGTTTTTAAGGTCCACTCGACCTTTCGTTTCCTCTTCTGTCCGCAAGTAACAGTCATGTTCTACTACTTCATCTGCATCTGGGCTAATTGGTAACAAAGTTGCCGGATTTAGGACATTACAACGTTTTATCTGAATATGGCTTGCCAAGAGCGTCAATTCGTACCCAGACAACCTCGCACTCGTTAAGTGCTGAGTTTTCGTACGATTCAACAAAGTATCGACTGCATGCGGAACCATCACCGTAAGCATATTATCCATGACCAATCCTGCTGATTGTCGGATGGAGACCGCAGCTGCCGCAGTTGCTCGTAAACAACTCGGCAATGCTCTAGCTACTGGGTCCAAGGTCGAGGAAAAATATGCACATGGACGTTGCTTACCACCAAAAGGTTGCGTTAAGACACTCAAAGCACAACCTTCCCTCTCGTGAACATATAGTGTAAACGGCTTACTGTAGTCAGGGGTACCTAACACAGGAGCCGAACACAATGAATCACGTAATTCAGAAAAACTTTTCTGACATTCTTCCGTCCATGGTAAAGGAGTTGGAACATCCTTGCACGTAAGAGCCACCAATGGTTTCGCTAGCAATGAAAAATTAGGAATCCACTGCCTGCAGTACGATGTGATACCTAGAAAGGCACGCACATCTCTTTGGGTTCGTGGCACAGCCATTCGCGCAATCGCTGCAATTCTTTCTGGGGTCAATCTCCTTCCCTCCTTTGACAATAAGTGACCTAGATAGGTTACTTCTTGACAACAATATTGGAGTTTAGAAGGTGACACCTTGTGATTTAGCTCACAGAGATGTTGCAGCAACGACACTGTAGCAAGCTCGCAAATGTCCTTAGTATCAGCAGCCACCAATAAGTCATCGACGTATTGGATTAAGGCCGCACCAGCCGGCAACCGAAACGCATCCAGTTGACCCTTCAAGGCTTGACTGTAAATCGATGGACTTTCACAGTAGCCCTGAGGAGCGCGTTTGAACCGGAAGCTACGCCCACCGAGAGAGAAACCGAAAAGGTCCCTGCTCTCTTCGGCAATCGGGATGCTGAAAAACGCATTTTTCAAATCAATCACCGAAAACCATGATGTAGTAGCTGGAATCAGAGTCAGTAGCGCCGTGATGTCAGGCACAACAGGAAATTGAGGAACCACAATTTTATTAACCTCCCGTAAATCGATAACAAAACGATAAACAGGCGGCTTTGTAGGATCCGTGCGTTTAAGAATAGGCAATACAGGACTGTTGCACACGTTTCCCCGAGTCTCTTCAATAACATCTTTTTCGATCAAATCATAGATGATCGCCAACAGTGCTCGTTCACCATCAAGGGAGATACGATATTGGGGAATACGTGGCAATCGCACATTCGATTTCAACTGAACAACATAGGGAGAGATATCAAGTAGGCCCACATCATTTGGACCCGTCGCCCACAAAGACGCAGGAAGAGAACTCAATTCCGGTGGAAGCCTATCGAGAGACAAATACATAGGAGAGACAACCCTCTCTCCTAACGTAAGCTTTACACCCGCAGGAGAACAATACAATGTTGCATACAAACGTTTAAGCAAATCCAAACCCAATAGATTTTCACCACAACCCGTGGTTAAAATCAACGGAGCTTGGAGCTCACGTGGCCCAATTTGAAGGGGCAAAGGGCGAGAAACTGGATTGCTAACGGGGGCGCCAGAGAATCCAACGGAAACATTTGTTAAGCCAGACAAAGGTGCGCCAGGGAGTTTCGAAAACATGATAGAACTTTTCGCTGCACCAGTGTCCAACAGAAAAGGCTCAACGACGCCCGATGTAGCAACTGCGACGTAAGGCCCTCTCTGATCAACCGGAACTGATACCACTCCCTCTCCTTGTCTTTGGCTGTCCTAGTAATTACTGTCGTCAGTTCCCTGATCGACGTAATAATCGTCTACATTGTACTGCGCAGATCGTCCTTGCGACGATCCACGTTGATCGAAACAATTATTAGAATTAGATGAATTGTCTGAGCGATCATTTTGAGCACCACGACCTCTACCACGTGATGCCTGCTGTGAACCACCACGGCCTCCTTTAGACGAATTACCACTATTACGTTCATTTAGAGCAGGACAATTGAATTTGATGTGTCCCTCTTGTCTACAATAAGCACATTGATTATACCCTAACGAGGATCTTTGGAAGGAGGAATCATTACGCGACTGTGATCTATTCGATTGCGACTGCGACCTATTCTGTTGAGGCGCATTCTGATTGGAACGCGGCGGATACGCTTGTTGCAGCAACACTTTAGTTTTCAGCTCTTTTGTCTTTTTGTCAGCACGGTCATTCTCCTCTTTCTCCCTATTTTCGTAATATTGTGCCGTAGCCAATATCTGGGCCGAGGTAGAAACGGCCCATGCACTCTCTGAATTCTTCAATTTATTGCTCAAATCGGGCAACAAATTCGACACAAATTTATCCACAAACAACCTCTGTCCACCCTCAGTACCCATATCCTGTCCACTATGGTCAATGAATGCTTCCTCAAACCTCGTAAAGAAGTCGGAAACACTCTCATCTTTCTTTTGTTTGCAAGCGGACAGTTTGTCCCAATTTACTCTCATAGCTGGCATAAGCGTTTTCATAAGCGTTATTATTCTTTGAGGGAGAGCAGTAATCAATTGATCGGGTTTAGTAGCAGCCACTTGTCCAGCATCTGCCGCTGTAATGGCAGCCCAATCACCACCCAATTCATTTGCGTGATCTTGGTGACAAATCTTAGCCCATACCGGCTGCGGTACGACGTTGCCAAACAACATGTCGATATCGGCAAGATTCATCACCGTAGCATCTACGAGCTGCGATAATTCTTTATAATACCCTGTAGGATTTTTACGAGGATCGGGCAAAGATTGTTTCACCTGAAGCACTTCCGATCGTTTCCATGGGAGGTGTATCCACACTCGCTCAAAGTGCGCCAATACCGGAGGATTAGCATTAGCATCAGCTGGTATCCAAACCGGCGGAACTTCACGCATAGGATATTGGCCAGACTCGTCTTGTTTTTCAATATCCTCAACAAACAGTGCATGAGGAATAGGAGCGGGACGAAAAGATAGCAACCGCTCAATAGCACGTCGGACATTAGTATCCACTATCAGCCCAGTTGCGAACTGAAGCCGAAGGTCAGACAGGGCGGTCAGCACCTCGTCAGGCGCATCGGCCGCTATCTGGTCATGTAGAAACTTGCACATCTCATCAAACACATACCTTTGGGTCGGTATGTTGAATTGATTAAACGTTTCGAGAACAACACGGGGTGGATTTCTAAGGGGGTTTACCATCCAACCCATCGCCATATTATATAGTGCAACACGTTCTCTGTTTCCAGGAAGCTGGCTACGTCTCTGAGGACCATTGGAGCTAGCAGACCCATGAACAGGTCCGAGCGACTGAAAGAAACTAGCTGCAATAGGAGAATTACGACTACGAGTAGAGGGAGAAAGATAAGACACAGGACTAACAAGAGAAGGAGTAGAAACAGTAGCAGCAACAGGGGTTAACAAAACAGGAGCAGTAGCGGGAGCAGGAGTATGTGGAAGCGGAGGAGCAGTAGGAATAGAAACAGACAAAGGAGCAGGAACAGTCGGAAGAACGGGTGCAGGTTGAGGAACAGGCGGAGGAACAATAGGTGGAAGAACAGGTACGGCAGGGACCACAGGAGCTGCGGTACCCTGAACGTACGGAGGTGGCGACTTCATTAGATAGGACATTAAAGGATCCTCAACTGCCTCTTCCTTCTTATCCGACTCCGTAGGTAAAGCAGGATAACATTTATCTATGGTCATACGCTGTAGTCTCTCAAACACTTCCTTATCCTTATCCTCCTTATCACGCTGGAACTGCTCAGCTTTCTTCACTATGGTAGCAACATTATCTCGCTGACTACGTTTATTCTGTCTGATTTCTTTCTGTCGGGCTTCTTTGCGCCACAACCGAAAGGCATCAAACATGGCCGGCCTTGATTTACGTTCGAACAACTTTATTTCTAGATTATCTAAGATCGACGCCTCGAAGCTACCGTGAGGTGGCCAACGAAGGTCGCCGTCTTTCTTTGTATATTTAATCCAATAATCGTTAAAGGTAATCGGGCCTAACCCATGTTTGCTATATAGATCATAAGTAGGAGTTCCAACAGGAGGTATCGGACACGAGTCCTCCAGCAGGGAATCCGCACCACAAGGTCTGAAACAACTAAACAAAGTACTACGACCAGGCATCTTGCACACTAGCCGAGTTTCACAAACTTCAAGGGTTACGGGATTTACCAGGTCCCAGCAAAGAACAAAACCCTCGGTTTTTGGCGGCTGCAGTTGTCAAATAATACAACAACAAAGTACGCTAGCAAAGTGTCACCGACAAAAACACTCACACAGCGTGAACAACAAAAGACACTTGCTAAAGTGTCAACAACCAAAGACTATGGGAGCGACCCACAAATACTTAACTCAAAGATCGATGGCGTCACCAGGAAGGCCCGTCTATCGTCTCGCTCTACCAAGGTCTACGCCAGGCGCCAAAACAGGTCTACAGTCAGGGCAGCAGTCCGTCGCAGCCGTCCGGAGGCGGGAATCTTCGCGGGAAAAGTCTTCGGGCCACTTATTTCGACAACAGGATCGATGAAGCGGGGTGCACCTTCCCTCTGAGATTTCACACGAAGTTCCTCACGATCGTCGGGCTTGGACCGGTACCACTGATGCAGCCCCACGTTGGGCGCCAACTGAAGGACTGGGTTCTTTTGGACCCAGCGGTGCCAGGGCACAACACCTAAAACCTTCGTGGGTAACCTGCTCCGGCGTACAAGTCACAGAGACACGGGACACTTCCTCTGACGTCAAAGATTCAAGGTTTATTTGCTGCAGGGAACACAGAGATCACGACAAGTACACAGCGTGCAACTTGGGGAGACTGCTTCAAATTGGTTCTGTGGATCGCTCCTTTTATACAGTTTTTACCCATAGGGTAACATTGAACACAAAAGTTTACAACCCAGTTCCCACAATTAACCCCCAGAGGGGTCGCTTTGGTCACTTTGAAACACATGAGGTCCGGAACATAAGTGCGGAAACATTTGGCGGTTCCCAACTGTAAAAACCATCTTCCCACCATTAGCAAATTCCAATCGGCAGTAAAGTAGATCGAAATAGGAATGAAGACAGGTGTAGAGGAAGACGGAGACAGTGGGGAGATTGGAAAGGATGTAAAAAAAGGGAGGTAACGGGAAACACGAGATACAGGCATCAAAGGGACGTGCCTAATGAGATGCACGGCTGAGACAATAAGCCCGTGCGGCAAGATGAGCCTCGAGCGGCGCCATCTGCCTTACAGTAGCATCCCCCTCGTCATAAAGACACTTACAAAGAACATGTGTCTTCCGCAAATATCTTGGGAGTCCCAGGGTCGCGAAGCGGACAGCGTCCGTTCGCTGGCTACTTGAGGGCAAGAGACAAAATGGATGCCGTATCTAAGATGGAACCCGTGGGTACAGATGAAAAACCCACGTAACAAACGAACGGAGTTAGTTAGCACAGCGAAACTGCGCACACTTACTAAACTCGTCATTTGCGGTTCATAGATACCAGACTCGACCATATTCGTGCGAGTCGAAAGCACCACTTACAATTGTCACGGAACCTCAGAAGTGAGAGCGAGGTTCGAGAAAGTCAAGTCAAGTCAAGTCATAAAATTTATATAGCGCACTACATACCCAGAGGGTCTCAAGGCGCTCAGGGAGGGAGGAGGATTACTTGTCAAATATCCACGTTTTAAGTTGCTTTCTGAATGCTAGGTGGTTCTGGGTAAGGCGAAGGTAAGTGGGAAGTGAGTTCCATGTTTTAGCTGCCAGGTATGAAAAGGATCTACCTCCCATGGTGGTCTTGTTGATACGAGGTACAGTGGCGAGGGCTTGGCTGGAAGATCGTAGTTGGCGGGAGGGGGTGTAGAAGGACAGTCGTGAGTTGAGGCATTCTGGTCCGATTTCGTAGAGTGCTTTGTGTGCGTGGGTGAGAAGTCGGAAAGTGATCCTCTTATTGACGGGTAGCCAGTGGAGGTTTTTCAGGTGACCAGAGATGTGTTCGTTACGCGGGATGTCTAATATGATCCTGGCTGAGGCGTTTTGGATTCGTTGGAGTTTTTTCTGGAGTTTAGCGGTAGTACCTGCGTAGAGGGTGTTTCCGTAGTCCAATCGGCTCGTGACCAGAGCATGGGTGACTGTTTTTCTGGTTTCGGTGGGGATCCAGCGAAATGTTTTTTTGAGCATGCGAAGAATGTTGAAGCAGGATGAGGAGACGGCGTTGACTTGTCTGTTCATTGAAAGTGAAGAATCCAGGATAACACCTAGGTTCCGTGCGTGGTCTGTCGGGATGGGTGCTTTTCCAAGGGCTTCCGGCCACCAAGAGTCGTCCCATGCAGAAGGGGAAGTACCTAGGATGAGGACTTCTGTTTTATCTGAGTTCAGTTTCAGACGGCTGTGTTTCATCCATTCGGCAACTTCTTTCATTCCTTCGTGTAGGTTAGTTTTGGCGGTGCTGGGGTCCTTGGTGAGTGAAAGGATCAGTTGAGTGTCATCCGCGTAGGAGATGATGTTGAGGTTGTGTTGGCGGGCGATGGCCGCGAGGGGGCTCATGTATACGTTGAAGAGGGTGGGACTGAGTGAAGATCCTTGTGGTACGCCGTAGATGACTTCAGTGGCCTCGGACTTGAATGGTGGAAGTCGGACTCTCTGGGTTCTTCCGGTGAGGAACGAGGTGATCCATTCAAGTGCTTTTCCTTGTATTCCGATGTTTCTGAGGCGTTGTAAAAGGGTGCTGTGGCAGACTGTGTCGAAGGCTGCAGAGAGGTCAAGGAGGATGAGGGCGACTGTGTCTCCATTGTCCAGTAGAGTTCGAATGTCGTCTGTTGCTGCGATGAGGGCGGTCTCAGTGCTGTGTTTTGCTCGGAAGCCAGACTGTGAGGAGTCGAGGGATTTGTTGGCTTCGAGGAAAGCGGCGAGCTGGTTGTTGACAGCTTTCTCGATGACTTTGGCCGGGAAAGGAAGGAGCGAGATGGGGCGGTAATTTTTGAGTTCGGTGGGGTCCGCTGTGGGTTTTTTCAGAAGGGCGCTGAGTTCAGCGTGTTTCCAGCTTTCCGGGAAGGTGGCGGATTTGAAGGAGCAGTTGATGACGTCTCGGAGGTGCGGTGCTATGACGGAGTCTGCTTTGTTGAAGATGTGGTGAGGGCATGGGTCTGTGGGGGATCCTGAGTGGATGGAGTTCATCAGGCGGATGGTGTCCTCAGTGGAGATTGGGTTCCAGTCGTTAAGGGTGTTCAAGGGGGGTGAATGTTCAGCATATGGTTGGGTGGGTTGGTCGCCGGGTTGGTTGTCGAAGCTGTTGTGGATGTCTGCAATTTTGTTGTGGAAGAATGAGGCTAGGGAGTCGCAGAGGGCTTGAGAGGGGGTGATGTCGTTGGAGTTGGCCGAGGGATTGGTAAATTCCTTGACGATGTTGAAAAGTTCCTTGCTGTTGTGGGCGTTGTAGTCTAGTCGATCCTTGAACGCTGTTTTCTTGGCCTTTCGGATTAGTTGGTGGTGTATGCGGGTGGCGTTTTTGAAGGCGTCCTTGGTGATGGGGGAAGGGTCTTTTTTCCAGGCCTTTTCAAGGGAGCGGCAGAGTTTCTTGGACTTCTTAAGATCATCGTTGAACCATGAGGCCTTCTTGCTGCCAGGTTTGCTTTGACGTTTTTTCAGTGGTGCTAGGATGTCGGCGCTGTTGGATAACCATAGGGTGAAGTTGGTGGCGGCTTGGTCTGGGTTAGAAGAGTGGGCTGGGGTGTTTAGAAGGAGCGATGAGGAGATCTGGTCGCTGGTGATTTTGCTCCAGTTTCTTTGCAGAGTCGGTTGGGGGTGGTTGATGGGTTTCGGCTTGTTGTAGGTAAAGTGAACGCAGCTGTGGTCAGTCCAGAGGAGAGCCGTAGTGTGGCTGAAGGAGACGTGATTGCTGGAGGTGAAGATAGGGTCGAGAGTATGACCTGCTATGTGGGTGGGGGAGGTGACCAGTTGTTTAAGTCCAAGGTTGACGAGGTTGTCCAAGAGGGTGGTGGTGTTGCGGTCGTTGTTCTTTTCAAGGTGAAAGTTGAGGTCTCCCAGAAGGATGTAATCTTTGGAGGGGAGCGCGTGTGGAGTGATGAAGTCCGTGATGTCTTCACTGAATTTTGCGCGTGGACCTGGTGGTCTGTAAAGGAGGGTGCCTCTGAGTGTGGTCTTGGGGTCGATGTGGATCTGGAAGTGAAGGTGTTCAGAGTTGGCGAGATTGGCATCAGAGCTGGTAGAGATGTGGATTGATTTTTTATGGACGATAGCGATTCCTCCTCCTGTGTGGCCGGTACGGTCCTTGCGTGTGATCTTATAATCTTCAGGGATGGCAATGGTGATGTCTGGGGCGGAGGAAGCGTTCATCCATGTTTCTGTTAGGAAGGCGACGTCTGGCAACACAGGCAAAAAAATTAAACGCCTTTCATGAAAATGCACGCTGACAACAAGACTCTTACGATAAGACTCCCTCGAGCCAGTTGCTGATGACAATCAGGTGCCTGTGAGCTATGGAGGGCTCCTGCGTGCCATGGAAGAGAGCTGCTGGGGGCCTGCACGATGCGGGCTCTTTCCAAGAACGCACCCTGGCTGCGTAATTAAGATGCTGCCCTGCTCAGGCCTGGTGTAGTCCCTACCTACAACAAACGAAGAACTGCCCTGGGCAACACGAGTCACCTGCCCCTGCTGCGACACGTGCACCTCTCGCCCAGGTGTCATATGTCTCAGACAATGTCCGTCCCTATGCCTGAGGCAGGGCTATAAAAGGCATGTATGTCCAGAGGGTCTAGCAGTGTCCCTGCGAGAAGCGCGCGTGGCAGACAGTCACCCAGAGCCTGCTGAAGATGAAGCTCCTGCTCGGCGCCCTGCTCACCTGCTGCTTGGTCACAACAGGTACTGGTGCCCCGGGACCAGGCGCTCTCAATCCACGCACCACTCGCTCTCCCCTCAAAGGTGTCCTTCCCTCCAAACACTCTTTCATCACCCAATGCCCTCGCCCCAAACCCATGGCTTCCTCGCAACTTTCCCTGGGGATTTTGTTTCTCATCTAACAGGTCCCTAACCCTCCATCCCTTGCCCCCGCCCCCATCCACACCCCCCATCACAAGCAATGTGACCACTACCCCGCATCGCAGGACTGTCCTCTCCCACCCCCTTGGTCCTCTTCCATGGGCTTTCACTCCAACCCGAACTATGAGCCCTGACTTCCATTCAATGTGTCCATGTGCCCCTAACTCCCAGCCAAAGGGCCCCTCCTTCTTCTCGAAAGGCCAACTCTCCTCCCATAGGCCCCTTATTCATAGTGGTTACCCGAATCCCCCCAAACCAAGCCAAGGTGCACCCCACTGGCCATTCCGGCTGCACCTTACATCCCTTCCATTAATTCCTCACTCACCGTGGTCATGGGCAACGGGCCAACAACTTCCATGGTCAGGGGCCCTGCAAAGCTCGGGGGCCATTCTACGTCGTACAATATGCAGTTCATTGAAAATGCATTACGTTCATGACGTCTAATTAAAAAACAGGCAACAATACTGTAAAAAGCCGAAAAGAACAATCAGTGTCAGAAGTGGGGTAATATTCTGATATATTTTGAAAAGACTTGGAAGGCCTAACATGGTATGGTATGGGTGGGTATAAAACGAGGCCTAACATGGTATGGGTGGGTAGTGTTATAAAACGGAGTTATGGGATGGAGTGATAGGATAGGATGAAGAGCTGGGGTGTAGGTTACAGGATGGAGATTTTGGGTACGAATTGTAAAATGGAGATATAGAGTGCAGTGTTATAGGGTGGCGATATGGAGGTGTTTTATAAGATTACTTTAGGGTGTAAAGTTCTATAGGGTGGCTATTTGGGGTGTTATAGGGTGGAGGTTTGAGGTGCAGTGCTATTAATGGAGATATTGGGTGGAGTTATGAGTTTTGATGTTATATGAGGGAGACATAGGGTGCAGCATCATGGAATGGAGATTTAGGGTTTGGTGTTACAGGTGGAGATACAGGGTGTCACGTTATAGGATGGAGTTGTATGGTGTAGTGATTTTGGATGACGACTTAGGGCACAATGTTATAGGCTGGAGATATGGGGTGTAGTCCTAAATAGGGAGATATGGGTTGTAGAGTGGTATGATGGACTTGTGGTGTGAGATGTCAGTGGATGGAGATATGCAGGATAGTGTTATAGGATCTAGTTATGGGATTATGAAGAACTTTGTGCAAATTTATCATCAGTAAAAGACGTTGAGAACTTAATGCGTCCCTTTTGGTACTCTCAATCTGCTTTCTGTAAGGAACGTGAGCCCAGTATCATCTGTCTGTGTGTGTCTGTGTGTGTGGCTCTGTCTGTGTGTGGCTCTGTCTGTGTGTGTAGCTTTTTTTTGTAGGTGGCTCTATGTGTGGGTGGCTGTGTGTGTGTGTAGGTGGCTGTGTGTGTGGGTGGCTCTGTGTGTGTGGGTGGCTCTATGTGAATGACTGTGTGGGTGGCTCTGTATGTGTGTGTGTGTGTGTGTGTGCGCGTGGCTCTGTGTGTGTGTGACCATTAAGAGAATGGGGTAACCCAAAGAGTCAAGAGACCTGGGTAGTAAATGTTATTCAAAAACAATGGTCTCAGACTATTATTTTTACTCAAGACAAATAAATCAAATGATTATTTAAACCTTCTCTTAGTTGTGGGACATGTCCAACAGATCAGCCCAATTAATTCAATGATTGTTTATATACAAAAAAGCAACAGCAGTAATTCTAGATTCGGGGCAATTTTTAATTCATTGCATTCATGCCTATCTCAATATATAAAAAGTTTTTGGTTGCCCAAAGAAGAATGTGCTGAAAATTGAAATGTAGGGTGCTTAATAGAAAAGTAGAAAAAGAACATAGAGTAAAATTACAATTTTATATATACATGCAGTAAATTCACACAATAGACAATTTCTAAATGGCCTGGCGTGTATTGTAGATTCTAAACACAATTTACATTAGATGGAGACATTGCTTCCAAACTTGTATTGCACTATAAAGTGTGTTACACCATCCAGGGCAGAAATTCTAAAGCTAAAAAAAAAAAAAAAAATATGTGTGTGTGTGTGTGCGCGCGTGGCTCTGTCTGTGTGTGCGCGTGGCTCTGTCTGTGTGTGCGCGTGGCTCTGTCTGTGTGCGTATGGCTCTGTGTGTGCGCGTGGCTCTGTCTGTGTGTGCGCGTGGCTCTGTCTGTGTGTGCGCGTGGCTCTGTCTGTGTGTGCGCGCGGCTCTGTCTGTGTGTGTGTGCGTGTCTCTGTCTGTGTGTGCGTGTCTCTGTCTGTGTGTGTGTGGCTCTGTGTGTGTGTGTGTGTGTGGCTCTGTTTGTGTGTGCGTGGCTCTGTCTGTGTGTGTTCATGGCCCTGTCTGTGTGTGTGTGCGTGGCTCTGTCTGTGTGCGTGGCTCTGTGTGTGTGTGTGTGCGTGGCTCTGTCTGTGTGTGTGTGCGAGGCTCTGTCTGTGTGTGTGTGTAGCTCTGTCTGTGTGTGTGTGTGTGTGTGTGGCTCTGTCTGTGTGGGTGTGTGTGTGTGCGCGGCTCTGTCTGTGTGTGTGTGTGTGTGTGCGCGGCTCTGTCTGTGTGTGTGTGTGTGTGTGCGGCTCTGTCTGTGTGTGTGTGCACGGGTCTGTCTGTGTGTGTGTGTGTGTGGTTCTGTGTCTGCGAATACTCTCTACTACTCTCTAATGCTCACCTATTGCCATTGTAAATGACAATACCATTTATTTATGTTTTAAAAATAAATAAAAAAATGTCATAAGCAATGCCAATAGCTCTACCTTTAATAATGCCGAGACCATTGCATTGTAAATGCTTGTTTAATTTCTACTATAGTGCTATTCCTCCCAGTATAGGTGTCAGAGCGCTTTATATTATATAGAGGCCTTGAATCAGGGTAGTGGGTGAGTCAGTGTAAAGGAAGTGCTACAAAAAATATTGAGGGTACATAGCTGCCAAAATTCGAAAATGAGTGCATTTGGATGTTGGGTTACTGTAGTAAAATGGGCGTTCTTGCCTGGGCAAACAATTCATCCTTTGCTATAGGGCAGACTACTACAAACACTGTGTAATGGGTGAGAGTGTAGTGAACAGAATCATTCACCCTACCGAGTACTTCAAACCAATCTCTGTACCTGCATTGTTCATCCTACTCTCCTCCACACAGTGGACAAGCACTTCCTCTTTAGGGTAAACATTTGTATAGTGGTTTACAGTTGTACCTGGCACACATGGCCATTAAAAGCATGTTACACTTGAACATTGATACGTGTGGCTTAAGGCTGATGAAGATCGCCCAACTTTCTTTCTCTGGTATGCTTTGCTGATGTCGCCAGCTTGATATGAACTTTGTGATGTAGAAACTATGGGTTCGCAGGGGTAGAGAGATGGTAGAAATTAAAGTATGTTTTCGAGGCAAGTTTTGTGTGTTTTCAACACAGTTATGGTGCCTTCTTCATTCTCCTAGGCCAACACTTGGTTGTACTCGCCATTTTGTCTCCTGCGGTGTTCCCAACATACCTTACTGGGAAGCGTTTGATGGTCTTAATTATTGTTGTGGCTTTATTGCTAGCACTTATAGTGAAATACTAATAATTGGCTATGTTTATCCTGGATGGAAAACCAACCGGACACCACTATGGCTCTGTGACATTGTGTAGACTGCATAATGCAGCTTCATCTGGGGGGAAGTAAATTATTGGTTGTCCTTCCAAAGGTCGTTCTTTTGGATATAGTTGGAAATTGCCCTTTCTGCAGGGTCAACCCCAAACATTTTGCCTTCCTCCTCCCCTTTTTGCTGAATTTGTATATGTTGGCTTTAAGACTCTGGACACCGTACCGCTGCAAACCAGTGCTAAAGTACAAGTACTTTGCCACTGGATTCTAGCTAGCCTGGCTGATGAGGGGTGTTACCCCAAAACTGGTCCCAGGATGCTTGTTTCCAGTCCAGGGAAATTTGGCTTGGCATTTCGAGCTGGACTGTTCCCATGAGGCAAAGGGTCGAGACTGATTGGCATAAAGGTTCGCCTGAACTGTGGTTGCGACATGAGCTAAAGAGCGATGATGGATTCAACCCAGATCTGTGACTGGTGGTGAGTGTCTGAAAATGTTCCCCGCTCGGTCCATCATCTCCTTGTGTTTGCTTTGTTTGCCCTAAGTTGGCACGGTATGCCCAGACCTGTGCCCCTTGCTCACTTTGGAACCATCTCGACACCACATCACCGGACGTCGCCTTCCTTACAGAAACCTGGATGAACGCCTCATCAGCTCCCGACATCGCCATAGCCATCCCGGACGGCTACAAGATCATCCGAAAGGACCGCACCATCCAAACAGGAGGAGGCATCGCCATCGTACATAAGAATTCCATTCGCATCACGACCAGCTCAGACGATCAACTCGCAGCCGCCGAACACCTTCACTTCCAGATCCACACCGACCCCAAAACCTCACTCAGAGGCACCCTCATCTACAGACCACCAGGACCCCGCACTCAATTCAGCAAAGACATCACAGACTTCATCAGCCCACACGCCCTCTCATCTGAGGACTACATTCTACTGGGAGACCTCAACTTCCACCTGGAAAAGAAAAATGACAGCAACACCACCACCCTCCTGGACAACTTGGCCAATCTCGGACTAATACAACTTGTTGATACCCCCACCCACTATGCCGGGCACACGCTCGACCCAATCTTCACCTCCAGCAAGCACATCTCCTTCAACCACACCACAGCTCTCCATTGGACGGACCACAGCTGCGTTCACTTCAACTACAAAAAGACCACAACCCACAACCTCCCACAACCAATTCCCCGAAGAAACTGGAACAAAATTACCACCGACCAGCTCCTCACTTCGCTCCACAAAAACCCTCCTGCCAAATCATCGGACCCAATCCAGGCTGCCACCAAGCTCACACAATAGATCACCCACAGCGCCGACGAACTAGCACCCTTGAAAAACCATCAAATAAGGCAAAGTAACAAAAAAGCCCCCTGATTCAACGATGACCTTAAGACATCCAAGAAGTTTTGTCGTACCCTCGAGAAAGCCTGGAGAAAAAACCCAACCAATGACAACCTGTCCACCTTCAAGAACGCCACCCGCAAACACCACCAACTGATCCGATCCACCAAGAAATCAGCATTCAAAGATCGACTTGACAACAACGCCCACAACAGCAAGGAACTATTCAACATCGTCAAAGAATTTACCAACCCCACCGTCGGCACCAACGACATCACCCCATCCCAAGACCTCTGCGACTCCCTAGCCTCTTTCTTTCACAACAAAATCGCCGACATACATAACAGCTTTGAAAACCAATCAGGAGACCAGTCCACTCCACCCACCCCTGAACCAAATCCCCCCTCTAACAACCTTTGCGCCTGGACCCCAATCACCACTGAAGACACCATCCGCCTGATGAACACCATCCACTCAGGATCGCCTACCGACCCATGTCCCCACCACATTTTCAACAAAGCAAACTCCATCATCGCACCCCATCTCCGAGGCGTCATCAACTGCTCCCTCAACTCCGCTACCTTCCCGGAAAGCTGGAAACACGCCGAACTCAGCGCCCTTCTGAAGAAACTCACAGTAGACCCCACTGAACTTAAGAACTACTGTCCCATCTCGCTCCTCCCATTCCCATCCAAAGTCATCGAGAAAGCCAGCAACAATCAGCTAGCCGCCTTCCTCGAATCCAACAAATCCCTCAACCCCTCACAGTCCGGCTTCCGAGCCAAACACAGCACCGAAACCGCACTCATCGCAGCAACAGACAACATTTGAACACTTCTGGACAAAGGGGAAACAGTTGCCCTCATCCTACTTGACCTCTCCGCAGCCTTCGACACAGTCTGTCATAGCACCCTCATACAACGCCTCAGCAACGTCGGAATACAAGGAAAAGCATTGGACTGGATCATCTCGTTCCTCGCCGGAAGAACACAGAGAGTCCGCCTCCCCCCTTTTAGATCAGAATCCACCGAAGTCATCTGCGGCATACCTCAAGGATCATCACTGAGCCCCACCCTCTTCAACGTATACATGAGTCACCTCGCATCCATCGCGCGCCAACACAACCTCAACATCATCTCCTGCGCCAACGACACCCAGCTGATCCTTTCCCTCACCAAAGACCCAAACACCGCCAAAACCAACTTACACGAAGGAATGAAAGATGTTGCCGAGTGGATGAAGGACAGCCGTCTAAAACTGAACTCGGACAAAACGGAAGTCCTAATCTTAGGCTCATCCCCCTCTGATTGGGACGACTCATGGTGGCCACCGGCCCTGGGAAATGCACCCAAACCAACGGACCACGCACGTAACCTGGGCTTCATCCTGGACTCCTCTCTCTCGATGACCAGGCAAGTCAATGCCGTTTCCTCATCATGCTTCAACATCCTACGCATGCTCAAAAAAATATTCCACTGGATACCCACCGAAACAAGAAAAACGGTCACCCACGCACTAGTCACAAGCCGACTGGATTACGGCAACACCCTTTACGCCGGAACCACAGCCAAACTACAGAAAAAACTCCAACGCATCCAAAACACCTCAGCCAGACTCATACTAGACATCCCCCGCCAGGCTCACATTTCCGGTCACCTGAAAGACCTCCACTGGCTCCCAGTCAACAAGAGGATAATGTTCCGACTCCTCACCCACGCACACAAAGCCCTCTACGACCTAGGACCCGAATGCCTCAACACGCGCCTGTCCTTTTACTCCCCCACCCGCCAACTTCGTTCGTCCAATCAGGCCCTCGCTGCTATTCCGCGCATCAACAGATCCACCATGGGCGGAAGATCCTTCTCCTACTTAGCGGCCAAAACCTGGAATTCTCTCCCCACCCACCTCCGCCTTACACAGAACCACCTCTCCTTCAGAAAGCAACTTAAAACTTGGATATTCGATAAATAAAGTACTCCCCTCCCCTCCCCTCCCTCAAGCGCCTTGAGACCCTCTGGGTGAGTAGTGCGCTATACAAATTTCTGAACTTGAACTTGAACTAGCTGGGTCTGAACTGGGGTGGCGAATTGAGGTAAAGAACGATGATGGATTCAACCCAGATCTGTGACTGGGGGGTGAGTGCCTTAAAAGTTTCAGCGCTCTGTCCATCATCTCCTTGGGTTTGAAAAGTACATGTGCTCTCTCTCTTCCCAAATATGGTAACGTTGGCGCATACCTAATTGGCATATTCAATTTACTTATGGCACTAGTAAAGTGCACTACATGTGCGCAGGGACTGTAAATTGAAGGCTACTAGTGGGCTTGCAGCACTTATTGCGCCACCCACCTAAGTAGCACTCTAAAACCTGTCCCAGGACTAACGTGTTGCAGCCTGAAAGCAGTGTCACACTGCCATGTGGCCATGGCATTTTAAACCTCTTACCTAGTCTTAACTTCCCTTTTAATACATATGTCACCCCTAACATAGGCCCTAGGTATCCCACAGGGCTAGGTTGCTGTGTAAACAAAAGGAAGGGTATGTAATTGTTTCTGTTTTATATGCCCTGGTAGTGAAAAACTCCCAAAATCGTTTTGCACTACTGTGAAGCCTACCCCTCCCACATGGCAACATTAGGGATATCTTATTACATCTAATAAGCTTTTATTTTACCTTTCGAATTGTAATGATAAATCCTCTTTAATGGCAAATTCGAATTTATCATTACTATTTTAAAAACGCCACTTTTCAAAAGATGTTATTTTTCTGCTTTTAGCCCTGTATGTCTGCAACCTGTCTAAATACACATCCTGGGTGGGTGATAGTGGACTTTATGCATTCCCTCTAGACAGCCACACATTATGGGAGCTGAGGTGTGACTTAATGGGCCATCCTGGGAGGATGGGAGGGAGAAGCTGGGAACAGCCTTACACTTGCACCTGAATAGGCTGTGTCCTGTCCCCCCACAAAGGGCTGCATACCCTCCTATAGTAAGTCTGGAGCCTGTGCTTGAAGGGAGGACTTCTGTTCACTTCAAAGCCCTTCTTTGAAGTTTCCCTTACTTCAAAGTCACCAGTGACTTTTGAGGACCCACGTACGGTGGAATACATCTGTTCGTGGGGACCTCAAAATAGTAGGGCTGCCATAGAACCCAGACAGCTCTCCTACTTTTACCAGCCAGAGAACTGATTCGACTATGGAGGGAACTGGACTAGGGTCACAAAGCGTGCACGAGGTGGGATGGAGTTCAGGGGCGATAGTTATATAAACAACTGGGGAGGGGTGTCCACAGCTAACAGGTTTAGCTGTCTAGATATGGTAGATTGACTACAGCTGTCTACAGAGAACATAACTGGTATTACTGAGGGGCTATGTATGCATAATCCTACGAATATCTACGATTCAAAAGCAGGAGGAGATGAAGGAAGAGATGATGCGGATAATTGTGGCCAAGACATCCTAAATCCTTGTAGCTTATTGGACCAAGTAGGAAATATTAATGTAAACCCTGGGGAGGGTAAGTAGGGTTCTGATTATGCAGTGAGAAATATAGTTTGTGGTGCTGACCGAGATTTGAATAGACGAATGTCGTCAGGCGGGTTGGAGGCATGCCCAGTATTTGTGCAAAGCGAGATTAGCGCAGGTGAGCGCTCCAACTCACTAGTGGATAGGAGTCCTATAGGTACGACATGTGTAGAAATCACACATAAGAAAGGACGTTTCCTTAATCTATGAGCAAATGCATAATTTTAATGGTCTTGTCCCAAACATGAAACTAATCTCTTGGAATATAGCTGGGTTAACCAAGACTTTGAATGATACCGATTGGTCAAATTATATTGATTCAAGTGTATTCTGCTTTTTCCAGGAAACCTGGGCTCTCAGCACACTTCACAGAGTAGGCTATAAGACCTTTGGGATCAATGCAGTACCTTCCGTAAGAGGCAGGCCCTCGGTTGGACTTATTACTTGGATAAACGTATTACTGAAAATTAAGGTTGAAGTGATCGACACAGACTCCATGGACATATTAGCATTAAAAGTTATTACATGTGATGGGAATTTGTTATATCTTATCAATATTTATAATAGACCCTCAGCACTATCTAAAGAATCAGTGACCTTGGGAAAACTGGATACTTTCTTAAATACTCTGGTAGAAAAACACTCCGTAATAATAGCCGGAGACTTGAATTGCAGTTATGGAGAGGTGTGGCGCCGCGGCCAGGGCGACTGACGCTGGAATCTGGGGATCATGGTTCGATCCCCGGCGCCAGCGGCAGGTTAGCCCAGCTCCATGTGACTCTGGGCAATAGCTTGCTTAATCTTCCCGACGGCCCCCAGCCCCCAGCGCCTAGAGACCCTTACGGGTGATTGTGCGCTTTACAAATGTGGATTATGAGCCAAGTCTAGGACTAGGGGATGTATTAGTAGAGGAAGACCGAGCTAACAACATTCCCTTGCTAGATAATATAGACCCGGTACGTTGCTCAGTGTTTTTAAAAAAAATTTTTTAGTGTATCTTATATAGCGCACGGCTACCCCAACGGGGTGTCCCGGCGCTTGCATTGGGAACCCGTCCTGGCTTTTCCCTGTGAGATAACCCGTACTGGGCATCCCCAAGGTGAAAGCCAGGCATCCCGCCGCGGGGGGCTGTAGTGGAGATTAAGCAAGCTATTGCCCAGAGTTGCAGAGTGTGAACCCGTGATTCGAGTAGGCACCGAAGTGAGAATTATCGAGTCCGTGGACACTTGGGCTCAGACCCTGCCGCGTCGGGAATTGAACCCTGGTCCCGGGTCTGACCTCAGCTTCCGGGTATGCCTCCTCTAACCATTGAGCCACACTTCTGTTGGCTTTTCAAATAATGAAACTGTCCGTGGAACATGGCCTAAGGGCATGCAATGGCCGTCTCCCGGCAGATATATTGAAAAGATCGACTTTTGTAAGGAATAGCTCAAAAAGTAATCTTGATTATATAATTGTTTCCCAGGACATTTGGCAATTCATGATCGATTTAGAGGTGAAATATAGGATTGAGAGCGACCACCGCCCATTGGATTTATTATTTAATCTTCGGTTTATTAATGGGGTTGGCTCTGTCAATAATACAGATGCCCTAACCGGCACTTGTGACGGAACACTGGTGAGCAACAATAGACGCACCTTAAAATGGCCTCATATATTGGAACGCGGAGAAGCCCTGGCGGGAATTTACTTACTTTTAGCTGACATGTTTTCCTCCTCCGTAAATGCACCATTGGATGTTGAGAATTCTATTAATTTTATAAATCTGCATACCGAGTTTTTTAAAACATAAAAATTAATGGTAACCAAACTTCCTAAAAAAAATTACCAAAAGTTAAATAAATTATCCCATAGTAAGCCATGGTATGGCAAAATTTGCCGACAAGCAAAAGCTAATCTCCTTTTGGCAGTAAAAACCCAAACCCCAGCTTAAATCAGGATGGTAAGGAAAACATATAAGCAAACACAGGAGGCTGCGAGAAGAGCTTGGGAGGAAGCAAGTTGGGCTGACTTGCTGGTAGCAGCCAAGTCAAAGGATAATGTTGGGTTTTGGAAATTGGTGGCAAATGGGAGCCATGTCGGGAGAATAGCAAAAGATGTATACCTTGACGAGCTCGCTTGGGTTAATAATTTTACTAACCTAGTTAAAAAACCTGATTCCATAACTGAAGTTGATGTGGATGCCCCGTGGCTCACTCCGTGGGTAAATAAATTGGAATTTAGTTTAGAGGAAACCGAAATGGCTATTAATGCTGTTAAAAACGGCAAAGCGCCAGGTTTAGACAAAATTCCTGGAGATCTGTATAAACAAGAGCTAAGCGTTTGGGCACCATATATAAACTATTTGTGTAACATATTGGCGTCAGGTGTCGATTTTCCAGATAGCTGGCGGGGGGCGGAAATTGTTTTAATATTTAAAAAGGGCTATAGGTCTGATCCATCTAACTAACGCCCAATTAGCCTAATGGACATTTTGCAAAAAATATATTCCAGGCACATTTTAGCTAGAGTGAACGAGTGGATGGAAGATAATTTGGTACTCACTAAGTTCCAAGCTGGGTTTAGGAACAAAGTGAGCACTGTAGACCAAGTATTTAGATTCTGCTGTCTCTATTGGAAAGATGTGCACATAAGAAAGGGCCATCTCTATGTCGCGTTTGTAGATCTCAGAGCGGCGTTCGATTTAGTATCACAAGATCTTTTATGGGAATCTCTCTATTTGCAGGGGTTACCAGCATCCCTGCTTCATCAGATAATAGGGTTACATGCGAACAACTTTGCAAAAGTGCGATGGGGTCCCAATGGGGAACTTTCACAGAACATACCAATTGAGCGTGGGGTTCGCCATGGCTGCGTGCTGGCCCCCACGCTATTTTCGCTCTTTGTAAATGATATCCCCACACATCTGGCTGGCTGTAATAACGATTCCCCTAAATTGAATGGAGAGAGGGTATCCGCGTTAATATTCGCGGACGATACCATACTTATCTCTCAAACCCCTAGAGGTCTTCAGGCACTCTTATTCTCCTTCCAGCAGTATTGTAATAAAAATGGATTAGAAATAAATGCTAAAAAAAACAAATGCATGGCTCTAAATTCCCATAAATCCCAAATGGGGAACCTGGTACTAAACGGACAAAAATTAGAAGTGGTCCACAACTTCTCCAATTTAGGGGTTTCTCTTGATTCTAAATTTTCTTGGAAATTCCAGGTAGAGAAAAGTAAGCTGATCTTTACGCAGAATACCATGCCTATCCTAAAGAAGCATGGTATAAGCTTTAGCAAAGCAGTTACACCTGCCTTGGAGATATTCAAGTTAAAGGCCCAGTCTGCAGCACTATATGGGGCTGAAATTTGGGGTCTCTCAACAAAAATGGCCTACCCCTTATAAGCTCTATGACTAAGGGAAATTTCTGTTTTACTGAGACAGAGGATATACATAAGCCTTCTGTCTATATAGACTGCACTGTGTTGCAGGTTTGACCGGCGCTAGTGCCTATGTGCGTGTGTCTAAGTGGTCCACCACCAAACTATATATGCCCACTTTCTTCCAATCGTGAAAAAAGGGGAGGGAAGGTTGACAGTGCCTCACGGAAGCAACACCCCACGAGGGGTGAGCTGAGACCACACCGGTGCGCATCAATGATACCGACCGATTGGCGGTTAACAAGGACCCACTACTGAGTTAGGGGCTTGCTAACGACGATACATTCTTCCACGGGGGCCGGGTAGGCTTGTCAGAGGAGGCCACCTGGTACAATAAGGTAAGAATTCTAAAGGTGCAATTCACATGCTGACCCAAAACCCTGAAGAAATCACTGGTAAAGTAAAACACAGTGATGAAACATGTCGGTTGACTTTTAACAGAGTGAGCTAACAGCACAGAATAAAGATAACATGTGTAACACATAATGGTTTTTTGGTTTGAATGCACTTTCTCTTTTTCTCCCATTTTATTTTTGGGTTGACAGTAGCTGATGATGAGAAGTGAGGAATCAGGCGAGTACCAGCCTGGTAGAATCCTCCCCTTGGTGTTGCTTCCGTGAGGCAATGTCAACCTTCCCTCCCCTTTTTTCACGATTGGAAGAAAGTGGGCATATATAGTTTGGTGGTGGACCACTTAGACACACACACATAGGCACTAGCGCCGGTCAAACCTGCAACACAGTGCAGTCTATATAGACAGAAGGCTTATGTATATCCTCTGTCTCAGTAAAACAGAAATTTCCCTTAGTCATAGAGCTTGTAAGGGGTAGGCCATTTTTGTTGAGAGTAATTTGAGTGGGGGGCGGCCTGCTTTCTATCCCCCTGAGGCTCCTGATAGTTGAGATTGCTGAAATTTGGGGGCCAATGTCAAAGAATGCCTTTACAATAAACAAAAACAAGTTTTTGAGAAGTCTTGTTAGACTTCCAAACAGTACCCCCCTAGTCCCATTGATATTGGACCTAAATGTCAAAAGATCAGACCATTATGCAATTCTACGGCCCCTATCGTTCTGGGTGAGGCTTTGGTCCACACCAGAACTTATAGATTATAGGAATGGGTTAAAGGAAGTAATGAGTCTGGGTGTGCCTAATTCCAACGTCTGGCTCAAACATGCTCGTTTTTGGTTAAGGAAAATTGGTTTGCCCCAGTTTTGGGATGAACCAGGAAATTTACCTCAAAATTCCAAAAAACTGGTGAAAATTGCATTTTGGGGTTATATTGAACACTCCATGATTAGTGAGCATAGAGGTGGAACACCAACAGCTAATTTCTTGTTCTTCAAGGATAGTCCCAGGTTCGAGTACTTCCTTGACGAGATTGAACCACCCCTAGCCAAAAGCTTATTTATGAAGCTGAGGTATAGTAATCTTATGACCAACTCAACCCTGGCCAGATGGACCAGGGTGGACAACGCAGGCAAAAATGATGTAATGTTAAGCGACGTTTGCACCATGTGCCAGAATAGTTCTAAGGAGGATGAGCAGCATATCCTTTTCTTCTGTCCTTCCTACGTTACAGCCAGAAGGAAATGGATGAAGCCTCTATGTAACCTTCTTGGTGTTAGATCGTGTGAGGAATCTCTGAGAATAATTAAATCAGATACCAGAAGAACGATCGTATTTAGCATCAGTAGATTCCTTTTTTCTATAAACTATGTTCGCGCCAAGAATGGTCTTAAATTGTAAGAGCTGAACATCAGGGAATCTATTTGTACTCCAATTCTACTTGTCGTCTTGTTCACTTTTCTCTTTAAAATAACAGTGTTGCCTTTTATTTAAATTTAAATTGAGGTAGGATGTATTAGAATACACATGTGTACTACATATGTTTTATATGGTTGTTTTATAATCTGTCACCACCAGCACTGTACTACCCAACCCTATTCGTTTTTTTTTAATTCACTGAAAATGAACTGCTAGTTAATTTTATTTTATATTGTTGATTTCTGTATCTTTTCTGGCTCAAACTGTGCCAAAATAAAGATTGATTGGTTGGTTGGCTTTTAGCCCTGTATGTCTGCAACCTGTCTAAATACACATCCTGGGTGGGTGATAGTGGACTTTATGCATTCCTTCTAGACAGCCACACATTATGGGAGCTGAGGTGTGACTTAATGGGCCATCCTGGGAGGATGGGAGGGAGAAGCTGGGAACAGCTTTACACTTGCACCTGAATAGGCTGTGTCCTGTCCCCACACAAAGGGCCGCATACCCTCCTATAGTAAGTCTGGAGCCTGTGCTTGAAGGGAGGACTTCTGTTCACTTCAAAGCCCTTCTTTGAAGTCTCCCTCACTTCAAAGTCACCACTTTGTATAAAGGCTGGACTTCAGGCTCAACCAACTCAGTACACTTCTGGACCTGTGGATACTCTGCCAGGAAGAAGGACTGCTGTGCTGCTGACGACTGCCACTCTGCTGGACTTCTGTTCTGTAAGTGCTGGCCTGCTGCATGCTGTACTCCTTGCATTTGGACGAAGAACTGGACCTGCAACCCTCATCTTGAACCCAGGACCCCGAAGTGACTCGAATGGCTTGTCTGCTGGCCTCCTGATCTGAGCCTCAGGTAACTAACAGAAACCCCACAGCTCAATGACCAATCTTTAACTTGCTCCTGACCCCCAAGAGGCAGATCTCAGGTCCTGGGCCCCTGGAAGTTGTCTTTCTGCTCTTTAAGTGAAGCTTATGGACTCTTCATGAACGTAAACATGCCTGTTAGCTCTTGAACCTCATCGCCAGCACAAAGATCCAGCGCGATTGGCTGCAAGTTCATTTCTTTGCACACTAAGTATCGCTATTCATGGCCACGAGGCTGCAGCCCGTCTGTCGAGCAATGCCCATCGGCTCCTTGCATCCTGCAGGCCAGCAACGCTCCTCTTGCTCCAAGCAAATTTCTTCCCCACGAACGGGACTCTTGGCACAATTCTTGAGAAGGTAAAACTTCAGTGGGATTTACCTGGGATTTTGTTCGACCCGCACCAGTTCACTGTTGGCCTGAACTTTTAGATTTGACCAAGTCTAGTACAACCAGATAGCCCCGGTTGGTATTTCATGCTTTTAAAAACTTTCAGTTTATTCTTTAAAAATTCATAACTTGCGTTCTACTTATTGGACTTGTCATTTCGATCTTGTTTTGTGTATTAAATTAAGCTCTATTTTCTAACCAGGTGTGGTATATTTTTGCATGGTGTTTTCACTGTTTTATTGTTTGAAGTGTTGCACAAATACTTTGCACATTGGCTTAAGTTAAGCCTTACTGCTCTGTGCCAAGCTACTAAAGAGTGAGCACAGGTTAATTTAGGGTGTATTTGTGAATTACCCGGACGAGGATCATGGTTTCTGCTTTGGTAGGGTGCATAACTCTGCCAACAAGAAATCCAGTATCTAACACTTATTTATTTCTCTTTATTATGCACCTGAGGAGAAGATGGATCTCAGTGCTCCATTTGGCTTCTAGCAAAAGCGAATATTTATATATACATTTTCTATTATGCAAGTGTATCAATACATATACATATTTCTGTTTCGAGACACCTGATTCCATCCCACTGAAAAAAAAGAGTACTAAGTAGGTGTGCAGCAACATAGCTGGGTTACAACTGTTTTAAAATGGAGATTATCAATAATATGTAGGCAAGACCCTGTGGCTCCTGGAGTAATTTAAAAAAAGATACCAACAAAGATTCACCTAAAAGACCAAAAAAGGGCACAACCTCTCCATCAAAATCTCCTACTACACCCATGTTAGAGGATTTCTTAGAAGAAATCAAAGCTCTAAAACATTTTATTGTTGACTGCAATAACATGGTGCAGAGAATTGAATAGCATTTGTCTGGCCTGGAAAAGAGAGTGTGAAATGAACATGGAAGATAATGTGGGGAACGTTAACATTTTGTCCAAAGAGGGTGAATCTCCTAGGAGGCTTACAGAAGATTTGGAGAGCTCCAGGGATCACAATATGATAGCTTTTTTGAAGTCGACCATTTGCAAAATTGTGATGTCTATTTTACAGACCACCTATATTAGGGTGCTAACAAGGTAAACTATGGGGAACTTTACTCCTTTAACTTTATATTTACTTTTGAAAATTCTGTACTTGTCTGCAGAGGATATAGTGCCACAAAATACAAAACCAGACTTGGAACTTAAATTATTTATACCACGAACTGTCACGATTCAATAGTTCCCCAGTGTATACCACTATGCATGATAATTTATAAGAGGAGGAACAAAATATATATTAAAAATAGTAGTTCTGCCTATATATATTAATTGATGTAGACCATATATTGAATATGAACTATGTTAGTAGGTTAAAAGATTCCTTATTGTTAACCAATTTTGTTTTCTGTTAATTTGCCAGGCACTGTCACTCATGCGAGGCACGTACATTAAGGTTTTATTCAAGCACATCATTTTTCATGTGTACACAATAATGAAATATGGCAACAACTTTTAAAAACATATTTCTATTTTTTTAGTTCATTTGTTATTGTATTTAATGAGGCGAGTATGCATTGCTCTGCTAAATTTATTTATTTTGCAAAACCTATAACATAATGTTCTTTGATGGTGTGCCACCAGTTAAACCTGACACTCTCCTTGAGTCTCCCCCCGCCCCCAAAACGGCACAGTTGTCCTCCCTCATTCCAAAAGTAACCTACAATGTACTAGCACAAGCATTTTATCCACTGGTTCTACTATGCCAGAGTCACCTTTAGTATGCCAGTGGCAGTATGTTGCCATGGGTGTTGCGTATTCCAAGTGTTCCCTCTAGTATGCCAGTGCCAGTATTTTATTAAGGATGCCAGTCATGCTAAGAATTAACTCCTGTCTGCCAGTGTCAGCATTTTGCAAATAGATATCTCCATAAGTCAAGAATTACCTTGAGGATGTCAAATCCAACTGAAGACTTGCATGTATTACACATGTTCACTCATGCTCACTTCCATTCACTCACTCACACTTATTCCCACCCACACACTCTAAAAAAATTTGCACTCATTCGTTCATTCTCATTCTCTCGCACTTAATCATTCTCACTCTTCCTATCACGCACTTAATCATTCTCACTTTGACTCACTTTTACTATGACTCATAAATTCTCAGTCACTCACCCTCATTTGTATTTATTCTAACACATTCTCACTTAGTCTCACTCACTGTGACTCACTCATTTATTCAAACACACTCTCACCCACAGTCATTTACTCTTATTCTCTCCCGCTCATTGTCACTCAAAGTTCAAAGTTCAAAGTTTATTTATTATGTTTTGGCTCTCTGCGAGGGCCACATAAAAATACATACAACAGATTCGAAACAAGTACAGATAAAATCATGATATTCTATATACATATGTTATTCAAATCCTTGAATCGTCCATTGATAGAGCTACAACAAAAAGCCGGCACAAATCAATCCAGTGACATATTAATAAATAGCTAAAAAACCTTTAAAAAAGTTAAAAATGTAGAAGCAGAATATTTCATTTGGAGGCCAATATAAGGATTGTACAAAGATATTTACATTAGAAATACCTAAACGAAGGCAAATTGATTTTAGCCATTTAAGGCGCAAAGTGCGGAGTGCAGGGCAAATCAGCAGAACATGCATGCGATCCTGTATACTCAAATTACAGAGGTTACACATTTTAGATGATCCATACCATTTGGATAGGAGTGCATTTAAGGGCAATAGATCATAACGAAGAAGGAACCATAGTCTTCTGATGCCATGGGGTATATTCCATAAAACATAGGGTTGGGCTTTCTTGGCAACATATGAGTTAAGGAGAAGATCACAACCCCCTTTTCCTTGTATTATATTCTTATCTGTTAGAAAGCATAGTTCCCACGATGCCTGTTTAAGCAGGATTTTTAGTTGAAATTGAGAATGCAGGAACAAGACACTTTCATCTAACTTCAGAAGAGTCACAGCTCTTCTAAAATTCTTTACAAGTTGTGAAAACTCTTTAAAGTTGCCCAATAATTCACTTTTGAGTAGGGCTCTCATCGTCCCCGGTTCTGCTCTGGCTAGGGCGACCACCCATCGTACCAAGGCACATAATCCCTGCACCCAACTGCTCCTTAGCCCAAACTCGAGTCTACAGGCAGCCAAAGAGCAATTAGTGTTTAGGGAGGACAAAGATCTTAAAAGTTTCCCTTCAATTTTATGGCAGAAATCCCAGAGTTTCAGCTCTACAAGTTCGATACCATAGAGAAGGGTAGCGGGGATCTTAGCCCTATATACCTCAAGCATACAGGCAAAATGTCTTTTACCGGTCGCTGAGTATAGTGAATTTAAGCCTTTACCATGAGCAAGGGCCTTTCGAGAGCAATGTTCAACATGGGGCCTCTCGCTCAAATTAGCCGCGATGATTTTTCCCAAAAAGGTATAAGATTTAACTACCTCCAGCTTTTGGCCGCCAATATTCCACCCAAAATTTTCCGAGTTGCACTTCTTTTTCCCCCCTATGCACATGATTTTACTTTTAGATATGTTAATCTTCATAGAGTGGGAAACAGCAAAGGCATGGAGCGCTTGCAACCTATTTGCCAGACCTTTAGGTGTTAAATCTAAAACAAGAATATCGTCGGCATACATCAGACAAGAGATAGAGGCCCCCCCTATCACTGGAGCGATACCCTCGCAGACAGACACAGCTGCAGGTAAATCCTGCGTATATAGGGAGAACAAGAGAGGCGCCAAGAGACAGCCCTGTTTTAAGCCGTTAAGAGAGGGAATGCGATCGGTGAGGCCCCTTTCACCCCCCTGCAGCACCCTACACCAGGTTTCCGTATGCAGTGTACGAACAAGATCTAATAAGTACGGGGGAACTCCAAGGGATGTTAATTTTCTCCACAGCGTTCTACGATCCACTTTATCGAACGCTGTGGAGAAATCAATGAAGGCTGCATAGACAAACCCCCCTCTTACTTGCGTATACTTGTGAAATCTGACAAAATCTATGTACATAGACAGCATTCATTTCACTTCTTCTCCCACTCCTCTCCCTGTGGGCACCATGGATACTGTAAATTATTGACCGTATCACCCTGCCAGTAAGAACCCGTACCCCTGTGCATATGTACGGCCATTCTAGGCACCATGGCCCTTTTTACCCATTAGAATCCCCAGCTTCCCTCCTGCGCGTATCTTGCACCCCCTCTCTCATGTATAGGCCATGAAACCCGCTCCCTCTACGCGATCCTGATGTGAAAGGTAACCCTCCTGCTTGACCCAGGCCTTCCCCATTTCCCTCTCGAAGAAGCATCCTTCGCCTCAGCTGACATAGCCCCCCCCCCCCCCCCCAGTTGTATCTGGCTGCCCCTGTTCTCCCATGTACAGGTCATAAGATCTCTCTCTCTCTCTCTCACTGCGCGACTCTAGCCCTGCACGCACCCTGACCCCCTCCTTCTCCTCACATGAACAAGTCATAAACCCTCTTCTTCCGCAAAGCCCTGTCCTTGAGAGTCACGGCCGCGCCTGACCAGCACCTCCTTCCCTTCCATGAATGTCCCTCTGTTGACGAGCCTTCCCTCCGCGCTCGATTGTCCACGCAGATATGAATACCACTCCTTTGATGACCCCTACCCCCGAGTCCGGCTGACCACACATGTCCGAGGCCATCGCCTAAGCCAGGGGATACCATTTACTGCCCTTATTGTATGCCTAGCCACCCCACCCCCCCTGGGCCATGATCAGGCGTACATCCTACCAAAACACCCAGCTGCGTGATTGCCCTCCCCTCTTATCAGCAGGTCAAAGGTCCCCATTGTGAACGTATGTGGAGTAGGATCGTCACGAGGATTATAGGAATGTTTTCCTTTTGCGACACACTGACCTGATTGTATCATCAAATGTTCTGCAAATGTATAAAAAACCAGAGTCTCACGCTCACTTGTTAGAGCACCTCCCGAAAGACACTGTGTTTCGTGTCCGAAATGACTGGCTCTCCTCATGAGAAATAAACTCTGTTCTTGATTCCTGCTCCCAGCGCCCGTCTCTTTATTTGGTAATTATTCAGAATGGGAATTAAGAGGCGGTTTGCGCCAGCAGCCTGGGCATCGATAGAATTATGGGCTCACTTTCCACAATTGGCGTCCCAACGCGGGGTCCATCAGTGACATAGGGTTCGGTAAGAGAGATCCAGACGAAAAAGTGAACGTCTAAAATGATCGGGGTATGCCTGCCTTGAGAGGGCCCTAGCCCGGCTGCCGATCGACAGAACTTCACCAATTCTGAACGGACCTCTCTTGAGTGACCTATTGTCCTGACTGGAATCCCACAGGAATGCTACATGGAGTAAGAGAACGATCGGGCGCTGGAGGAGGGAGTCGAAGAGCTGTCCGTATGGTCCGGTCCGGGTAAGATTAAGTAGGGTGTTTTTACATCTGATTGGTAAGGTGGCTCTATCCACCTGATTGATTGATTGTTTGTATTGAAAGTCGGTATTTGTATACTGGCATTGTTTGTATTGAAAGTCGGTATTTGTATACTGGCATTGTTTGTATTGAAAGTCGGTATTTGTATACTGGCATTTTTGTTGAAAGTCGGTATTTGTATACTGGCATTATTGGTATCGGTTCATTTAGCCTTGAAGGCTACTTGACATATTGGTTCTCTTGTTGAGAACGAGACATTCTCTGTTTGCAAACAGCGGCGAATAGGAACGTCGTCCCTCTTTGCAGATAGAGAAGGGTAGGTAATGCAGACTTTTTTGTCCCCATTGTAATTCGTCATGCCTACTTTTCTCCCCACTGAATTGTTTGAAGTCGATTAATAATCGATTGTTGTTCTTTGAGATCTTCCCTGTCTACAAACTGAGACGAGTAGAAATATTCTGTCTTCCTTTTTGGATAGCGAAGGGCAGGTAATGCAGACATTTGTCCCCGTTGTAATCCGTCATGCCTGTTTTTCTCCCCACTGATTGATTGAAAACCTGGACATTGTTGTTCCAGGCATTGTTTCGTTTGAGGTATTTTCTGTTTGCAAACAACGTGAAATGGAAATATTCTGTTTAGTCTTTGCAAGTAGAAAAGGGTAGGTTATGCCCCTTTGTGAATTCGTCAGTCCTACCCACTCCCCACTGGTTGGTGATTGTGGGGTAGCTCGCATGGTCCGCCCAGGAGACTACTCTTATGGAGGACATATGCTCTCTACTCATGGGCCATTTAGTAGAAATAGACCGACTGGTCCGTCCAGGAGGCTACCCTAGTAAGTGGAAGTACATCGCTCGGTCCGTCCAGGATGATACCCTAATGAAGGAATATATGTTCCCCTTTTGATCGATAATCTCGTTCCACCCCGGACCATTTATTGGAGGGGACTCGTCTGGTCCGTCCAGACGTACCCCCCAGTGAAAAGGACACATAAAAATATGAAGTGATCACCGTTCCCTACTAGCAAAAAGCTTTAGCTCGAAACACGCTAAGGAAGAGAAAGAAAAATAAAAGGAAATCAGGCTAAGTCAGTAACCCCCTGATGAGCTTTTGACTTCACCAAAAATAGGAAACATTAGAAGTAGTTCGTAACAAGAAATGTAAAATGGCAAAAAGATTCGATATCAGAACATAGCCACGAGGTAGCTAGGCTTCACTGCCTGTTCCTGTTCCCAACATGTCTGCCTCATTGCCCGCCCCGCCCAAATAACGGTCACATGAAATAGAAACAACTCAATAGGTACCTACCCCCATTCCGGAAGCTCCCGAAGTACAACAGGTCCGCGGTTACGCCCATCCGGAAGGCGAGGCCTGGAGGCACGAGGGACTCGCCTGCCCATGGTCAGAAGGAGACGATGTTGGGCAGGCGGTCCAAAAAGGATGACAAGGACCTCTCCGTCTTCTCCCTTCTGCCGCCCTGCAGGCCGCGGGGGGAGAGGGGGCTGTCTTGCCTCGGCCACCGACCACCCCTCTCTCTCACCCGATCCGGCTTTTGCCAAAGGCCGACGCCAAGGCGACAACGGCGGCGAATCAAGTAGTCCCGCCACATTTCAAATTCGCCACATGCCATCGCCTGCTGGTCCAGAGCCGAAGCCAAGGCAAGAACGGCGGCAAATCAGATAGTCCCGCCACATGCCAAATTCACCGCCTGCCTTCATAGGTATAGGCAGTCCTGCCACATTCCACGCTCCCTGGAGAGTTGAAGGTAGTCCCGCCACATGTCGCCGAGGGAAGGGGGGGGGCTGTCTTGCCTCAGCCGCCGACCACCCCCCCCATCATCAATGGCTGGCACGGCCGATGTCGAAAACGATGGAGCCGGGGAACGGCGCGGGGTCGCTGGAAGGGGGAGGTGCCGCGAACGGCCCTCCCCCACCTCCCTCCAGGTGGAGGCTTCCAGCGACACCCCAACCCTCTTCGCTTAAGGGTCAACATCAAAAAGAGGTCCTCTGCCCAGGACGGGCACACGCTCCATATCACCTCTCCTCGACCTTGAAGATTCTATAAGAGCCGGGGGGGCCCCCGACCCTCTGCATGGGTGCCCCTGCCCCCTTCACTGGGAACCACGACATCGGTGCTACTCCTGCCGGCACCAGACTCGGATCGGAAATGGCTAAGATGCCGCCACGGCACAGGCTTGTTCAGTTCCGGAGGAACACTAGAATGACCCGGTAGGAAAATTGTTGCCGCCCTTCCCACTCTTTGACTCATGGTCCATATTGTTAGACTGTTAACCACACTGCACGAGACTTTCTGAACTGCCAATGGAAAGTTCTGGGCCAACCTTGCGAGACCAGAGACACTCTGACTGTGCTAGAACTTGCCTGACCCCACCCAAAATGGCGCCGACGCAAAATGTGACGTTTTTAATGAACTTTGTTGCACCCTGATCGCGCAAGCTTTTGCCCCGAGATATATATAACGTTTGGATAATGAAAGTAAATATGAAGGATATTGAGTATGTGCTTGAACAATGAATTGACTTAAGGGTGGGTACTGTTTAGGAGTTGGGAAATGAATTGGTATAAATGAATGATCATTGGACAATGTATTTATGAACGTATTTAAGATGAATTACTGACATGCATCATGCTTGCTCTGTAGGAGAGTTTAATATGATTTTATTGCACTGCCGCACTTTATACAATGAACTGCCACTAGCTTCGTTCTTCCCATGCACAGTTCCAATCTGCTCCGTGGCTAGCCCACCGGGTTGTAGGCCTGTATTTATGTGTCAACCCTCTTTATTAAAGGTATTTTGGAAACGAAAGCATCGTTGTAGCGGATTGCATTAATGAGTTTTAAATGTATTACTACTATGAGCAACGAGAAAGTATGATGAAGGCTAAAGGTTAAAAAGGACCCGATATTTAGCAGCCACACTATGTGTGACAGGCAGCCGGAAAGGTGCTTTAGAAGCCCTGAAACGACACCACAGAAATGCCACCTGACCGCCACCCTTGTACCCGATCAAAAGAGGTTACGACCAAGTAGCTCATGTCGCACAGATCGTCTACGATTATCTGTCTGACCTCTCTGGTCCATCTGGGCTTAAACGCCGTGATGGTAGGGAAATGCACTGCGTGAAAATAGGTCGAGTATGTGGTAGGTAAAACGTTTCCGGATTACTGCACGTTGATGAGGTTTTGAATGTTGCCCCCCACCCCTTCTTTTTCCTCCCTTCTGCAGGTCACGTCGGAACACTGGCTGATGTATGGATGGACGACGACCGAACCGCCGACGAGAGGGGGAGAAGGGGAATGTGAGCATGGTCCTTAGGACAAATAAAAGTTTTTTTTTAAAGGACGTAGACTTAAACATGACTGTTCCTCCTTAGAGCATAGCAATGGGAGGATGGACTGACATAGAGACTGGACAGGTACTGAGTGACAAAAATAAAATCGACTAGAAAAGACGCGTTAGATGAAATGACTGAACGTTTTGACTAGGTAGGGAAAGGACAAAAAGAAAAATTGTACGGGTAAGGGTTGCCACGGCACCATCCGCCTAGGAAGTTAGAAATGTCGCCGATGTTCAAAATGCACTACTCCCTTTCTCACACTCTTACAGATATAGCCAAGCTGTCCGACTGTTTTCCCGATCAATACTTGCCGTTGCCTCAGCCTGGAGAACTTCCCACCAAAGGAGGGAACAGAAAAAATGGTTTAAGATCCAACCATGGGTAACTAGCATGACCAGGTTAATTTCCGATCAGCCAACGGAGGTGTGAGTATTGGTAATTGGGAACGCTCACAGGCGTGACAAACGAGAAGGAAAAGGGGGGAAAGGCAGAAAGAGCTAAGCACGTAGATAAATAGGATAGTAAAGATACGTAGGATATATATATAGAAATAGATGTTGTAGACTAACAATTGTTTTCTGTCTTGTTGTGAATGTTTTGTATATGTGTAGTACATGTGCTGTCTTCCCTGTCTGGGTTTGTGTGTATGTAACGTACGAATTTATGTCTCCCCTCTGTCTGTATCTATAGGTCACCTGACCTTTGCCATTCTGTGTTGTGAGCGCACTAAATGACCTATTTTCGTACACGTCTCTCTCTCTCTCTCTCTCTCTCTCTCTCTCTCTCTCTCTCCTTACATGTCATACGTGTACCGAATGGCTCGTTTAGACTGCGGGCGACTCTCACTCTCTTTGAGAGCCTCCCTATTTTCTGTCCATCTTTCTGGTAAAATTGTGCCCCACCGGCACCAGTCCGATTTGATACGTATTTGAACACGAAGGTGTTCAGCGAAATTGACCGAAACTAAAATGACTGTATCTTGCCATGTTACTGCCTCTCCTTTCTGCAAAATGAATGAACTTGAATTGGCTAAGAAGGAAAGGACAGGTAAGACGACTAAAGTCCCCCAAATCAGGCCATTTCTAGGGGAACTGTATGTCAATGGCATCCTATGTCTGTTCTTCAGAGACGAACGCCAACGTCTAGATTGACACCCAATACCCAGATTGCCCCACCCCTTTGCACCCAAGCGCAAGCGCCCGAAGCATCCCCGCCCCATTTTTGATAGAACCGCTTCCGTTGTCCCAGGTATAAACATAATGACCATGGGTAGCTGCTGACCCTTGAGGAAATGTTGTTTTGCCCGATTCTCGACGATAGCACCCCCACCCTGTCTGAAAATGTTGGCCAGTCCTGAAGGGAAATGCTCCGTAATGTCGAATATGATGTAACGCACAGTTGATGGGAATGTCATTTGTCCTCACCTGAGTTATAAACAGGACAACGAATAAACATGCCATAAATTCAGTAGGAATGCTGACACATGCACTGCTTGGTAATAGGACCTCTGACTGTGACCAGTGAGCGTATCTCCCAACTGCGTAGAATTGAGGGAGGAATTCACATGCGTAGATATCTTCTTCTGCCATTTCTCTAAAACATTGTCTTGTACCCATTCAAAGATTCACGATCACCGGAGGAGATGGGTCGGATGTGACATACAGCCTGGCTACAGATCTTGGGACACGTGTGACCTCGACCGAAGGTGGAGCTGCAGAGCAACAAGATACGGACGAGACAGCACTTTCAACGTGGAAAATGAAAAATGACGGGCTGCCCTGAAGCCCTCCGTCTGCTAACCCACGTGTGCCTGGAGTCTCCGTCCCCCTTCTTTGGGCCCGATTGATGGGCCTGCCTGCTTGTTATCCTTTGCTCCCTTGGTCCCTTTTGTGTGTCCCAGGAACGCTGACCCAACTCCGCTCACTCTCTCTCTCTCTCGGCTATTTGAACAACATTCACCCACCTTCCCACGTGACTTTTTGCCAAAGGAAAGAACTGCAATTTTATGGGAAGAGGGTGTTGCCATAGAACTCTAGGTGCCGAGCATAAGGCGCCGCCAAACGGACTGTTTAGGGAACAGGACTGTGGTCTAACAGCAGAGGACTGACCGCACCCTGCAACGCGCAAGGATAGAACCGAGCTGGACCCATAGCTCCATCGCCGGTGCTCAACAGCGCCAACGACAAGCACTGGGATTAGAGCCTACCAGTGATGGCTCGCTGATAAAAAGACACTGTGACGAAGAAATACTGTGTATTGAACCGAATTCCACTCTCAACTACCTGGTCAAAACTGTTCATTGGTCACATTTTTAAGTTAGAAAGATTTATGCTATGTAATGCGTTTAATTGTCAGGAGCACACCGAAAATGTAATTCCCTATGTACTGCAATCCGCCCACCACCTTCACTGCCTATGATTATACGCCACATGTTAGTATTACCAAAATGCTAATTCATCAACAATGCCTGCCTACCTGTAAACCCGTCAGTTGCAGAAATGATTGCTGCTATGTAAAAAGGGGCGACTGTGAAATCTGACAAAATCTATGTACATAGACAGCATTCATTTCACTTCTTCTCCCACTCCTCTCCCTGTGGGCACCATGGATACTGTAAATTATTGACCGTATCACCCTGCCAGTAAGAACCCGTACCCCTGTGCATATGTACGGCCATTCTAGGCACCATGGCCCTTTTTACCCATTAGAATCCCCAGCTTCCCTCCTGCGCGTATCTTGCACCCCCTCTCTCATGTATAGGCCATGAAACCCGCTCCCTCTACGCGATCCTGATGTGAAAGGTAACCCTCCTGCTTGACCCAGGCCTTCCCCATTTCCCTCTCGAAGAAGCATCCTTCGCCTCAGCTGACATAGCCCCCCCCCCCCCCCCCCCAGTTGTATCTGGCTGCCCCTGTTCTCCCATGTACAGGTCATAAGATCTCTCTCTCTCTCTCTCACTGCGCGACTCTAGCCCTGCACGCACCCTGACCCCCTCCTTCTCCTCACATGAACAAGTCATAAACCCTCTTCTTCCGCAAAGCCCTGTCCTTGAGAGTCACGGCCGCGCCTGACCAGCACCTCCTTCCCTTCCATGAATGTCCCTCTGTTGACGAGCCTTCCCTCCGCGCTCGATTGTCCACGCAGATATGAATACCACTCCTTTGATGACCCCTACCCCCGAGTCCGGCTGACCACACATGTCCGAGGCCATCGCCTAAGCCAGGGGATACCATTTACTGCCCTTATTGTATGCCTAGCCACCCCACCCCCCCTGGGCCATGATCAGGCGTACATCCTACCAAAACACCCAGCTGCGTGATTGCCCTCCCCTCTTATCAGCAGGTCAAAGGTCCCCATTGTGAACGTATGTGGAGTAGGATCGTCACAAGGATTATAGGAATGTTTTCCTTTTGCGACACACTGACCTGATTGTATCATCAAATGTTCTGCAAATGTATAAAAACCAGAGTCTCACGCTCACTTGTTAGAGCACCTCCCGAAAGACACTGTGTTTCGTGTCCGAAATGACTGGCTCTCCTCATGAGAAATAAACTCTGTTCTTGATTCCTGCTCCCAGCGCCCGTCTCTTTATTTGGTAATTATTCAGAATGGGAATTAAGAGGCGGTTTGCGCCAGCAGCCTGGGCATCGATAGAATTATGGGCTCACTTTCCACAATCCCTGCAGCACCCTACACCAGGTTTCCGTATGCAGTGTACGAACAAGATCTAATAAGTACGGGGGAACTCCAAGGGATGTTAATTTTCTCCACAGCGTTCTACGATCCACTTTATCGAACGCTGTGGAGAAATCAATGAAGGCTGCATAGACAAACCCCCCTCTTACTTGCGTATACTTGTCCGATATCACGTGAAGGGTGGTTAAATTATCTAGGGTGCCATGCTCCCTATGAAATCCCGTTTGTTCGAGCGGCAAAATATTGTTCTCATCAACCCAGTCGGCAAGTAAATTTAAAAGACATTTCGCAAAAACCTTACCGACTGAGTCGAGGAGAGCAATCAGACGATAGTTACTAGGGATATCCCTTGCTCCCTTCTTGAAAATGGGGACCAGGATACTACCCCTCCAGGTTGCTGGTACCTTTTTCGAATCAAAACAGGATTTAAACAGTGGGTAAAGGATTTTACTCCAAAGAAAGGGCTCCTGCTTCAGGACCGTCATGGGGAGTTCGTCAGGGCCCATTGCGCCAGACGAGCGCATATTCTTTATGGCCGCTACTATTGTTTCCTCCGATGGATACTTAATTTCTCCTTCAGTTGTTAAATCAGGGGGACCAATATCCACTGTAGTATCGTTCCCTCCATAAAGCTCCCGAATGTAGGCAGACCAAACATCTTCGGCAATAGGAATTGGGCAAGGGGTTAATCTATTGCCACATCCCTTCCCGATTATGGACCAAAATTCACAGATCTTACCATGCGCTACTGCTTCCCTTAAGTTAATCCAAACTAAGTCTTCCTTCTCCTTTTTTAGTTTCACTTTTAGTCTAACTCTCTCTTTCTTTTTAACCTAGATATTTCTTTTTCCCGTTCCCCAGATCTACTTAAAAATTGGGCTTGGACTAGTTTATTTATTTCTTTGTTCAGGGTGCACAAGGCACTAGGCATGAATACCCGCTTCGGGGGACAACTAGCCTTTTTTACATCCAGGATTATATTCCGCATAAAGTTTTCAAAACTAACGATTTCCAAACCATGCCAAGCATTCAGATCTAATATAGTTTTACATAGGATAATATGCACCCCGGAAATTGCAGATGGGTTCCAAAAACATCTACCAGAGGATGCGTGGAAAGTAGTATCCTTACTATTAATAGACCATGATGCCGTACTAGGAGGTTTTAAAGAAATAGTTAGGAGCATTATATTATGATCACTCAGTGTCGTGGGAACTATCATAAGGTCCAGGATGCGCGGGAACATGTCATAGTCCGAGATCGCATAATCAATGATAGAGGGCCTACAAGGGATTTATGAGTAAATTTCGCAGGTACGTCGGAGGGGAATCTCCCATTTAAGATAAGCCCCTCAACTGCCGACAATTCTTCTAGTAGAATCTTCCCTCTTTTATTAGTTACTATTTTATCGGGAAAGAGGGGTTGTGGTATAAAATGCGCCTCTTCTTTGGCTTTATTTCTAAAAAGGTTCAAACTGGAGTTGGATATTTTGCAGTTTAAATCACCCACTAGTATGACTTCTGGAGAAGGAGAAGTGTTTTTGATCTGGCCAATATATTGGAAAACCTGCTTCAATACACCATTAAAACACTCTTCTGGAGGAATATAAACATTGATAATTACAACCAACGACTTCTTTGGTAGTGTGGGAAGATTTGCTATGGTTATGGCTTGGAAAAGGTTACTTTGGTCAGTATAATGAGAGAATTTCCAGTGCAGTTTATTCGATAGCAGGCACGCTATTCCTCCTTAAGCATGCCCTTTCTTGGATGGGACAGCCGGGACTTCCAGCACAAAGTAGTCGTTTCTAACATCAATATTGTTGGTACACCAAGTTTCTTGAATACAAATCACGTTTGCTCCCAACGTGAATAGGAACTCGAATTTCTCTGGACTACTATGTATCCCGGCTGCATTCCAAGAGATAATTTTCAGTTGGTTGTTAAAGATGCTGAAACAATTTGGGATTATCTGTGGTTTTAGGTGATAGGGCATTATGCAGCCAATTCCACCGATTAGAATCCTCTATTTGAGAGGAATTCTGAGTCAGTGGAGGTGGTTTTACCTGGGAGACCAGACGTTTCCCTTTTGCAACCCAAATCTTTAGATCTTTAAGTGGTGAAACAACCCCAGTTTGTCTATCATCCTTTTGGGACACCCTATGAGAAAAATCTTTATACCCAAAGTTCAGTAATGGTAAAACATCAATACCTGTGCATTGGAAAATCTCTGCCTGTTGCAAAATCAAATTTACAATTATTTTAGAATAAAATTTGACCCTTATACGCGAAACGCTATTTCCCCCTAACAAAGAGACTAGCTCAATATCACTTGATTGGATAAGATGGAGACTATCCATCTCACTAAAGCGTTTGAGTAACCATGCTCTATTTAATGGTAAGTCAACATCAAATAGCGGAAGAAAATCCAACACACAAGTGTCCACATAAGATGTAACATCTTTTCGCTCCAAAATGGGGAGTGGCGGCTCCCCTGCGCCAACTGTGAAAGTAAAAGAAGAGGCCAGTGGGTTGAGTAACTCAAGTTTAACTGGATTGGCACTCCTTGTGTCCAATCCTGGGGGAGATTTTAAACCCAAACCGTCCTTTTGTGGTAGATCTTCCCTAATCGTGGGTAGAAAATTACCAGAAGTCTCTGGGACACGAAAGGGAGGGCTGGATTCTAAATCCACCACTGCGGTCGTTGGGGTTGGTTCAGTGGCTTTGTCTTCCTTATCACTTAGGAGCAAAGAGTTTTGGAAAATTATCCGCCTCTGTCTTTTCTTCTTATGTTTGCGAACCGGTTTCCTTTTATTTCCTTTATGCTTTTTGTGTTTTCCATTTTTTTCCTTTACTTCTAGGTTGTCCTCAGAGTGTGCTTTTTTATTTTCCGAGCAGAAAATAGGAAATAGTTCTTGTGGTACTTGGCCGTCAGGGCTAGGCATAATTTCTTCCACTACCTCCAGATCCACATTCATGATGCAATTGGGTGCAGCTGTTACAGACAAACCCTTGACGATGTTATCGTGTACTGGTACTGGTTCAGGGACCTTTATCTTGGAGTTTTCCGTGCACACCTCAGTTTCCCCCTTTATCAGATTAGTAGCATGCGTGAAGAGGGGAGCATTCTTCATTTCAGGTGCTTTTTGTACTAGGGTTTCCAAGATTTGCGTAACAGAGTCCAAGATACAGTCCGAGCTGCCTACAAATTTCCCCAGTAGAAATAGTATAGAGGCTAACAGATGTTCCGATGCAATCAGGGATTCCGAAAGAGGTTTATCTCCTGCTCCGACTGTAGGACAACTGCCGGAGAGATTGAGAATTGGACTCCTGGAAGTACTTAATAAGTCGGACATATCTTGCCTATTCATTGAGGGGGTACTGCTATATAGTAGAAGCCCGGATGGAGTCGCCCCCCCAAGAAGTTTATTAGTTTCAGGAGCAACCGGGCTAACTGCCTTCACATAACGGCCACAAAGTTTGAGGTCAATGGAAAGTGGTGGTGAGGCTTGACCATCCATGATGTTCAAGGATGACTCTAAAAGGGAACCAGGATTATTTGCTTGAATGTCATTGATAGAAAGTGCAGGAGAATTAATAACCCCAGCCTCCTCAGAATGCACAAGGCAGGGAGTGTCAATGATTTTCACTTGAGATGGCTCAGTAATCACAGAAAGAGTGTTGGTATTGACAACTTGGGTATAGTTCTCCTGAGTGTCAGGAGCTATCATATCCTTTCCAGCAGCCATTAGGGATTTATCCACCGGTTTTTCCCATAACTCAAAGAGCTGACATTGACCCTTTAACAGCTGGTTATTCACAGCTTTATTTCGCAGGGGATTTGATTTTGTTTTGGCACAAGTTCTTCCCCCCACCATTCTCCCAGAGCGAAGTTTTTTGGTCATCTTCTACAAAAAGCTTCCCACACTGCGTCGTTTGTGAAATAGTAATATTCCAGAATAGGGACAGATAAAAGTTATATAAACACCATAAAAAATTATAGGATTGAATAATAGAGGCCAGCTTTCAGGTACTGTAAAAAGGGAGACTCAATCCCTCTCAGCTCGAGTGTTTACTTCATCAGAACCAAGTAGAATAACAAATAAATGAGATGTAAATAGCAGGGCCCAGCCCAGCCTACCTCGGTCACTGAGGGCCACAGAGGGCCCACCCTTTGCCCGGGCTTCGCCCCGGGCGCTCCGGCGTGCTCCCGCGACGCGGGGGTGATGTCCTTTTCAAGCGCCGCCTGGCGCGTTCACTGGCCGGGATTCCCGCCGCTAGGGCAGCCGGGAAATGAAGTTCCGTCACTGCAAAGCCCCCCTCCGCTCTGCAGCCGCTATATGGCTGACAAACTGCGGCGGCGGGAGGGGAACAAGAACCGGCAAGTGACGATATGCAGCAAGGCAGCGTGAAGATTCCTGTCCTGATACGGTAAGCGCAAGGCAGCTCCACCCGCTCTGCCGGGGTGATGTCCTTTTCAAGCGCCGCCTGGCGCGTTCACTGGCCGGGATTCCCGCCGCTAGGGCAGCCGGGAAATGAAGTTCCGTCACTGCAAAGCCCCCCTCCGCTCTGCGGCCGCTATATGGCTGACAAACTGCGGCGGCGGGAGGGGAACAAGAACCGGCAAGTGACGATATGCAGCAAGGCAGCGTGAAGATTCCTGTCCTGATACGGTAAGCGCAAGGCAGCTCCACCCGCTCTGCTGGGCTGATGTCCTTTTCAAGCGCCGCCTGGCGCGTTCACTGGCCGGGATTCCCGCCGCTAGGGCAGCCGGGAAATGAAGTTCCGTCACTGCAAAGCCCCCCTCCGCTCTGCGGCCGCTATATGGCTGACAAACTGCGGCGGCGGGAGGGGAACAAGAACCGGCAAGTGACGATATGCAGCAAGGCAGCGTGAAGATTCCTGTCCTGATACGGTAAGCGCAAGGCAGCTCCACCCGCTCTGCCGGGGTGATGTCCTTTTCAAGCGCCGCCTGGCGCGTTCACTGGCCGGGATTCCCGCCGCTAGGGCAGCCGGGAAATGAAGTTCCGTCACTGCAAAGCCCCCCTCCGCTCTGCGGCCGCTATATGGCTGACAAACTGCGGCGGCGGGAGAAGAACAAGAACCGGCAAGTGACGATATGCAGCAAGGTAGCGTGAAGATTCCTGTCCTGATACGGTAAGCGCAAGGCAGCTCCACCCGTTCTGCCGGGGTGATGTCCTTTTCAAGCGCCGCCTGGCGCGTTCACTGGCCGGGATTCCTGCCGCTAGGGCAGCCGGGAAATGAAGTTCCGTCACTGCAAAGCCCCCCTCCGCTCTGCGGCCGCTATATGGCTGACAAACTGCGGCGGCGGGAGGGGAACAAGAACCGGCAAGTGACGATATGCAGCAAGGCAGCGTGAAGATTCCTGTCCTGATACGGTAAGCGCAAGGCAGCTCCACCCGCTCTGCCGGGGTGATGTCCTTTTCAAGCGCCGCCTGGCGCGTTCACTGGCCGGGATTCCCGCCGCTAGGGCAGCCGGGAAATGAAGTTCCGTCACTGCAAAGCCCCCCTCCGCTCTGCGGCCGCTATATGGCTGACAAACTGCGACGGCGGGAGGGGAACAAGAACCGGCAAGTGACGATATGCAGCAAGGCAGCGTGAAGATTCCTGTCCTGATACGGTAAGCGCAAGGCAGCTCTGCATCATGTATTCTCACTCACAGTTACACTCACCGTCACTCATTCTCATTGACACTCCCTGACAATCCTTTTTAGGTTTCGCCTGAGAAAACTAATGTTTTTAATATAAACTTAAAAGGGATTTACATCCTGTCTCCTCTCTTTCCTGGCTTCTCATTGGTTCTTGTGCGTGCCACTTACCTTTCCTCTATTTCTATTGGCCGAAGCACATTCTCCTGCATTTACCAATGCTTGTTCCTTGTCTACTTCTCTTATCGGTTTCCCTCTGCTGAAATCCTGTTAACATCTGCTTTGGTGGAACTATATATTCATGAAGTATTGCCTTTCACTCTTGCAGCATATTTATATAACAATTTATCGCCCGAGAGATTAAGTGATGTGCATAGAATCACAGGATGTTGGGCAGCGCCGGCAAGACTCAAACCAGGATCTCCAGCTCTTGAGTCAGCAGCTCTGGCTGCTCTGTAACACTTTCTCCACTCCTGTGTTTTCTGTCAGGGAGCTCTTTCCTTCTGCCAGACTATGATTGATGAAAACAGCTCTTTTTCATTACATAGGCAAAACCGATGTATTGTCAATGCTTGTTTACTCATCCATTCTCTCTCAGACACTTCCATTACTTCTTTCTCTCTCTCTCTCTCTCTCTCTCTTTCTCCCTCACTCACTCATGCTGACTCAGTCATACTTATTGACACTCCGGCTCACTCATTCTTTTACTCATTTTTACAGACATGTTCATTTATACACCCAGAAAGAACATCCCACATAGATGCTCCCTTTTAGACAAACACTCTCTCAACCATACACATGGACCCATATACATTTAACAGCCTTTTAATTTACTTACCTCAGCTGTCTATAGTTGTCACGTACCAGCTCTTGGTGCTACATTTCCATCACACTAATAGTGAGTGGTAGCCTACTATTCAATATAGGTTATCTTAAAAATGAGTTGTAAAACAAGGAGGGCGGAGCCCATAAAGGCATGTAAACCCTGTGCTCGTAACACTGATTTTGCCACCTCTGAAGTCAGAGGTGACAAAAGCAGTGCATAGGATCACAAATAGCAAGCGAAAGGGGCACATTTGCGACATCCTTGCGTTTGTTCCCCACCTCTCATCTCTTCCTGTCTATCCTATCTTTCTAAGCCTAGCCGGGCTTGTGTGTCTAGCAATTGTGCGTATAGAAAGGAGATACAACCCCTGGTACCACAGCCTCTTTGGCGAATTGTTCCAGGGGGTTAAATCCCTGGTGGTGGCCTCCCTTATGTTCGTCTGCATGACCCAGTGCTTACGTTGGGTGTATCGACATAGTTCTGTAGTTTAAAGTCTCGTTTGCATTGTTCATACGTTTTAATGTCCCCATTCCGAAACATGTCTGTGATCAGCAAACAGTCACCCAGTCTCCACGCCTTGTAGGCAGCATCGGATTGGTAACGTGGGCATTCGAGCAATGCCCGAGGGGGCGGTGTCCGAGTCCCTGCTGTGGGCTGCTTTTTTGAGCAGTCTGGGGGGCCGATTTGGGCGCTGTCTCTATTGTTTGAATGCAGCCAGCGGCAGCAGGTGTCTGAGTGGCCTTTCTAGAGGCAGATGGGCGCTCATTCCCTCCCGTTTAGCAACAGGCAGAGGTATCACACCCTTTGTCTTGCTGGCCGGCCCATTAATGTGTGCACATACTGAGCGGGGGCAGGGGCCTGAGTAGAAGTGGCCTCACTTGTTTCCAGGTGTGTTTCACCAGTGTAAACTAACGCATGCATTTTTTAGACCCCCCCCTCCTTTTTTAGGGCTCGCCTGCTGTGCGCTTGCGCATATCTGGCGAGCTATATTGCAGCTTAAACAGAGTTAAACCAACTCGGCGATTTCTTTGAGTGTCCGAGAGCGCGTGCACATCAAAGCCACCAGCCTCCTCAGGCATCTCAAGCTTCCCTCAGCCGGCATTTCTCCTCCCCTAATTAGTCATGCACGGCCGGCCGGTCAGCACATCAAAGGCTGCTGCTCCCGGCCCCTATTCTTCCCTTCTTGCCTCTCCCCGCCCCCCTTCCCACCACAGCAATGCAGAGGGCTTGTTTATATTGCAGCCCCTAACCATCTCGCATGCTGCTCTTGAAACAATAACCATTGTTGGTCATGATATAATAAACGCTCTAATTATTTTATCAGGGCCACACAGAATTTTATAAAGTCTTTTGCTGGCATTTTCGTTTTATGCTGATTGCTATTAACGCTCTAATTATTTTATCAGGACCACACAGAATTTTATAAAGTCTTTTGCTGGCATTTTCGTTTTATGCTGATTGCTATTTTACACCTTTCACATGCTGGCGATTTGCTTCAAAGATATACATTCATCCTGAATCCCGTTACTAGAGCTTTCTCCTATTCTGCTATATATGGGTTTTAGTTGAATTTCATTGATCTCTTTTACTAATGATTTATAAAAAGTGCCACCCACCACACAGCTCCACCTACACAGCTCCACCGATGCACCCACCACACAGTTCCACCGATGCACTCACCACACAGTTCCACAGATGCACCCACCACCCAGCTCCACAGATGCACCCACCACCCAGCTCCACAGATGCACCCACCACCCAGCTCCACAGATGCACCCACCACCCAGCTCCACAGATGCACCCACCACCCAGCTCCACAGATGCACCCACCACCCAGCTCCACCGATGCACCCACCACACAGCTCCACAGATGCACCCACCACCCAGCTCCACCGATGCACCCACCACACAGCTCCACAGATGCACCCACCACACAGCTCCACAGATGCACCCACCACACAGCTCCACTGATGCACCCACCTCCACCGATGCACCCACCACACAGCTCCACCGACACAGTTCCACCGATGCACCCACCACACAGCTCCACTGATGCAACCACCACACAGCTCCACCGACACAGCTCCACCGATGCACCCACCAGAGAGCTCCACAGATGACCCCACTACACAGCTCCACTGATGCACCCAAGTCACAGCTCCACCGAGGCACCCACCACACAGCTCGACCGAGGCACCCAACACACAGCTCGACCGAGGCACCCAACACACAGCTCCACCGATGCACCCACCACACAGCTCCACCTATGCACCCACCACACAGCTCCACCGAGGCACCCACCACACAGCTCCACAGAGCCACCCACCACACAGCTCCACCGATGCACCCACCACACAGCTCCACCGATGCACCCACCACACAGCTCCACCGATGCACCCACCACACAGCTCCACCGATGCACCCACCACACAGCTCCACCAAGGCACCCACCACGCAGCTCCACAGATGCACCCACCACGCAGCTCCACATATGCACCCACCACCCAGCTCCACCCACCACACAGCTCCACTGATGCACCCACCACCCAGCTCCACCGATGCACCCACCACACAGCTCTACCGACACAGCTCCACTGATGCACCCACCACACAGCTCCACGGACACAGCTCCACTGATGCACCCACCACACAGCTCCACTGATGCACCCACCACACAGCTCCACTGATGCACCCACCACACAGCTCCACTGATGCACCCACCACACAGCTCCACCTATGCACCCACCACACAGCTCCACCGAGGCACCCACCACACAGCTCCACAGAGCCACCCACCACACAGCTCCACCGATGCACCCACCACACAGCTCCACCGATGCACCCACCACACAGCTCCACCGATGCACCCACCACACAGCTCCACCGATGCACCCACCACACAGCTCCACCAAGGCACCCACCACGCAGCTCCACAGATGCACCCACCACACAGCTCCACTGATGCAACCACCACACAGCTCCTCCAACACAGCTCCACCGATGCACCCACCACAGAGCTCCACAGATGACCCCACCACACAGCTCCACTGATGCACCCAAGACACAGCTCCACCGAGGCACCTACCACACAGCTCCACTGAGGCACCTACCACACAGCTCCACCGATGCACCCACCACACAGCTCCACTGATGCACCCACCACACAGCTCCACCAATGCACCCACCACACATGCTCCACCTATGCACCCACCACACAGCTCCACCGAGGCACCCACCACACAGCTCAACAGATGCATCCACCACACAGCTCCACTGATGCAACCACCACACAGCTCCACCGACACAGCTCCACCGATGCACTCACCACAGAGCTCCACAGATGCCTCCACCACACAGCTCCACCGATGCACCCACCACACAGCTCCACCGAGGCACCCACCACACAGCTCCACCGAGGCACCTACCACACAGCTCCACCTATGCACCCACCACACAGCTCCACCTATGCACCCACCACACAGCTCCACCGAGGCACCTACCACACAGCTCCACCGATGCACCCACCACACAGCTCCACTGAAGCACCCACCACACAGCTCCACCGAGGCACCCACCACACAGCTCCACAGATGCACCCACCACACAGCTCCACAGATGCACCCACCACCCAGCTCCACAGATGCACCCACCACCCAGCTCCACAGATGCACCCACCACCCAGCTCCACAGATGCACCCACCACACAGCTCCACAGATGCACCCACCATACAGTTCCACCGATGCACTCACCACCCAGCTCCACAGATGCACCCACCACCCAGCTCCACAGATGCACCCACCACCCAGCTCCACAGATGCACCCACCACCCAGCACCACAGATGCACCCACCACCCAGCTCCACAGATGCACCCACCACACAGCTCCACAGATGCACCCACCACCCAGCTCCACCGATGCACCCACCACACAGCTCCACAGATGCACCCACCACACAGCTCCACTGATGCACCCACCTCCACCGATGCACCCACCACACAGCTCCACCGACACAGCTCCACCGATGCACCCACCACACAGCTCCACTGATGCAACCACCACACAGCTCCACCGACACAGCTCCACCGATGCACCCACCACAGAGCTCCACAGATGACCCCACCACACAGCTCCACTGATGCACCCAAGACACAGCTCCACCGAGGCACCCACCACACAGCTCGACCGAGGCACCCAACACACAGCTCCACCGATGCACCCACCACACAGCTCCACCGATGCACCCACCACACAGCTCCACCTATGCACCCACCACACAGCTCCACCGAGGCACCCACCACACAGCTCCACAGAGCCACCCACCACACAGCTCCACCGAGGCACCCACCACACAGCTCCACCGATGCACCCACCACACAACTCCACCGATGCACCCACCACACAGCTCCACCGATGCACCCACCACACAGCTCCACCGAGGCACCAACCACACAGATCCACCGATGCACCCACCACACAGCTCCACCGAGGCACCCACCACGCAGCTCCACAGATGCACCCACCACGCAGCTCCACAGATGCACCCACCACCCAGCTCCACCCACCACACAGCTCCACTGATGCACCCACCACCCAGCTCCACCGATGCACCCACCAAACAGCTCTACCGACACAGCTCCACTGACGCACCCACCACACAGCTCCACCGACACAGCTCCACTGATGCACCCACCACACAGCTCCACTGATGCACCCACCACACAGCTCCACTGATGCACCCACCACACAGCTGCACTGATGCAACCAACACACAGCTCCACTGATGCAACCACCACACAGCTCCTCCGACACAGCTCCACCGATGCACCCACCACAGAGCTCCACAGATGACCCGACCACACAGCTCCACTGATGCACCCAAGACACAGCTCCACCGAGGCACCTACCACACAGCTCCACCGAGGCACCTACCACACAGCTCCACCGAGGCACCTACCACACAGCTCCACCGAGGCACCCACCACACAGCTCCACCGAGGCACCCACCACACAGCTCAACAGATGCACCCACCACACAGCTCCACTGATGCAACCACCACACAGCTCCACTGACACAGCTCCACCGATGCACTCACCACAGAGCTCCACAGATGCCTCCACCACACAGCTCCACCGATGCACCCACCACACAGCTCCACCGAGGCACCCACCACACAGCTCCACCTATGCACCCACCACACAGCTCCACCTATGCACCCACCACACAGCTCCACCGAGGCACCTACCACACAGCTCCACCGATGCACCCACCACACAGCTCCACTGAAGCACCCACCACACAGCTCCACCGAGGCACCCACCACACAGCTCCACAGATGCACCCACCACACAGCTCCACAGATGCACCCACCACACAGCTCCACAGATGCACCCACCACCCAGCTCCACAGATGCACCCACCACACAGCTCCACAGATGCACCCACCACACAGCTCCACAGATGCACCCACCACACAGCTCCACAGATGCACCCACCACACAGCTCCACAGATGCACCCACCACACAGCTCCACAGATGCACCCACCACACAGCTCCACCGATGCACCCACCACACAACTCCACTGATGCACCCACCACCCAGCTCCACCGATGCAACCACCACACAGCTCCACCGACACAGCTACCCTGATGCACCCACCACACAGCTCCCCTGATGCAACTACCACACAGCTCCACCGAGGCACCCACCACACAGCTCCACCGAGGCACCCACCACACAGCTCCACCGAGGCACCCACCACACTGCTCCACCGAGGCACCCACCACACAGCTCCACCGAGGCACCCACCACACAGCTCCATCGAGGCACCCATCACACAGCTCCACTGACACAGCTCCACCAATGCACCCACCACACAGCTCCACAGAGGCACCCACCACACAGCTCCACAGAGGCACCCACCACACAGCTCCACCGATGCACCCACCACAGAGCTCCGCCGATGCACCCACCACACAGCTCCGCCGATGCACTCACCACAGAGCTCCACAGATGCCTCCACCACACAGCTCCACCGATGCACCCACCACACAGCTCCACCGAGGCACCCACCACACAGCTCCACCGACACAGCTCCCCTGATGCACCCACCACACAGCTCCCCTGATGCAACTACCACACAGCTCCACCGAGGCACCCACCACACAGCTCCACCGAGGCACCCACCACACAGCTCCACCGAGGCACCCACCACACTGCTCCACCGAGGCACCCACCACACAGCTCCACCGAGGCACCCACCACACAGCTCCATCGAGGCACCCATCACACAGCTCCACTGACACAGCTCCACCAATGCACCCACCACACAGCTCCACAGAGGCACCCACCACACAGCTCCACAGAGGCACCCACCACACAGCTCCACCGATGCACCCACCACAGAGCTCCGCCGATGCACCCACCACAGCTCCGCCGATGCTCCAACTAAGCTCCACCAATGCACCCCCCAAACAGCTCCACTGATGCATCCGCTAAGCTCCACCGATGCACACACCACTCAGCGCAACCACAGCATCACTCAGCGCAACCACAGCATCTCTCAGCTCAACCACAGCATCACTCAGCGCAACCACAGCATCACTGGTTCAAATATGTTCTTTCAATGTTTCAAGCTGTTTTCAAGCTTTCACGCTTTATTACAAATCACAAAAAGATGTTAATATTTCACTTCTGTTCTTGAATTTTCGTCACAATAAAAAACACTGAACATAATCTTCACTAAAGTTATTTACAAAAGTTTAAGCTATTGCCATTACAAATTTAAGTATTAATTATTTTTAAAAATTAAAAGCCATTGTTATTTGTAATATCAATACATCTAAGTCACGTAAATACAAAACATGTTGCATTACAAATGCTATAGGTGTCACATTTGCGAAAGTTATAACTATTGGCATTGTAAATGACAAAGCTATTAATTTAGCTATTTAAAAAAAACACATAAATAAAAAAAAATTAATTTATAAGACCAATAGCTCAAACTTTCCTAATGCGAGCCCTATTGCATTTCCAATGCTTGTTTTATAAGATTACGCCGAAGCAGTGATTTGAGATAAGGCATTATGCAAACATGGACCGATTTTTTTTTTTTTTTTTTTTTTTTTTTTTTTTTTTTGGGGTGTGCCCTGGTCGATTTTTTTATCCCAATCCAACCCTGCTTGTAGGGTCTCAGTCATTCTGCCAGAGGAAACGCAGGATTGAGGTGTATGGGTGTAAAAGCAGAGGGAAAAGTCGTCCATCCCTTCTGTCTGTTTATTTTGTCCCACACTCTCAATGTAGTCCGTGTGGGTGTGCTTAGGTATACATTTGCTATTTATCCGAGACTGGATGAACACCAACCAGTTAAAACTCAATCCGGATAAAACTGAACTAGTGGCGACGGGCGGCGCTGCCAATCCCTGGTCCTCTTCCTTCTGGCCCTCCTCACTTGGACCCCCTCCTCTCCCTTCTTGTTCAGTTAAAACCCTTGGGATCATGCTTAAGAACCAATTAACTCTCCACTCACACAATAATTCGGTGGTCTCTTCTTGTTTTTTTACACTTCGAGTTATTCGGAAAGTTGCCAGATTCTTTTCCACTTCTGCACTAAAGCTAATCCTGATGGCCATGGTCCTGTCAAAGATTGACTACGGAAACATCATTTACAATGGAGCCCCTGCGTATACCTTGCAGCGCCTACAGTTAGTACAAAACCAGGCTGCCCGACTGGTCTTTGGCCTGTCTAAGTCCCATCACTCGACCCCCTTACTCCGGAGCTTACATTGGCTCCCGATAAAACAACGAGCCAGGTTTAAGCTAGGGTGCTTGACTTTTCAAGCAAGAGCGGGTACAGCCCCTGCCTTCATCAATTCGGCAATTTCTCCCTATGTTCCTTCTAGGGACCTCCGCTCCTCTAGCCTAGCCTTACTAACCACGCCCCGGTTCAAAAAGAAGCGGGCAGGGGGGCAGAAGTTTGCCGTAGTTGCTCCCACCTTCTGGAATGACCTCCCCCTATCTTTAAGACTCTCTTCCTCCTACATGGAGTTTCGGAGGTCACTAAAAACGTTATTATTCCAGCAGGCTTTTGGCACCTAGCTCTCTTATCTTTACTAGCTCTCTTATTTCATTCTTCTAGGGACCTCACCAGCGCCATGAAACTGACTCAGTGTACGTGCGCTCTACAAGTTCTTTTAAATTGAAATTCAAATTTGCCGGACGGTCACTTTTAGGCTTCCGGATCAAATCCCAAATGTATTTCCCTGCCACTTCCCTCTCCATATGCAACCGGTGTTTTTCGGGTTCCCTTGCAGGCCATTCATGGATCACTCGGAGCTGAGCGCCCTTGTAGTAGAGGTGGAAGTCTGGCAGCACAAGACCGCCTGCCTTTTAGAAGCGCGCAGCACCTTGTAAGCGAGATGAGCGCATTGTCCTTGGCAAATAAACTGTGTCACTATTAAGCTGAGTACAGAGAAGAACCCCCTGTCTAGTTCGATAGGCAGGCCCTGAAACAGATAGAGAAGTCTAGGTACTACAGTCATCTTCACTGCCTGTATGTGCTCCATCCTTGACAAGTGCAGCGGTGCCCATCGTTTCAAGTACACTTTCAATAGGTGTATCAGCGGGGTATAATTGGCTTTATATAGCCCCTCTAGGCGTCTGGTTATATTTAAGCCAAGATAAGTAATGTCTTTCTTGGCCCATTGAAAGGGAGTGGTTGCTTCCAATGAATCCCTCTCTGCTTGTGATAAGTTTAAATTAAGTGTGAAGGATTCCATAAAATTAATTTGAAAGCCCGCCACCCTCTCAAATGTCTTTAATACTCCCATAAGTGGGGGAAGTGACATTTGGGGGGAGGTCCGAGATAACAGGATGTCGTCAACAAATAAGGTGATTTTATGCTCTGTGGTCCGAAAAGGGACTGGTGGTTCGATACTCAGTGCAAATAAGAGGGGTGACAGCGGACAACCCTGTCTAGTTCCTCGCTCTAGGGGGAAACATTTTTTAGCCCACTCCATTGACCAGAATTCTCGCCGTTGGGACAGCATAGTTCGCCTTGTTCATATTAATGAATTGGTCGCCAAAGCTCCTCAGTGTAGAGAAAAGGAAAGGTCCAGTCTACTTGGTCAAAGGCTTTTTAAGCATCTAGGCCTACTTGAGCGGACAGGACTGCCTTTTGTGTCATTTTTTCTATAAAGTGTATGTCTCATCGGATGTTGTCATGCGTCTGTCGACCTTTGATAAATCCTGATTGGTCGGGATGTATTAGTTTCGGGAGTATGGTGTATATTCATGTGGCTAGAATTATTTTGGAATAGAGTTTAACATCAAGATTTAAGAGAGTTATTGGTCTGTACGATCTACAGTGTCTGGGGTTTTTCCCTTGTTTGGGCAGCAATGAGATTATTTTTTCGCTCATTGTGGGGGTTACCGCTCCTGTGATTGCCATATGATTAAACAGGGCCCTCGAGTGAGGGACGAGCTCCGATCCAAATGTTTTATAAAACTAGTCCATCAGCCCATCCAGCCCAGGGGCCTTATGAGGCTTCAGGACTCTCACTGCTGCCTGGACCTCCTCCTCTGGTATGGGGCTCCCTATCCACTCACTTTGTGCATTGTTACTAGGGGTAGGGTGATCCCTTCCAAATAATCTAACTGGGCATGTTCTGCTAGGTTCTATGCTACATATAAGGATTCATAAAAGCTGCAAAATATATTCACCTTTTGGGTGTCTGACCCCGTAGCTCTTCCCGTCCTGTCCCTGATTTCCCCAATGTATTCTTTTTCTCTTTTGACTCTCACTTGTTGCGCTAAGTGTGGGCCTAATTTGTTACTCTGGTCAAATCCTATTGTTGTAAGTGCAGGAGGGTAAGTTCTGCTCGATTAGTGTACATGGCATTAAGCTTCCCCTTAGTGCTGTCACCTTTCGTTGGTGATCCAGGGTCAGGTTATCTGTGTGCTATATTTCTGCAGCAGAAAGTTGAGACACTAGTGCCTGCCTTTCTGTGTCTCTCTGTTTATTTAGGGAGGAGTTCAAGGCCATACATTGCCCTCTTATCACTGTTTAAAGGCGTCCCAGGTGGTTGAGGGAGACGTGGCCCTGGTAATATTATGTTGGGAGTACTCCTATCGATGTGCATAGCTCATCTCTCAAAAGTCTTTCTCTGGTAGTGAGTTGGGGAAGAACCAATGTCAGTATTTTTGGGGGGCTCCCAGGCTAGAGATGTTTCTAACGGTGCGTGGTCTGAAAGGGTGATGGGGTGCATTGTTACTGTGTGAAAGGGCTGTACCAGACCGTTGCTCACAAAGATGTAGTCTATGCATGAGTAACTTTAGTGTGAGTGTGGAAAAAAAGGTATAGTCTCTGCCTTGCGGGTATAGTGTTCGGCAGGTGTCCATTAGCCCTAATTCTTTGATTTTTTTCGGGTAGTGTGTGTTCTATCTACCATGGGGTCCTATATCAAATTAAGGTCACCCAATACTGTGAATTCCATTTCCCCAAAGCCTTCCAACGTGTCCAGAAAGGATTGTATGAAGGGTGTTTGGTTTGTATTTGGGAATGTAAAGTGTGGCGAAGGTACACAGACGGTCTTGTAGGTGGCCTTTAACTATGACCATCCAGCCCTCTTTCTCTGATTTATATACTGTTGGAGAAATTGGTAACGATTTGTGGAAAATAAGCACCACCCCATTATGTTTGGAGTTTGTGGACGATGTATATGTCAGTGGATAGCCTCTGTGGCACATTCTGTGTTCTTCTGACTTTTTCAGGTGAGTTTCATGTAAAGCCACTATGTCATTTCTCCTGTCTGTGAACTATTTCCCTATTTTATGGCGTTTCGAGGGGAAGTTCAGGCCCTTTACATTCCAAGTTAATGTGATGATTACAATACTCCTACCTTGTGATGTGCATGCCTGTTTAACCCTCACTCGGCCGCACTCCTAGTCCCCCTCCTCCCCCACCCTCTCAGTCAGGGGAAGAATTGTCTATCTCCCTCCCAACCCCTTCACTGTGTCGCTTGAAAGTGGGACTCCATGTACGCATGATATTAAACTTTACATAGTTACATAGATTAACAGTCTTATGTCGTTTAACCATTACTGGTATGGTAGAATTCTACTTGGGTTCATGGTCTAGTCCGTTTAAGGCACATTAGAGGTATCCTATTAACCACAGGAAAATTAAGGGAAAAAAATATAAGGAAAATGTTGCACTGGAGGCTAGGTTGGAAACATTTATAAAGGCTAATCGTGTCCCTTTATCAGAGCCCCCCATCCAAAAGAGCCCAAGTCCCCCCATCTTAGCTGATCTGAGGAGGTGCCCTGCAAGATATTTGACTCGTTCAAGTGTCCAGATGGTTCTCTGGTCAGTCCAGCTAGTTCTGGCAGGTTAGCTCTCTTTTGCCTCAGATGTCTTCTTCTGCAGCTTTGTGCGTTTCTGGTTGTTCCATATCGATTTTCTTTTGCCGGTGCTGACAGAGTCTTCATTGTTATGGGCCGGCTCTTGTTCCTCTTTGCAGGAAATCCCCAATATTATCGATGCCTCTTTGATTTCAGTAACATGGTATGGTTTATTATGGAATTCAAATGCCAAGCCAAATGGATATGTCCATTAGTATCTGATATTTTCCTGCCACAACTTATTCGTTGCCGGTCTGAATTGTAGGTGTCGGGACAACATGGCCAGAGCTATTTCTTGGAAGAGCACACAACGTTCCATGAAAGGTGACGTTTTCTGACTTAGGTGCTGCTTGAAGGATTGCCTCCTTCACCGGGAAAAAAGAGTGGAGCTTGACAAGTTCATCTCTGGGGCAGGGAACACAGTCAATTTTCACCTTTATAGTTGCATCTTTGAGCAGTTCCAAGAACATTCCTTCTACAAATGCCCCCAGGTTCGGGCCATCCACTTTTTCTGCTAGACTGTGTATCCGTATGTTGTCTCTGCGAGACCTGTTTTCGAGGTCCTTGCACTTCAGGATAGTAGTTTGGAGTTGTGTCTTCATGAATTGGGTCGCCTCTTCCATAGCGTGTGCACGTTGCTCTAGCTCTTGCACTTTGGCTTCTATGTACAGCGTTCTTGTGCCCACGGAGTCTACATCATTTTGGAGTGATACCTAGGGGCCATTGATGTCTGCCTTCAGGTTTTCAAGGGAGGTATTCATGTCCATTCTCAGTTCCTCTTGCAACTTCCTCTTAAAGTATTGCAGTGATGTGAGAAGATTCTTTTAGTTAGGGCCATTGTGTCTTCTGTGCTCATGTCGTGGCGTGCCTGTGCTGGTGTGAAGTAACTGGACACTCTGTTCTGCTGGGTGTTCTTTAGTTACATAAAGGCGGCCAGACGGCAGCACTGTTTTTTCTTGACGGTCAAACCAGTTGGTGTTTGAGCCTTTGCCCCCTGGCTTGGTTTCCCTAGGGTCGATTGGAATCTCTTTATTATCTGGTGTGGGATTTCCAATTTACTACCAAAAGGCTCTCCCTCTACATACACTGCTTCTGGGAGGGCCTGTGACATATCTCCTGGGCCCCTGAAGGATAGGCCTCTCTCCTATTCCTTCAGCTGAAACTCCGTACCTTCTTTGCCACCATTTTATGGAGCAGGGAGTCTCAGGTTTCCTTTCCCTGGTCAGGCTGTTAGTCTTGATGGACCCCTTGTCCCTGGGCTCAGCCCCTCGATAAATCAAGTGCCAGGTGCCCACCACTATGTTTAAAAGCTCCCGCAGTGTGCTCAGAGCTTAATCCAGATTGCGGGTTGAGGGCATTGGCTCTCTGTGTGGGCTTGCGTATCCTTAGTTTCGATGTCGGAGCTGCACAGTTGTTCCCATTTGCTCTGTGCCCCCATGTGAGCCGTATCTGTCTGCCTCCTGCTCCCTTGGCCGATTAGTTGCCTGGATGGGGACCGCCTCTAGGTTTCACCTGATCACACAATGTCAATCTACGAGTACCAGCCCAGAGCCATCTTAAAGTCAGGCGTGTGCAGTCTCCATCTACAGTCCTCCCGGCAAGTCCCGCAGCCACTCCTATGCTCCACTCTCCCTCCTGTCCTGGCATACACCTTAAGGTATGAGGGCTGCTTTTCGCCACCTTATCTCTGGGATCTCACAAGGTACAATCATCCGCTTTGCCTCTCGCCGCTGCTTCGTGATGGCAGAGTGCGCCACGCCATCGTGGTCCCGGGCTCTGTAGCTCTCTGGGGGGCCCACTCGAGATTTAGCTCCGCCCCCATCGCTGTCCTCTGTCTGTCTCGTTGGCCCCTTGCTCACTTGATAGCTTTCTCTGGTGTTTCTCATGCAGTGTGTCGCAGCTCAGTGTTGCTTTACCCACGGCCTCCAGAGTCCGCGTCAGTCGCTGCGCCTCTCATATCAATCTGGTGGTATCCGTAAATTTTGCATGATTTTGTGCATCAGCTGGAAGCTACTGTGTTCCTGTAGCTCTCCGTGTCTCTTCCTTGTCACTGGGGACATCGGCAGTGAGTTTTTCCCTGTCTATTTCTTCCTTTTGCCGCGGATTGCGTCCCCTCAGCCATCTTGTTGGCCCAGTTTTGCATTTTAAACAGATTCTATTTTCATCAAAGCTTGTAGGTTAACTCTGCACATTTATTATAAACTATGTTAATTTCTCCATTTTATTAAAACACCCCCTTCATTATCTTTTTATATCTCCAGGACATTGCTATCAATGGTGCTTCAATTGCACATGCATCAAAGTAAGGAATTGCGATTCCTTAACAGCAATTTTCAAGGAATCGCTATTAAGGACTCACAATTCCTTATGCATGTAGGAATCGCTAAACAAATTGTGGTTCCCACTTTCTACACATTCCCTAATAGCAAATTGCAAATTGCAATTCGCTATTAGGGAATACCTTTCCAATCATTCCAATGGGCCTAGAGGCCCATAGGAATGAATGGGACAGCATTCGCAATTTGCGAGTACGAAATAGGTACTCACAAATTGCGAATGCAATTTCTAGGGGGCCTAAGGCAACCCTTATGCACCCCCAAAACATGCATGTGTGCACATGAGGCGTACACACATGCCCTAAGGGCATGTGTATGCGCCACATGGCACTTAGAAAAATGAATTGTTATGCATTTTTCTAAGGAATTGCAAATTACCATCAACTTGAAGTTGATGCTAATTTGAGATTCCTTAAGGCAAAGTCATAATCGCAAATTGAGACTCCCTAAATGCATTCACAAAATAGGTAATTGCAAAATGTGCAGATGGCTTTTGGGTTGATGCATCCCAAATGGCAAAATACTGGTTGCAAAGGGGCCGATTCGCAGAATCGGCCCCTTTGCGACTGGTATTTTGCTTGATGCATGTGGCTCTAAAAAACCTTTTGATCGTGTAAATTGGGAGTTGCATGATTTGGTCCTGGGATTATAAATGATATTTCCTTGGTATATTCATGTCCAGGTGCCTCATTTATTTTAAAAATAATGTCCACTAATCTTATTTCCTACTTAGTACGTGTAATGAGTACCAGACATCGCTGCCCACCTTCCCTGTTGTTATATATTTTAGCCCTGGAGCCTTCTTGGGAGGAGGTCTAAATATTCTTCAAGTTTCATATTTCATGGACAAGAAGTTACATTTACAGCACATGCTGATGATGTTTTGCTTTATGTATCCAAATCTGAGACGTCTTTAGCTACCTTTTTTTAAAAGAATTAATTGCTTTTTCTGAAGTCTCAGAGAATAAATTAAATATTGAGAAATTTGAGGTTTTGCCTTTGACATGTTTTGTTTTAGCGATGCATTTCAACCATTTGATATAGTTCGGAACTGCACTAAAATTAAATGTCTTGAGACATGATATACTAATTCTGTTACAAGCACTATGAAAGAAATGAGACACTTGGTAAAGTTCATAGAAGAGTGTTACATGTTTAATGCAAAATAGAGGTAATCATTCAAAATATTTTAAGTGCAATGTCCTATTACTTACGGTAATCTTCATTACTCCGGGTCCCGTAGTCCTCGACACCTTCCTTACTATATGAGATTATCCCTATCTCTGACAGAAAAAAGAAAAAGAAGGAATGCTGGACCTACCCTCCCCCTCCCGCCGGGAGTACATAAGGGTACATGTCCCAGCATTCCCTCTGAAATACCAAGCCAAAGGATGAAGGCCGGCAAACAGGGCGGGAGGGAGGGAAGCCAGGAAGGTGTCGAGGACTACGGGACCCGGAGTAATGAAGATTACCGTAAGTAATAGGACATTACCCCCAGGTCCCTACGTCCTCGACACCTTCCTTACTATATGAGACATACCAAAGCAAACCCCGGCATTCATCCCACAAAACACAACAAACAACCAGTACAGCAAAAACCAGGCATTTATTGAGCACAGAACATAAATCATGGGCGAACACAACTCAACACCCCCAAAGCAAAACCGCCCTCATCACCCAGCAAATTAAGGAGACGGTAATGCCTGATGAACGTATTGGAAGACGCCCAAGTGGCCGCCCTACAAATCTCCGAAAGAGGGACACCCCGGACCTCAGCCCAGGAGGCCGCCACCCCCCTTGTAGATCGACCCTGAACACCCACAGGAGGAGGGGACCCAGAAAGAGAATAGGCCAAGGAAATGACCTGCTTCAGCCATCGACCAATGGACACAGACGAAGCCCTACGTCCACGGCAAGCAGCCCCAAAAGAGACAAACAGGGAGTCAGTCAACCTGACAGCCGCCGTGCGCTCAAGATAAATACGCAAAGCCCGGCACACATCCAACAAGGACCAATAAGGACCACCCTGGGAATCCATAACAGAACTCAACTCAGGCAAGACCAACTCCTGGGACCGGTGAAATTGAGAAGCGACCTTAGGCACGAAGGAGGAATCAAGGCGGAGCACCACCCCGCCCTCCGAAAAGGACAGGAAAGGCTCCCGTGACATCAAGGCCCCCAACTCGCCCAGGCGTCTGGCAGACGTGATGGCCACCAAGAACACAACCTTTAAGGTCACAAACTTCAAATTCACCTCCGACAAAGGTTCAAACGGAGGATTAATCAAGGCCCGAAGGACCAAGGGCAAATCCCACAGGGGAAAGGAAGGCCGGGAAACCGGACGAGACAGAGAAAAACCGCAGAGCAGCCTGGAGACCAAATCATCATCATCAGATAGATTACCCCACGGGGAACGAAAAGCCCGGACAGCCGCCCACTGGGCACGCAAGGTGGACACAGCCCAACCCTTCTCAAAACCTTCCCACAAAAACTGAAGCGCCGCCTGCAAAGAACAGTGCAAAGGGGAAAGGTCCAAGGCCGAACACCAACGACTGAAGTTCCCCCAGTGGCGATCATAGGACATGAGAGTGGAAGGCCTACGGGAACTCTGGATGGCAGCAGCTAAATGCTCCGGGAATCCACGCCGCCGCCACCCCTGCCTCCCAACCTCCACACCGACAGCCGCAAGCGGAGAAGAGACAGTGGCGGGGAGGACCGCAGGGGAGACGGGGACAGAGGGAGGAACCAAGGGCCCCGCACCGCCAGAAGACGTACTGTCGGAAACTAAGACCTCCGAGGCCAAAAGGGCAGAACCACAACCACCTCCCGATCCTCCAGACACAGACGGGACAGAAACCTGGGGATCAGCGCCAGGGGGGGAAAGGCATAGAGCAGGCGGGACGGCCAGGGAACCGACAGGGCATCCACCCCCCAACAACCCTCCTGCTGAAACCTGGAGCAGAAGCGAGGAAGCTGCGCATTCAGCCGGGAGGCAAAGAGGTCCAGAAAGGGACGCCCAAACTTCCCGCACACAAGCCGAAACGCAACCCGGGTGAGAGACAACTCCAGAGGAGCCGGAAAGCAGCGACTCAGGACATCTGCCGCACAGTTGTCTACACCCTTGATATGAATCGCAGTCAGAGACAGGAGATGACCCTCCGCCCAACAAAACAACGGAACCACCACTGCGTTCAAGGAAGCCGAACGATTCCCCCCTTGATGGTTGAGATAGGCCACCGACACCATATTGTCCGACCTCACCAGGACGTTCCTGCCCAGCAAACACACCCGAAAACCCATCACGGCCCGGGACACAGCAGTCAACTCCCGCCAGTTGGAAGACCTGCGACTCTCCAGCCGGGACCAGCGACCCTGAAGGGACTGAGAACCCAAGGTCGCCCCCCACCCCAAAGCGCTGGCATCCGTCGTCAACACCAGCGACGGAGAGGGCTGCAAGGGGAGCCCCTGAGACAGATGGACTGGATCCGACCACCAAAGCAGTGCAGGCAGAACCACAGGAGACACCGGCACCAGACACTCCCAATCGCGGGACAACGGATCCCAGAGAGACAGAAGGTAACACCACATGGGGCGAAGGTGAAACCGAGCCCAAGCCACCGTAAAGACAGTCGCCGCCATCAGACCCATAAGACGCAACCAGAGGCGCACCCGAAAGGAACCCCCCGCCTGGAATCTGCGAGCAAGGGACAACAGGGTCACCACCCGAGGATCCGGCAGGAACACCCGGTTGAGGTCCGTGCGAAACCGAGCCCCAATGAACACCAGATCCTGCGAAGGAGTCAGGCGGCACTTCGGCAGATTGATCAGAAACCCATGCCTCCTCAACTCCGAGCAAACCAACTCTCTCGCCTCCAACAACAGGGCCCGAGAGGGAGCATGGATTAACCAATCGTCCAAATAGGGATACACCATCACCCCCCGGAGATGAAGCCAAGCAACCAAGGGGGCGACAACCTTCGTAAAAACCCTCGGGGCAGAGCGAAGGCCGAAGGGCAGAACCTGGAACTGAAAGTGGCACCCCTGAACACAAAATCTCAGGAACCGACGGGACCTTGGATGCACCGGAACATGATAATAGGCGTCCTGCAGATCCAGGGTACACATGAAGTGACCCGGCAGAACCAACTGAATGATCCGCTGCAAGGTCTCCATGCGGAAGGGAATTCGCAACACCCATCGGTTCATGAGCCGCAAATCCAGGACCAGGCGAAAACCCCCGGTATTCTTGGGCACCAGAAAAATCAGGGAATAAAAGCCCGACCCCACCTCCGAAGGAGGAACCGCCTGAATGGCCCCCTTCCGAAGAAGATCCTCCACCCCCTGAACCAGGTGGGCCCTCCTGGACCGGCAAGCAGGCCAGGGTGTCGGGCGGAGGCCGGAATCTGGAGGGGGAACAGAAAACTCCACCTCGTAACCCTCCCGCAGAACATCCAACACCCAAGCGTCTGAACATGACTGAACCCAGGCATCTAGGAAGAAGCGCAGCCGCCCTCCTACCCACAACCCGGGAACCACAGCCAAAGAGTCGGGAGCGAGGCTTCGGGGGAGGAGGAGACCTAGCCTTACGGTCCCGACCCCCGCCAGAAGAGAACCTTCCACGGCCCTTCCCAAACTTCCCACGAAAGGAAGGCCGAAAGAAAGATTTAGACTTAGAGGGGGCAGAAGAAGCAGGAGCAGAAGCAGACCCTTTAAAAGAAGACAAATGTTTCTTTTCCTTAAACAGTTTGTGCAGTTTGGTCTCCAACTCCCCCCCAAACAGCATAGAACCCTGAAAAGGCAAACGCAAGGCACAAGCCTTCTGCGCGGAGTCTGTCTTCCAGTCTTTAAGAACAAGACTGCGACGAGCCGCCACACAGGCCCCACCAGAAAGCGCAGCAGCTCGAACCACATCAAAAGACACATCGGACAGAAGTTCAACCTGCCGCTCAATGTGTTCAAGAAGCCCAGAACAGTCCGTGGCATCGTCCATCGACTGGTACAGAGACTTAATGTCAGACAGCAGCGACTGCGACAAATAAGTACCATAAACACCGGCCCTCAAGGCCAGATGAGATCCAGAATAAACCTTCCTCAGAGCCCCGTCAGCCTTCTTATCCACAGGGTCCTTCAGCACAGCGTCCTCAGATAAGGAAGTGCGACCCACCAATCTCGCAACAAACGAGTCAATGGGGATGGAATCAGGAAGATCCGTAGCCATATCCCGGAGTGGGTAAAGACGGGCCATAAAACGCGGAACCATAATGCGAACCGGATCCGCCCACTCCCTCTTCAGGACATCCCTAATAAAGGGATGAACAGGAACATCCACCGCTGCAGAACTCTGGAACTGGCGGAGCAAAGAACCCCCAGAAGTACTGGGAACAGCGTCATCAGCAAAGCCCATATTCTGCTTCACGTGCATCAGGATACCTGGAAGTGCGTCCTTTTCAATATACTTCCCCTTCAGCTCAGAGTCACCAGCCCCAGCCGACTCATCAGCAGAAGAAGCACCGGAAGCCGCAGCAGGCACCTTGCGACCGGCACCACCAGAACCCATCTCAGTAAGGGTCTCCCTGATCAAGCGCTTCAAGCGCGCATCCCCACCCCCACCACGGCGTCTGGACCGGGCAGGAGAAGGAGAACGTGACACACTGGCAGAAGAAGAAGAAGAGGAGGACCTCTCCCTGTGACGCCTCTTCCTCGAACTCTTCCCCATCCTGAAGCAAGGAACAACCCAGGAGGCAGTAGCAATCAGCAAAAATGCACAGGAAAGAAACACCGCTACGCGGTACTCACCAGCTGCCCCCGTTTTTATAATCAGGAAAAACGACCGGGCAGAAGCGCCTGACCTCGTCCCAAACCGGAAGTCAGGCATCGACGTCACAGTAAGGCATCATCCAACCAGCCAATCCCAGACGCGAAGTCGGCCGCGCCCCCTAACAAGCCCGGCAGGAAGGAGGGGCGGCCATCGGGCAGACGCGAGGTCCACGCGGTCCCACATCACAGCGCGGCCCCCAGGAGTGCCAAAAAGAAGCCAGCGCCACTCCCCCCAAGCCCGGCAGGGAGGGAGAGGCCATCCACGCCGCCGAGGACACCGAAGCCCCAGCGGAAGGTAAGTTTGGCGCAGGAGCCGATTCCATGCTCCACGCGCCACAGCAATCCCTGTCAGAATGACAGAAAAAAGAAACAGAGGGAATGCTGGGACATGTACCCTTATGTACTACCGGCGGGAGGGGGAGGGTAGGTCCAGCATTCCTTCTTTTTCTTTTTTCTGTCAGAGATAGGGATAATCTCATATAGTAAGGAAGGTGTCGAGGACGTAGGGACCTGGGGGTAATATCTCATTTCAGCGAATCAGATGCCACTGTTAGATCATTTGGAGCATGTAATGCTGAATTCTCTACAATTTACCACTTTTTTATATTGTTGCGTAATGTAAAGAGCGTAGAACAGGGCACATAATTAATCAGAAACTCTAGATGGTCACTTCTGGGCAGATATCAGGCTCTTTAAGGGGGATAATGTAAGACTGTGCCTGGTCTGGTAGCTTCTTGGACTAATGTGTCCACTGTAGGGGCCTGTGTTTGACCTCATGGTTACAGGTTCAAATCCCAGTGGGTTCACCCAGCATTTCATCCTCCTGAGGTTGATGGAATGAGTAACATTGAGTTTGGTAACAATAAACATCTGTTATTCAGCACCAAGATGCCCATGGGTGAAGTGCACTTTACAAATACACATGTTATGTTATGTAAGAAGAGACACAGTAAGTTATGGTAAAACAGCTGACTTCACAAATTTTTAAGTTTTCGCTTTGTTATTCCAGCTTCAAAACGAGGCTACAATTACTTGACTAGTAATGCTAAATGTGCAGTACACAACATGGAATACCAAGATGGCAATACATTTAAAAAATGTCTAAATGTGCAATAATGCAAAGGTTTCAGTGTGCTTTAAGCAAGTATAAAAACAAATCCACAGCTGTTAATACTAACAGCTAGGTATACAAAGAAGTAAGTCATCAATGTAACCTAAATTAAATCAAACTAGGGTTACCAATTTAACAGAAACACAGTCTTCACTATTTCTCTCCTGGTTTGGTTATCTCAGAACAATTAAAACTATGCATCTTCCAATTATTAAATGCATATTAGATACCTAGCATATTCTTTTTAAGCTTGATGGTTTATGCTGTAATTTGTTTATGTCTAGAATTTCTTTGGAGAAACTTAAACAACCTAAATCTAACAGTCTAGTTAATTCTCCAGAGTTTAATACATAGAATTCCGCTTTTGGTTTAAAGCAAATATGGAAATTTGCTTCCAACTCCCCATGAAATGGCATTTTGTTTTAGCAAAAAATTGAACAATCAAAGTTTGCTCCCTTTTCTTACAAATAATTATTTTTCATGCCATAGGCTCTTAAATTTCATTTATGTCCTGTTGTGAAACATTTTTAGGCTTTAGGGAAGCCCCTTTTTATAGATATATTCTCACAAGATCAATTTCTTTTAAGTGTCCTGTGGCACAATAATAAAATGAAAATCAATGGCAAAGTGCTTTTTTTAGGCAAATAAAGGTATCTAGGCAGATCCGTTTAGTTTCATAAAATCACCACTATAGAAATGTTGTTTCTCTTCAGGAATTAATGTGAGTGTGGGGTCTGCCAAGGTATTATAGAGGGCAGAATGATAAGCTTGTACATTCTCTGAGACAATCTTTGGATATCAGTTTTAGATTGGGTTCAGCCGCTGATTGTGTGCCGACAATGTTAGCAAATAATTTAAAAGGAAGTAACACTTCCTTTAAATATAATGCTCTTATTTCTTCTGATGCTGCTAGGAAAAAAGCATTAATCTTGCATGGTAATCTCACCATGAATGTGTTTGGCCTTTATATCTGTGAGATAGAATTTAGTTTAAAAATCCACTCCACTTCTCTTTCTGCTAGTACCAGACAGACTCCTTTCTATTTTTACAATATATTGTTTTATACCCCTGTCAATGTATATACAATGAAGAGTTTAAATCATAAACAATGTTTGTCTTGTGGGAATCAGAAAGGTGGTGCCATGCATATGTTTTTTCCATGCCCTGTGATTCGTTTTATTTTGTCTGAAGTGTGATTAAACATTATTAAGATTTGTGAGGCCTCTATTCCTTTTTGTTTGTAAAAGGTTTTCTTATGTGTTCCTGAGACGTGGTCCAACTATTGCCTTTAGGGCAAATTATTTAATATTATCCTGGCAGTGGCTTGTAAGGGCATAACTTCAGATTGGAAGAACAAGAAAATATTTCTTCTAACATTCCGTGAAAATGGTTTGTCACAATCATATATCAGGTAGAATTAAATTTAGATTATTTTCTTAATATAGTAAATGAGATAAACTCTGGTTACCCTTGACCAATATTTTAACTGAATCTTCACTATTCTCATTCGATAATATTGAGGTCCAAAAGCCTCCACAATTTTGCATTCTTAGCTGTTAAGTTCCCTGCATGAGTTCTGTATGTAATTATTCTTATAAAATGTATATGGAGTGCATTTTTTCATGCTTATGTTTGATGCAGCTTCCTTGCTTTTATATTATTGTCATTTATTACTTTTTCTTACTCATGTCATGTATTCTACATCTTTCCTTCTTTCTGTTTTCATTTTCATAATCTAAAATGCTGATTTATTCTGTGCGGTACAAAAGGGGGTGGTGATGGACGGAGCATCTGAACCAATCAAACACCGTTCTTTAGCCCACTCTGCCACCCCAGTTCAGACATGGCCATATGCAAATCAGTCTGACCCTGTGCCTCATGGGAACAGTCCAGCCCAAACTGCCAAGCCATGCCTTCCCTGGACCGGAAACAAGCTTCCTAGGACCGGTTTCTGGCAATACAGCCGTCTTCAGCCAGGCTTGCTTGAATCCAGTGGCAAAGTGAGCAAGGGACTCACGTCTGAGCATACCCTGCCAACTTATGGCGAACAAAGAGGTACAAAAGGGGATGGTGATGGACGGAGCATCTGAACCAATCAAACACTCACACCCAGTCAACAGATCTGGGTTTAACCCATCACCGTTCTTTAGCCCACTCTGCCAAACCGGTCCTCGGTAGCTTGTTTCCGGTCCAGGGAAGGCATGGCTTGGCAGTTCAGGCTGGACTGTTCCCATGAGGCACAGGGTCAGACTGATTTGCATATGGCCATGTCTGAACTGGGGTGGCAGAGTGGTCTAAAGAACGGTGATGGATTAAACCCAGATCAGTTGACTGGGGGTGAGTGCCTGTATTGTCAACGCTCCGTCCATCATTTCCTTTGGTTTTTCTTTGTTCGCCATAAGTTGGCAGGGTATGCTCAGATGTGAGTCCCTTGCTCACTTTGCCACTGTATTCAAGCAAGCCGGGCTGAAGACGGCTGAAATGCCAGAAACCGGTCCTCTGTAGCTTATTTCCGGTCCAGGGAAGGCATGGCTTGGCAGTTCGGGCTGGACTGTTCCCATGAGGCACAGGGTCAGACTGATTTGCATATGGCCATGTCTGAACTGGGGTGGTAGAGTGGGCTAAAGAACGGTGATGGATTAAACCCAGATCAGTAGACTGGGGGTGAGTGCTTGTATTGTCAACGCTCCGTCCATCATTTCCTTTGGTTTTTGATTTGTTCTGTTAGCCGGTTCTGTTTTATGATATATTTTATAGATTATCTCAGATCCTTTACACTTATATGGTTTATGGCCCCTTCTTTGATAGTTTGTCTTGTTTATTCTGATATATCTTTTGATTTTATGTGATCTTTTTATTCATAACAGGTGGTCGCATATTTTTCATTCTTAATAAAAGTTTTTGAACTTGAATTGGCTCACCCACTTTGAAAGAATTATTGCTAACTGACAAACGGAGTTTTTACTACTGTTAAACATAAACTAACTCCATTTAAATGCCTTAGTAGGGCATATCTTAACCCTCCAAGCACCAAGAAAGTTGACACCACTAAATCAGATCACTGTCCACAAGAATGCTTTTGAGAATTAGCTATGTTTTAACCGGTAAAGTTTTACAAAAGATTTACTGTAAAATTGAAGTTCACATCCAGTAAAAAGAATAATAAACGTATATTTACATTGGTTCTACTAGAAAAGAGGATTCTATCTTTGGTATAGATGTAGAGAGAATCTCTGTCTAATATTGATCGACTTGAGGGAACATCCTCAGGCTGAAAGTTGACTCACTGTATAAAAACAGGACACAACTTCTCCCGGAACCTAATGTGTGCCAAATTTTCATGAAGCACATCCCCCAAATCCTTCTCCAGTTGAACAAATAGAACAGTGTGCATTTATTTTTACTGCAGATTTGGTAAGGACCGTAAAAGCAGCTTGATAAAGACCGGAAGAGCAGCTTGACCGTGGATAGTGATTTGCCCAAGCATGTCTCAACCTTTGATTATTTGGGCATCAAGATAGCCTTGGGATCCCCAAGTCCAGCTAGACTGTTCCCATGGGAAGCTGAGTCAAGACTGATTTGGAGTGTTTGACATTGTTCAGCATTCCGTCCATCAATTTTTCTTTTTGCATTTGTCACCCCAAGTGGGATGGGGATGTCTAGACGTGGGTCCTTTGTTCACTATACCACTGGATTTCGGCTATCTTGGCTAATGAGGGGTGGTACCGCAAAACCGGTCCTAGAATGCCTGTTTCTGGTCCATGGAGGACTTGGCCTAGCAGTTCAGACAGGACTGTTCCCATGGGGAGCAGGGTCAAGACTGATTTGCATATAGCTGGGTCCAAATTGGGGTGGAGTGGTGAGCAAAAAAACCCATGGATTTAGGCCTAGATCTTTAAGTTCGACATTGTTCAGCATTCTGTCTATCAGTTGTTCTTTTTGCATTTTCTATGCACATGTGCATCTCAAAGACCCTGCTGGAATCTCTGTATTAGAATCAGAGGTTTCTTTATGAATGTGGCACCTACTCTTTTCCATGGACAAGAGGAAAACTCCATTCATTTTCTGCTGCTGTTAGTTGTGTCACTGGCATTTGATTGATTGATTGATTGGTTGGCAAATTGTTGCATTTCAGTTTGGTAGTAGTATAATATGTTTTGGGGGCGTCTTGCCTCCTTCCATTTTGCTTCTTTATTATGGTTGGTGCTTTTGAGTTCTTACTTATTTGCTATACACAACGGGGAATTTTTGCGCTCGGTGTTACTCAGTGCCTTGATTTAGATTTGACAAATATTGCATTTGAGTGCCCAATATGAATGTCTACTGAACCTTCAAAATCAGAAGGATGAGAAACCTTTATGACGAGACATCATTGGAGATATTTTTGTGAGGAGGCGATGTCCACGGTAGTTTTATAACCTCTCTAGTAGTCAAATGGGAGAACAGACAAGATACGTACAGCCCTGTGCAATATAGGAGCAGAGGTATATCTTACCAGGCTCACTTGCAATGGTAAGACTAACAACTTAGCAATATTAAACAGGCCACAATAGACAGGAGCAAGTCAAGCACTGTTTAGACACAAAAATGATTGCTACATGCGAATACTACTGTACTAAGGCTAAGAGGGTTTATTCTAAATACTGGCCTATAATTACTACGTATGTTCCCCCTTGTTAATTTGATACGTATTGCTATGAAGTGGCAGCTGCTAGCAGGGGAAAGGGGTGGGGCAGCGCAGGGGGCATAAAATAAATAAAAGCAACACTTAACCTCATCCATGCTCGTGATGGAACCTTTCTGTCATGAGCCACGGGTGGGCTGTGCTGGTGACGGAACGGTTCCATCACGGCCCTGCCGCCGCGCCTGCGCGGCGTGAATTCCGCACCTGCGCTAACGTTCTAAAGAACGGGCGGGGCCGTGACGGAACCGTTCCGTCACAAGCACAGCTCACCCGCGAGCCGTGACGGAGCGGTTCCGTCACAAGCACGGAACCGCCGCGCGGCCGCCCCACCCCCTTAGCGCTGCGGCGGAAAAGACGCCGCAGCGAAGGGGTTAACTGCAGTCTGACACCCGCCGCCTTTTCATCTCTGAAGATGCTCACACAGGCTCTGAGACTCCCTTGCACCAATCGAGGCGCTACTCTTGTGCTGGTATTATCCAGCATGAGAGAAGCATTGGGATTAGGCGGAGTAGGCTGGTTACACACTCTAGCAGGGACTGGGAGCCTTGGCATAACAATAGCCCCCCCCTCCAGCCCCCACTGTGGTGGTTGCCCCCGAGCTCCTGAGGGCCCTCTCCGGCATAGTGCATAGGCAGGCCTGAGAGCTCTTCACTGGGTCGGGAGCTTGGGGGGCCCCTCCATGCACTTTGCTGTGGAGGCCCTCAAGTTTTGTTACACCGCTGAAGCAACAGCCTGGAGATATTGAAGTGCGCATGTTGGTTTGGCTGTCCTAAGACAGCTGGCCAAACCAACATGCAAACTTACAGTCTTATGCCCACCCCTCCTACTGCTGCCATGGCCCCGCCCTCAGGACTTGGCTGCGGCTCTGGAGTAAAATAAAAATGATGATAAAGCAGTTTTATGAATTGCTTTATTATCATTTTACTTTACATGCGTCTGCTGCTTCCAGCAGTGGGTCGATGCTCCTCCGCCATGACAGAGGAGCCGCCCTGAAAACATTTCACTTTGTTTTCTAGGATAACTTAAATATTTCACCTGTTTTTTTGTTAAAAGCTTTCTTCATTTAATTTACAGGACTCACATATAGTTGAACTTTTTAAAAAAAGCAATAAAATCATTTCTGAGTCACGAAACCTGTTGCCACATAGCTTTGATAGTAATTGATATATTGAAATATAGCTCTGAATCAATAAGCTATGCTTTAAAGAGAACCTCATTATGAAGAGTACTGAAGTTTTTAAAATGTTAATTTGACTTTACGTCCACTCGTCTGGAATATTTAAGTCTGTTGGGGGGGGGGGGAGCTGGACTGCAGGGGACACACGCGCCAAGGCATTCATAATTACCGTTCACGCGATGGTGTGACGTGGTGCATCTGTCTACTTAGAACACAGGGGTGAGAGGGCACTTGTAGGTTCGGCTTGAGGTGACCTCTGGCCTTCACGTCTTCCCGCAAAAAGTCCCTCTAGTACCACGAACACAAGAAGAGACCCTAGCGCAGACATCATTCATGGGGGTTCAGCAAGGGGCATCCAGAGACGCGTAGGCCGCAGGAATTGGCAGGGCGGGCAATCGGCCCGTGCCCGAGGGGCCTGTGGCAGAGGCCAGCTTGTGGGGCGATTTTTTTAGACTGTGGATCAAGAAACTTCAAATACCTGGGCTGGTTTTCCAATAGAGCTTCAGGTGAGAGTAGTCTGAGCAGGCCACATATTAGGCCTAATTATTGCTATCTGCAGAATGACGATATAGAGCGCCAGGAGGTATATTGTGCACCTTCTTCCATTCCGGGCCCCAGAAGGTGTCAGTGTCAGTGAGCCTTTGAGAGAGGTGTGTATTTTGGCCAGTGCAATTAACAAGTCATTGGCGCAAGGAGGAAGCCTTGTCCCCCCACAGCAGGTCGCAACGGCCAGACAGACAAGCCTCAGGTGCCTGCTGCCAGAGGAGGTTAGGAGTTTCATTCAAATACTTTGCAATGGAATTAGAGAAAAAAACAAGAAACGCAAAAGTTTTAAATAACTTTGTAATTAAAAAAAAAATCGGACTAGACACGGATAAGAAGAAATCACCTTTTTCGGCATGAATGGTTGCGAACTGCAATTTGTGCGCCACAGTTTTTGTGGTTCCCGGGACGATTTTTCATCCCAATCCGACCCTAGTGGCCCGTACCCTTGCTCCCGCCTCCCCCATACACATACACACTATACCCTACCAAGCTCGCGCTAATAGCAGGGACGTGCCTTCTCATAGACTCGCTAATGAAAGATTATCGACCTAAAATACCCTTCAGGCTCCAGTGAAATTGAATCAAAGTACCGGCAGGAATACAGAGACGTTCCCATTGGCTGGAATGTTACAGCCCAGTGGCCAATTTTTAAACCATTCCAGGCGATTATTTTTGGATTCTTTTGCGGACGGTTAACGAATATCTACAAGGGACCCCGAGTGTCTCCGAACACCTTCAACCGAAAAAGATTAATCGGCGCGACAAGCTCAATTCGAGTTTCAGAGCTGCTTTTAACGGCTGGTTAAAGTCTCTTTATCCTTCTTAGCATGATCAAAAGGTCAGGTTTTCGGGAAACATACAATTAATGAGGCTCCAGTTAAGTGTTCAAGGAAGTCCTTCATGTGTGGCATTTGTCAGAAAAGTACTTTGTTGTCGTCTGATCCAAGCAGAGCTCCGTATGTTGTTGGCTGTGAAACCTTTGTTGGGGTAACAAGAACAACGATGCACGTATTCTACGGTAGCCGAGGAGGCCTCTCGTCTCCTCAGCACGTGCTGGAGAAAGCGGCCTGGTGACAATAGCCTAAGGCATTATGCTGTGTTTGAGGTTGCAAATACCAACAACATATACTTGGGCATAATAACCCTTTTACTGCTGTCCCTCCTACTTCCTGGGGATTCTAGAGGTACCTAGGGTTTGGGGATACCCCTGGAGGTGATCAAGAAAACTGCAAAATTTGGCAAAAATTATTTTTTTTTGTAGAAAAAAGGTGCTCTGGATAACAGTGTCTGTTTTTTTGTCCTACAAATGGCATCAACAAACAGTATGCTGACCTAAAGTAACCATATTCCCAGTGTTCAGGAACACGCAGAGCTAAAAAATAACCTAATTTTGTACCAGAGTTTTGGTAGCCCATTTTCCTATTTTTTGGTCTCTCAACCTACTTCTAGTTGTTAGTGGAAACGAGTGTGAAACTCATGGGTTATCCATGAAAGCTATAGATTTCAGAAAAGTAGGCAACATTCTGAATTCCTCAAGTGGTCCTGTGTGTAGATCTCTAAAGGTTTTTCCAAGGGAAATAACTGTTAAAATAAAGAGATATTGAAAATAGGTAGTGTTTTGTCACAATGACCAATTTACAAAAGCACTGCGCCATTACTTTTGCTAGGTCCATCTGGTGACAGGGCTATACAGCGTTTGTAGGTTCTCCAAGAACCCAAGGTACAATTGAGCTGCATCCTGCAATGGTTTTTCACTGAGTACCGAGTATAGACCAATTAATATGGAAAATGGTTATCAAGAAAATCTATGCATTTCTGAAATGGGCATAAGATGTGGATTTAGGGAGCAGTGGTCATTTGCCTTGAAATCAAGGAGAGGATGCTGTATAAATCAAAGAGATGGAGCTCCCGATAACCATAAAGTTAAACAAGCATTTGCAATGCAATAGGTCTCGCATTAGGAAAGTGTGAGCTATTGGTATTGTGAATTAATTTTTTTTTAAATATGTGTTGGCTTGAAAATATATACATTAATAGCATTTTTATTCACAAAGCCAATAGCTTACACTTTCCTAATGCGAGTCCTATTGTCTATGACCAGGCTTGTTGGTAGCAAGCAAGGACAGTGCTGTTGTGGTGCTGAGTGATGATGTGGCTGGGCTGAGTGATGTGGTGGTGTAGTAGAGTGATGTGGTGGTGTCCCAGAGTGATGTGGTGGTGTCCCAGAGTGATGTGGTGGTGCCCCTGAGTTCTGTGGTGGTGTCCCTGAGTGATGTGGTGGTGTCCCTGAGTGATGTGGTGGTGTCCCGAGTGATGTGGTGGTGCCCCTGAGTGATGTGGTGGTGCCCCTGAGTGATGTGGTGGCGTCCCTGAGTGATGTGGTGGTGCCCCTGAGTGGTGCCCCCGAGTGATGTGGTGGTGTCTCCGAGTGATGTGGTGATGTCCCCGAGTGATGTGGTGGTGTCCCGAGTGATGTGGTGGTGTCCCTGAGAGAAGTGGTGGTGGCCCTGAGTGATGTGGTGGTGTCCCTGAAAGATGTGGTGGTGCCCCTGAGTGGTGCCCCTGAGTGATGTGGTGGTGCCCCTGAGTGATGTGGTGGTGTCCCTGAGTGATGTGGTGGTGTTCCTGAATGATGTGGTGGTGTCCTCGAGTGATGTGGTGGTGTCCCTGAGTGATGTGGTGGTGTCCCCGAGTGATGTGGTGGTGCCCCTGAGTCATGTGGTGGTGTTCCTGAGTGATGTGGTGGTTCCCCTGAGTGATGTGGTGGTGCCCCTGAGTGACGTGGTGGTGTTCCTGAGTGATGTGGTGGTGTTCCTGAGTGATGTGGTGGTGTCCCAGAGTGATGTGGAGGCATCCCTGAGTGATGTGGTGGTGCCCCTGAGTGGTGCCCCTTAGTGATGTGGTGGTGTCCCCGAGTGATGTGGTGGTGTCCCGAGTGATTTGGTGGTGTCCCTGAGAGAAGTGGTGGTGGCCCTGAGTGATGTGGGTGTGTCCCTGAGTGATGTGGTGGTGCCCTTGAGTGGTGCACCTGAGTGATGTGGAGGTGTCCCTGAGTGATGTGATGGTGTCCCTGAGTGACGTGGTGGTGTCCCTGAGTGATGTGGTGGTGTCCCTGAGTGACGTGGTGGTGTCCCCGAGAGATGTGGTTGTGTCCCCAAGTGATGTGGTTGTGTCCCCAAGTGATGTGGTGGTGCCCCTGAGTGATGTGGTGGTGCCCCTGAGTGATGTGGTGGTGTCCCTGAGTGATTTGGTGGTGTCCCCGAGTGATGTGGTGGTGCACCTGAGTGGTGCCCCTGAGTGATGTGGTGGTGCCGCTGAGTGATGTGCTGGTGTCCCTGAGTGATGTGGTGGTGCTCCTGAGTGATGTGGTTGTGTCCCTGAGTGATGTAGTGGTGCCCCTGAGTGTTGTGGTGGTGTCCCTGAGAGAAGTGGTGGTGGCCCTCAGTGATGTGGTGGTGTCCCTGAGTGGTGCCCCTGAGTGATGTGGTGGGGCCCCTGAGTGATGTGGTGGTGTCCCTGAGTGATGTGGTGGTGTCCTCGAGTGATGTGGTGGTGTCCTCGAGTGACGTGGTGGTGACCCCGAGTGACGTGGTGGTGTCCCCGAGTGACGTGGTGGTGCCCCCGAGTGATGTGGTGGTGCCCCTGAGTGATGTGGTGGTGCCCCTGAGTGATGTGGTGGTGTCCCTGAGTGATGTGGTGGTGTCCCTCAGTGATGTGGTGGTGTCCCCAAGTGATGTGGTGGTGCCCCTGAGTGGTGCCCCTGAGTGATGTGGTGGCGTCCCTGAGTGATGTGCTAGTGTCCCCCAGTGATGTGGTGGTGTCCCCGAGTGATGTGGTGGTGTCCCCGAGTGATGTGGTGGTGTCCCTGAGTGATGTGGTGGTGTCCCTGAGTGATGTGGTGGTGTCCCAAAGTGATGTGGTGGTGTCCCTGAGTCCCTGAGTGATGTGATGGTGCCCCTGAGTGATGTGGTGGTGTCCCTTAGTGATGTGGTGGTGCCCCTGAGTGAAGTGGTGGTGTCCCTGAGTGATGTGGTGGTGCTCCTGAGTGATGTGGTTGTGTCCCTGAGTGATGTAGTGGTGCCCCTGAGTGATGTGGAGGTGCCCCTGAGTGATGTGGTGGTGCCCCTGAGTGGTGCCCCTGAGTGATGTGGTGGTGTCCCCGAGTGATGTGGTGATGTCCCCGAGAGAAGTGGTGGTGTCCCTGAGTGATGTGGGTGTGTCCCTGAGTGATGTGGTGGTGCCCTTGAGTGGTGCACCTGAGTGATGTGGAGGTGCCCCTGAGTGATGTGATGGTGTCCCTGAGTGACGTGGTGGTGTCCCTGAGTGATGTGGTGGTGTCCCTGAGTGACGTGGTGGTGTCCCCGAGAGATGTGGTTGTGTCCCCAAGTGATGTGGTTGTGTCCCCAAGTGATGTGGTGGTGCCCCTGAGTGATGTGGTGGTGCCCCTGAGTGATGTGGTGGTGTCCCTGAGTGATTTGGTGGTGTCCCCGAGTGATGTGGTGGTGCCCCTGAGTGGTGCCCCTGAGTGATGTGGTGGTGCCGCTGAGTGATGTGCTGGTGTCCCTGAGTGATGTGGTGGTGCTCCTGAGTGATGTGGTTGTGTCCCTGAGTGATGTAGTGGTGCCCCTGAGTGATGTGGTGGTGCCCCTGAGTGATGTGGCGGTGTCCCTGAGTGATGTGGTGGTGCCCCTGAGTGGTGCCCCTGAGTGATGTGGTGGTGTCCCCGAGTGATGTGGTGCTGTCCCCGAGTGATGCGGTGGTGTCCTGAGTGATGTGGTGGTGCCCTTGAGTGGTGCACCTGAGTGATGTGGTGGTGCCCCTGAGTGATTTGATGGTGTCCCTGAGTGATGTGGTGGTGTCCCTAAGTGATGTGGTGGTGTCCTTGAGTGACGTGGTGGTGTCCCCGGGTGATGTGGTTGTGTCCCCAAGTGATGTGGTGGTGCCCCTGAGTGATGTGGTGGTGTCCCTGAGTGATTTGGTGGTGTCCCAGAGTGATGTGGTGGTGCCCCTGAGTGGTGCCCCTGAGTGATGTGGTGGTGCCGCTGAGTGATGTGCTGGTGTCCCTGAATGATGTGGTGGTGTCCCCGAGTGATGTGGTGGTGTCCCTGAGTGATGTGGTGGTGTCCCTGAGTGATTTGGTGGTTCCCCGAGTGATGTGGTGGTGTCCCCGAGTGATGTGGTGGTGTCTCCGAGTGATGTGATGGTGTCCCCGAGTGATGTGGTGGTGTCCCCGAGTGATGTGGTGGTGTCTCCGAGTGATGTGATGGTGTCCCAGAGTGATGTGGTTGTGTCCCTGAGTGATGTGGTGATGCCCCTGAGTGGTGCCCCTGAGTGATGTGGTGGTGCCCCTGAGTGTTGTGGTGGGGCCCCTGAGTGTTGTGGTGGGGCCCCTGAGTGATGTGGTGGTGCCCCTGAGTGATGTGGTGGTGCCCCTGAGTGATGTGGTGGTGCCCCTGAGTGATGTGGTGGTGTTCCTTAGTGATGTGGTGGTGTTCCTAAGTGATGAGGTGGTGTCTCTGAGTGATGTGGTAGTGCCCCTGAGTGATGTGGTGGTGCCCCTGAGTGATGTGGTTGTGTCCCTGAGTGATGTGGTGATGCCCCAGAGTGGTGCTCCTGAGTGATGTGGTGGTGCCGCTGAGTGATGTGGTGGTGTCCCCGAGAGAAGTGGTGGCGTCCCTGAGTGATGTGGTGGTGTCCCCGAGTAATGTGGTGGTTCCCCTGAGTGGTGCCCCTGAGTGATGTGGTGGTGCCCCTGAGTGATGTGGTGGTGCCCCTGAGTGATGTGGTGGTGTCCCAGAGTTATGTGGTGGTGTCCCTGAGTGATGTGGTGGTGCCCCTGAGTGATGTTGTGGTGTCCCTGTGTGATGTTATGGTGTCCCTGAGTGATGTGGTGGTGCCCCTGAGTGATGTGGTGGTGCCCCTGAGTGATGTTATGGTGTCCCTGAGTGAGGTGGTGGTGTCCCCGAGTGATGTGGTGGTGTCCCTGAGTGATGTGGTGGTGCCCCTGAGTGATGTGGTAGTGCCCCTGAGTGATGTGGTGATGCCCCAGAGTGGTGCTCCTGAGTGATGTGGTGGTGTCCCTGAGTGATGTGGTGGTGTTCCTGAGTGATGTGGTGGTGTTCCTGAGTGATGTGGTGGTGTCCTCGAGTGATGTGGTGGTGTCCCTGAGTGATGTGGTGGTGCCCCTGAGTGGTGCCCCTGAGTGATGTGGTGGTGACCCTGAGTGATGTGGTTGTGTCCCTGAGTGATGTATTGGTGTCCCTGAGTGATGTGGTGGTGTTTCTGAGTGATGTGGTGGTGTCCTTGAGTGATGTGGTGGTGTCCCTGAGTGATGTAGTGGTGTCCCTGAGTAATGTAGTGGTGCCCCTGAGTGATGTGGATGTGCCCCTGATTGATGTAGAGGTGCCCCTGAGTGATGTAGAGGTGCCCCTGAGTGATGTGGTGGTGCCCCTGAGTGATGTGGTTGTGTCCCTGAGTGATGTAGTGGTGTCCCTGCGTGATGTGGTGGTGTCCCTGAGTGATGTGGTGGTGTCCCTGAGTGATGTGGTGGTGTCCCTGAGTGATGTGGTGGTGTTTCTGAGTGATGTGGTGGTGTCCCTGAGTGATGTGGTGGTGTCCCTGAGTGATGTGGTGGTGTTTCTGAGTGATGTGGTGGTGTCCTTGAGTGATGTGGTGGTGTCCCTGAGTGATGTAGTGGTGTCCCTGAGTGATGTAGTGGTGCCCCTGAGTGATGTGGATGTGCCCCTGAGTGATGTAGAGGTGCCCCTGAGTGATGTAGAGGTGCCCCTGAGTGATGTGGTGGTGCCCCTGAGTGATGTGGTGGTGTCCCCGAGTGATGTGGTGGTGTCCCGAGTGATGTGGTGGTGACCTGAGTGATGTGGTGGTGTCCCCGAGTGAAGTGGTGGTGTCCCCGAGTGAAGTGGTGGTGTCCCCGAGTGATGTGGTGGTGTCCCCGAGTGATGTGGTGGTGTCCCCAAGTGATGTGGTGGTGCCCCTGAGTGATGTGGTGGTGTCCCTGAGTGATTTGGTGGTGTCCCCGAGTGATGTGGTGGTGCCCCTGAGTGGTGCCCCTGAGTGATGTGGTGGTGCCGCTGAGTGATGTGCTGGTGTCCCTGAATGATGTGGTGGTGTCCCCGAGTGATGTGGTGGTGTCCCTGAGTGATGTGGTGGTGTCCCTGAGTGATTTGGTGGTTCCCCGAGTGATATGGTGGTGTCCCCGAGTGATGTGGTGGTGTCCCTGAGTGATGTGGTGGTGTCTCCGAGTGATGTGATGGTGTCCCCGAGTGATGTGGTGGTGTCCCCGAGTGATGTGGTGGTGTCTCTGAGTGATGTGATGGTGTCCCCGAGTGATGTGATGGTGTCCCCGAGTGATGTGGTGGTGTCCCTGAGTGATGTGGTGGTGCCCCTGAGTGATGTGGTAGTGCCCCTGAGTGATGTGGTGATGCCCCAGAGTGGTGCTCCTGAGTGATGTGGTGGTGTCCCTGAGTGATTTGGTGGTTCCCCGAGTGATATGGTGGTGTCCCCGAGTGATGTGGTGGTGTCCCTGAGTGATGTGGTGGTGTCTCCGAGTGATGTGATGGTGTCCCCGAGTGATGTGGTGGTGCCCCTGAGTGATGTGGTGGTGTCCCCGAGTGATGTGGTGGTGTCCCTGTGTGATGTGGTGGTGCCCCTGAGTGATGTGGTAGTGCCCCTGAGTGATGTGGTGATGCCCCAGAGTGGTGCTCCTGAGTGATGTGGTGGTGTCCCTGAGTGATGTGGTGGTGTTCCTGAGTGATGTGGTGGTGTTCCTGAGTGATGTGGTGGTGTCCTCGAGTGATGTGGTGGTGTCCCTGAGTGATGTGGTGGTGCCCCTGAGTGGTGCCCCTGAGTGATGTGGTGGTGCCCCTGAGTGATGTGGTTGTGTCCCTGAGTGATGTAGTGGTGTCCCTGCGTGATGTGGTGGTGTCCCTGAGTGATGTGGTGGTGTCCCTGAGTGATGTGGTGGTGTCCCTGAGTGATGTGGTGGTGTTTCTGAGTGATGTGGTGGTGTCCCTGAGTGATGTGGTGGTGTCCCTGAGTGATGTGGTGGTGTTTCTGAGTGATGTGGTGGTGTCCTTGAGTGATGTGGTGGTGTCCCCGAGTGATGTAGTGGTGTCCCTGAGTGATGTAGTGGTGCCCCTGAGTGATGTGGATGTGCCCCTGAGTGATGTAGAGGTGCCCCTGAGTGATGTAGAGGTGCCCCTGAGTGATGTGGTGGTGCCCCTGAGTGATGTGGTGGTGTCCCCGAGTGATGTGGTGGTGTCCCGAGTGATGTGGTGGTGTCCCGAGTGATGTGGTGGTGACCTGAGTGATGTGGTGGTGTCCCCGAGTGAAGTGGTGGTGTCCCCGAGTGAAGTGGTGGTGTCCCCGAGTGATGTGGTGGTGTCCCCAAGTGATGTGGTGGTGCCCCTGAGTGATGTGGTGGTGTCCCTGAGTGATTTGGTGGTGTCCCCGAGTGATGTGGTGGTGCCCCTGAGTGGTGCCCCTGAGTGATGTGGTGGTGCCGCTGAGTGATGTGCTGGTGTCCCTGAATGATGTGGTGGTGTCCCCGAGTGATGTGGTGGTGTCCCTGAGTGATGTGGTGGTGTCCCCGAGTGAAGTGGTGGTGTCCCCGAGTGAAGTGGTGGTGTCCCCGAGTGATGTGGTGGTGTCCCCAAGTGATGTGGTGGTGCCCCTGAGTGATGTGGTGGTGTCCCTGAGTGATTTGGTGGTGTCCCCGAGTGATGTGGTGGTGCCCCTGAGTGGTGCCCCTGAGTGATGTGGTGGTGCCGCTGAGTGATGTGCTGGTGTCCCTGAATGATGTGGTGGTGTCCCCGAGTGATGTGGTGGTGTCCCTGAGTGATGTGGTGGTGTCCCTGAGTGATTTGGTGGTTCCCCGAGTGATATGGTGGTGTCCCCGAGTGATGTGGTGGTGTCCCTGAGTGATGTGGTGGTGTCTCCGAGTGATGTGATGGTGTCCCCGAGTGATGTGGTGGTGTCCCCGAGTGATGTGGTGGTGTCTCTGAGTGATGTGATGGTGTCCCAGAGTGATGAGGTTGTGTCCCTGAGTGATGTGGTGATGCCCCTGAGTGGTGCCCCTGAGCAATGTGGTGGTGCCCCTGAGTGTTGTGGTGGGGCCCCTGAGTGTTGTGGTGGGGCCCCTGAGTGATGCGGTGGTGCCCCTGAGTGATGTGGTGGTGCCCCTGAGTGATGTGGTGGTGCCCCTGAGTGATGTGGTGGTGTTCCTTAGTGATGTGGTGGTGTTCCTAAGTGATGAGGTGATGTCTCTGAGTGATGTGGTAGTGCCCCTGAGTGATGTGGTGGTGCCCCTGAGTGATGTGGTTGTGTCCCTGAGTGATGTGGTGATGCCTCAGAGTGGTGCTCCTGAGTGATGTGGTGGTGCCGCTGAGTGATGTGGTGGTGTCCCTGAGAGAAGTGGTGGTGTCCCTGAGTGATGTGGTGGTGTCCCCGAGTGATGTGGTGGTCCCCCTGAGTGGTGCCCCTGAGTGATGTGGTGGTGCCCCTGAGTGATGTGGTGATGCCCCTGAGTGATGTTATGGTGTCCCTGAGTGATGTGGTGGTGTCCCAGAGTGATGTGGTGGTGCCCCCGAGTGGTGCCCCTGAGTGATGTGGTGGTGCCCCTGAGTGATGTGGTGGTGCCCCTGAGTGATGTGGTGGTGCCCCTGAGTGATGTGGTGGTGTCCCAGAGTTATGTGGTGGTGTCCCTGAGTGATGTGTTGGTGCCCCTGAGTGATGTGGTGGTGCCCCTGAGTGATGTGGTGGTGCCCCTGAGTGATGCTATGGTGTCCCTGAGTGATGTTGTGGTGCCCCTGAGTGATGTGTTGGTGCCCCTGAGTGATGTGGTGGTGCCCCTGAGTGATGTTATGGTGTCCCTGAGTGATGTGGTGGTGCCCCTGAGTGATGTGGTAGTGCCCCTGAGTGATGTGGTGATGCCCCAGAGTGGTGCTCCTGAGTGATGTGGTGGTGTCCCTGAGTGATGTGGTGGTGTTCCTGAGTGATGTGGTGGTGTCCTCGAGTGATGTGGTGGTGTCCCTGAGTGATGTGGTGGTGCCCCTGAGTGGTGCCCCTGAGTGATGTGGTGGTGACCCTGAGTGATGTGGTTGTGTCCCTGAGTGATGTAGTGGTGTCCCTGCGTGATGTGGTGGTGTCCCTGAGTGATGTGGTGGTGTCCCTGAGTGATTTGGTGGTGTTTCTGAGTGATGTGGTGGTGTCCTTGAGTGATGTGGTGGTGTCCCTGAGTGATGTAGTGGTGCCCCTGAGTGATGTGGATGTGCCCCTGAGTGATGTGGATGTGCCCCTGAGTGATGTAGAGGTGCCCCTGAGTGATGTAGAGGTGCCCCTGAGTGATGTAGAGGTGCCCCTGGGTGATGTGGTGGTGTCCCTGAGTGATGTGGTGGTGTCCCTGAGTTATATGGTGGTGTCCCTGAGTGATGTGGTGGTGTCCCTGAGTGATGTGGTGGTGTTTCTGAGTGATGTGGTGGTGTCCCTGAGTGATGTGGTGGTGTCCCTGAGTGATGTGGTGGTGTTTCTGAGTGATGTGGTGGTGTCCTTGAGTGATGTAGTGGTGTCCCTGAGTGATGAAGTGGTGCCCCTGAGTGATGTGGATGTGCCCCTGAGTGATGTAGAGGTGCCCCTGGGTGATGTAGAGGTGCCCCTGAGTGATGTGGTGGTGCCCCTGAGTGATGTGGTGGTGCCCCTGAGTGATGTGGTGGTGCCCCTGAGTGATGTGGTGGTGTTCCTGAGTGATGTGGTGGTGTCCCCGAGTGATGTGGTGGTGTCCCGAGTGATGTGGTGGTGACCTGAGTGATGTGGTGGTGTCCCCGAGTGAAGTGGTGGTGTCCCCGAGTGATGTGGTGGTGTCCCCGAGTGATGTGGTGGTGCCCCCGAGTGATGTGGTGGTGTCCCCGAGTGATGTGGTGGTGTCCCCGAGTGATGTGGGGGTGTCCCCGAGTGATGTGGTGATGTTCCCGAGTGATGTGGTGGTGTCCCCGGGTGTTGTGGTGGTGTCCCCGAGTAATGTGGTGGTGTCTCAGAGTGATGTGGTTGTGTCCCTGAGTGATGTGGTGATGCCCCTGAGTGGTGCCCCTGAGTGATGTGGTGGTGTCCCTGAGTGATGTGGTGGTGTCCCCGAGTGAAGTGGTGGTGTCCCGAGTGATGTGGTGGTGACCTGAGTGATGTGGTGGTGTCCCCGAGTGAAGTGGTGGTGTCCCCGAGTGATGTGGTGGTGTCCCCGAGTGATGTGGTGGTGCCCCCGAGTGATGTGGTGGTGTCCCCGAGTGATGTGGTGGTGTCCCCGAGTGATGTGGATGTGCCCCTGAGTGATGTAGAGGTGCCCCTGGGTGATGTAGAGGTGCCCCTGAGTGATGTGGTGGTGCCCCTGAGTGATGTGGTGGTGCCCCTGAGTGATGTGGTGGTGCCCCTGAGTGATGTAGAGGTGCCCCTGAGTGATGTAGAGGTGCCCCTGAGTGATGTAGAGGTGCCCCTGAGTGATGTGGTGGTGTCCCTGAGTGATGTGGTGGTGTCCCTGAGTTATGTGGTGGTGTCCCTGAGTGATGTGGTGGTGTCCCTGAGTGATGTGGTGGTGTTTCTGAGTGATGAGGTGGTGTCCCTGAGTGATGTGGTGGTGTCCCTGAGTGATGTGGTGGTGTTTCTGAGTGATGTGGTGGTGTCCTTGAGTGATGTAGTGGTGTCTCTGAGTGATGAAGTGGTGCCCCTGAGTGATGTGGATGTGCCCCTGAGTGATGTAGAGGTGCCCCTGGGTGATGTAGAGGTGCCCCTGAGTGATGTGGTGGTGCCCCTGAGTGATGTGGTGGTGCCCCTGAGTGATGTGGTTGTGTCCCTGAGTGATGTGGTGATGCCTCAGAGTGGTGCTCCTGAGTGATGTGGTGGTGCCGCTGAGTGATGTGGTGGTGTCCCCGAGAGAAGTGGTGGTGTCCCTGAGTGATGTGGTGGTGTCCCCGAGTGATGTGGTGGTCCCCCTGAGTGGTGCCCCTGAGTGATGTGGTGGTGCCCCTGAGTGATGTGGTGATGCCCCTGAGTGATGTTATGGTGCCCCTGAGTGATGTGGTGGTGTCCCAGAGTGATGTGGTGGTGCCCCCGAGTGGTGCCCCTGAGTGATGTGGTGGTGCCCCTGAGTGATGTGGTGGTGCCCCTGAGTGATGTGGTGGTGCCCCTGAGTGATGTGGTGGTGTCCCAGAGTTATGTGGTGGTGTCCCTGAGTGATGTGTTGGTGCCCCTGAGTGATGTGGTGGTGCCCCTGAGTGATGTGGTGGTGCCCCTGAGTGATGCTATGGTGTCCCTGAGTGATGTTGTGGTGCCCCTGAGTGATGTGGTGGTGCCCCTGAGTGATGCGGTGGTGCCCCTGAGTGATGTTATGGTGTCCCTGAGTGATGTGGTGGTGCCCCTGAGTGATGTGGTAGTGCCCCTGAGTGATGTGGTGATGCCCCAGAGTGGTGCTCCTGAGTGATGTGGTGGTGTCCCTGAGTGATGTGGTGGTGTTCCTGAGTGATGTGGTGGTGTCCTCGAGTGATGTGGTGGTGTCCCTGAGTGATGTGGTGGTGCCCCTGAGTGGTGCCCCTGAGTGATGTGGTGGTGACCCTGAGTGATGTGGTTGTGTCCCTGAGTGATGTAGTGGTGTCCCTGCGTGATGTGGTGGTGTCCCTGAGTGATGTGGTGGTGTCCCTGAGTGATTTGGTGGTGTTTCTGAGTGATGTGGTGGTGTCCTTGAGTGATGTGGTGGTGTCCCTGAGTGATGTAGTGGTGCCCCTGAGTGATGTGGATGTGCCCCTGAGTGATGTGGATGTGCCCCTGAGTGATGTAGAGGTGCCCCTGAGTGATGTAGAGGTGCCCCTGAGTGATGTAGAGGTGCCCCTGGGTGATGTGGTGGTGTCCCTGAGTGATGTGGTGGTGTCCCTGAGTTATATGGTGGTGTCCCTGAGTGATGTGGTGGTGTCCCTGAGTGATGTGGTGGTGTTTCTGAGTGATGTGGTGGTGTCCCTGAGTGATGTGGTGGTGTCCCTGAGTGATGTGGTGGTGTTTCTGAGTGATGTGGTGGTGTCCTTGAGTGATGTAGTGGTGTCCCTGAGTGATGAAGTGGTGCCCCTGAGTGATGTGGATGTGCCCCTGAGTGATGTAGAGGTGCCCCTGGGTGATGTAGAGGTGCCCCTGAGTGATGTGGTGGTGCCCCTGAGTGATGTGGTGGTGCCCCTGAGTGATGTGGTGGTGCCCCTGAGTGATGTGGTGGTGTTCCTGAGTGATGTGGTGGTGTCCCCGAGTGATGTGGTGGTGTCCCGAGTGATGTGGTGGTGACCTGAGTGATGTGGTGGTGTCCCCGACTGAAGTGGTGGTGTCCCCGAGTGATGTGGTGGTGTCCCCGAGTGATGTGGTGGTGCCCCCGAGTGATGTGGTGGTGTCCCCGAGTGATGTGGTGGTGTCCCCGAGTGATGTGGGGGTGTCCCCGAGTGATGTGGTGATGTTCCCGAGTGATGTGGTGGTGTCCCCGGGTGTTGTGGTGGTGTCCCCGAGTAATGTGGTGGTGTCTCAGAGTGATGTGGTTGTGTCCCTGAGTGATGTGGTGATGCCCCTGAGTGGTGCCCCTGAGTGATGTGGTGGTGTCCCTGAGTGATGTGGTGGTGTCCCCGAGTGAAGTGGTGGTGTCCCGAGTGATGTGGTGGTGACCTGAGTGATGTGGTGGTGTCCCCGAGTGAAGTGGTGGTGTCCCCGAGTGATGTGGTGGTGTCCCCGAGTGATGTGGTGGTGCCCCCGAGTGATGTGGTGGTGTCCCCGAGTGATGTGGTGGTGTCCCCGAGTGATGTGGATGTGCCCCTGAGTGATGTAGAGGTGCCCCTGGGTGATGTAGAGGTGCCCCTGAGTGATGTGGTGGTGCCCCTGAGTGATGTGGTGGTGCCCCTGAGTGATGTGGTGGTGCCCCTGAGTGATGTAGAGGTGCCCCTGAGTGATGTAGAGGTGCCCCTGAGTGATGTAGAGGTGCCCCTGAGTGATGTGGTGGTGTCCCTGAGTGATGTGGTGGTGTCCCTGAGTTATGTGGTGGTGTCCCTGAGTGATGTGGTGGTGTCCCTGAGTGATGTGGTGGTGTTTCTGAGTGATGTGGTGGTGTCCCTGAGTGATGTGGTGGTGTCCCTGAGTGATGTGGTGGTGTTTCTGAGTGATGTGGTGGTGTCCTTGAGTGATGTAGTGGTGTCCCTGAGTGATGAAGTGGTGCCCCTGAGTGATGTGGATGTGCCCCTGAGTGATGTAGAGGTGCCCCTGGGTGATGTAGAGGTGCCCCTGAGTGATGTGGTGGTGCCCCTGAGTGATGTGGTGGTGCCCCTGAGTGATGTGGTGGTGCCCCTGAGTGATGTGGTGGTGTTCCTGAGTGATGTGGTGGTGTCCCCGAGTGATGTGGTGGTGTCCCGAGTGATGTGGTGGTGACCTGAGTGATGTGGTGGTGTCCCCGAGTGAAGTGGTGGTGTCCCCGAGTGATGTGGTGGTGTCCCCGAGTGATGTGGTGGTGTCCCCGAGTGATGTGGTGGTGCCCCCGAGTGATGTGGTGGTGTCCCCGAGTGATGTGGTGGTGTCCCCGAGTGATGTGGGGGTGTCCCCGAGTGATGTGGTGATGTTCCCGAGTGATGTGGTGGTGTCCCCGGGTGTTGTGGTGGTGTCCCCGAGTAATGTGGTGGTGTCTCAGAGTGATGTGGTTGTGTCCCTGAGTGATGTGGTGATGCCCCTGAGTGGTGCCCCTGAGTGATGTGGTGGTGTCCCTGAGTGATGTGGTGGTGTCCCCGAGTGAAGTGGTGGTGTCCCGAGTGATGTGGTGGTGACCTGAGTGATGTGGTGGTGTCCCCGAGTGAAGTGGTGGTGTCCCCGAGTGATGTGGTGGTGTCCCCGAGTGATGTGGTGGTGCCCCCGAGTGATGTGGTGGTGTCCCCGAGTGATGTGGTGGTGTCCCCGAGTGATGTGGATGTGCCCCTGAGTGATGTAGAGGTGCCCCTGGGTGATGTAGAGGTGCCCCTGAGTGATGTGGTGGTGCCCCTGAGTGATGTGGTGGTGCCCCTGAGTGATGTGGTGGTGCCCCTGAGTGATGTGGTGGTGCCCCTGAGTGATGTGGTGGTGTTCCTGAGTGATGTGGTGGTGTCCCCGAGTGATGTGGTGGTGTCCCGAGTGATGTGGTGGTGACCTGAGTGATGTGGTGGTGTCCCCGAGTGAAGTGGTGGTGTCCCCGAGTGATGTGGTGGTGTCCCCGAGTGATGTGGTGGTGCCCCCGAGTGATGTGGTGGTGTCCCCGAGTGATGTGGTGGTGTCCCCGAGTGATGTGGGGGTGTCCCCGAGTGATGTGGTGATGTTCCCGAGTGATGTGGTGGTGTCCCCGGGTGTTGTGGTGGTGTCCCCGAGTAATGTGGTGGTGTCTCAGAGTGATGTGGTTGTGTCCCTGAGTGATGTGGTGATGCCCCTGAGTGGTGCCCCTGAGTGATGTGGTGGTGCCCCTGAGTGATGTGGTGGTGTCCCTGAGTGATGTGGTGGTGTCCCCGAGTGAAGTGGTGGTGTCCCCGAGTGATGTGGTGGTGTCCCCGAGAGATGTGGTGGTGCCCCCGAGTGATGTGGTGGTGTCCCCGAGTGATGTGGTGGTGTCCCCGAGTGATGTGGGGGTGTCCCCGAGTGATGTGGTGATGTTCCCGAGTGATGTGGTGGTGTCCCCGGGTGTTGTGGTGGTGTCCCCGAGTAATGTGGTGGTGTCTCAGAGTGATGTGGTTGTGTCCCTGAGTGATGTGGTGATGCCCCTGAGTGGTGCCCCTGAGTGATGTGGTGGTGCCCCTGAGTGATGTGGTGGTGTCCCTGAGTGATGTGGTGGTGTTCCTCAGTGATGTGGTGGTGTCCCTGAGTGATGTGGTGGTGTCCTCGAGTGATGTGGTGGTGTCCTCGAGTGATGTGGTGGTGTCCATGAGTGATGTGGTGGTGCCCCTGAGTGGTGCCCCTGAGTGATGTGGTGGTGACCCTGAGTGATGTGGTTGTGTCCCTGAGTGATGTATTGGTGTCCCTGAGTGATGTGGTGGTGTTTCTAAATGATGTGGTGGTGTCCTTGAGTGATGTGGTGGTGTCCCTGAGTGATGTAGTGGTGTCCCTGAGTCATGTAGTGGTGCCCCTGAGTGATGTGGATGTGCCCCTGATTGATGTAGAGGTGCCCCTGAGTGATGTAGAGGTGCCCCTGAGTGATGTGGTGGTGCCCCTGAGTGATGTGGTTGTGTCCCCGAGTGATTTGGTGGTGTCCCCGAGTGATTTGGTGGTGTCCCCGAGTGATGTGGTGGTGTCCCTGAGTGATGTGGTGGTGTCCCTGAGTGATGTGGTGGTGTTTCTGAGTGATGTGGTGGTGTCCCTGAGTGATGTGGTGGTGTCCCTGAGTGATGTGGTGGTGTCCCTGAGTGATGTGGTGGTGTCCTTGAGTGATGTGGTGGTGTCCCTGAGTGATGTAGTGGTGTCCCTGAGTGATGTAGTGGTGTCCCTGAGTGATGTAGTGGTGCCCCTGAGTGATGTGGATGTGCCCCTGAGTGATGTAGAGGTGCCCCTGAGTGATGTAGAGGTGCCCCTGAGTGATGTGGTGGTGCCCCTGAGTGATGTGGTGGTGTCCCCGAGTGATGTGGTGGTGTCCCGAGTGATGTGGTGGTGTCCCGAGTTAAGTGGTGGTGTCCCGAGTGATGTGGTGGTGACCTGAGTGATGTGGTGGTGTCCCCGAGTGAAGTGGTGGTGTCCCCGAGTGATGTGGTGGTGTCCCCGAGTGATGTGGTGGTGCCCCTGAGTGATGTGGTGGTGTCCCTGAGTGATGTGGTGGTGTCCCGAGTGATGTGGTGGTGTCCTCAGTGATGTGGTGGTGACCTGAGTGATGTGGTGGTGTCCCCGAGTGAAGTGGTGGTGTCCCCGAGTGATGTGGTGGTGTCCCCAAGTGATGTGGTGGTGCCCCTGAGTGATGTGGTGGTGTCCCTGAGTGATTTGGTGGTGTCCCCGAGTGATGTGGTGGTGCCCCTGAGTGGTGCCCCTGAGTGATGTGGTGGTGCCGCTGAGTGATGTGCTGGTGTCCCTGAATGATGTGGTGGTGTCCCCGAGTGATGTGGTGGTGTCCCTGAGTGATGTGGTGGTGTCCCTGAGTGATTTGGTGGTTTCCCGAGTGATGTGGTGGTGTCCCTGAGTGATGTGGTGGTGTCTCCGAGTGATGTGATGGTGTCCCCGAGTGATGTGGTGGTGTCCCCGAGTGATGTGGTGGTGTCTCCGAGTGATGTGATGGTGTCCCAGAGTGATGTGGTTGTGTCCCTGAGTGATGTGGTGATGCCCCTGAGTGGTGCCCCTGAGTGATGTGGTGGTGCCCCTGAGTGTTGTGGTGGGGCCCCTGAGTGATGTGGTGGTGCCCCTGAGTGATGTGGTGGTGCCCCTGAGTGATGTGGTGGTGCCCCTGAGTGATGTGGTGGTGTTCCTTAGTGATGTGGTGGTGTTCCTAAGTGATGAGGTGGTGTCTCTGAGTGATGTGGTAGTGCCCCTGAGTGATGTGGTGGTGCCCCTGAGTGATGTGGTTGTGTCCCTGAGTGATGTGGTGATGCCTCAGAGTGGTGCTCCTGAGTGATGTGGTGGTGCCGCTGAGTGATGTGGTGGTGTCCCCGAGAGAAGTGGTGGTGTCCCTGAGTGATGTGGTGGTGTCCCCGAGTGATGTGGTGGTCCCCCTGAGTGGTGCCCCTGAGTGATGTGGTGGTGCCCCTGAGTGATGTGGTGATGCCCCTGAGTGATGTTATGGTGTCCCTGAGTGATGTGGTGGTGTCCCAGAGTGATGTGGTGGTGCCCCCGAGTGGTGCCCCTGAGTGATGTGGTGGTGCCCCTGAGTGATGTGGTGGTGCCCCTGAGTGATGTGGTGGTGTCCCAGAGTTATGTGGTGGTGTCCCTGAGTGATGTGTTGGTGCCCCTGAGTGATGTGGTGGTGCCCCTGAGTGATGTGGTGGTGCCCCTGAGTGATGTTATGGTGTCCCTGAGTGATGTGGTGGTGCCCCTGAGTGATGTGGTGGTGCCCCTGAGTGATGTGGTGGTGCCCCTGAGTGATGTGGTGGTGCCCCTGAGTGATGTTATGGTGTCCCTGAGTGATGTGGTGGTGCCCCTGAGTGATGTGGTAGTGCCCCTGAGTGATGTGGTGATGCCCCAGAGTGGTGCTCCTGAGTGATGTGGTGGTGTCCCTGAGTGGTGTGGTGGTGTTCCTGAGTGATGTGGTGGTGTCCTCGAGTGATGTGGTGGTGTCCCTGAGTGATGTGGTGGTGCCCCTGAGTGGTGCCCCTGAGTGATGTGGTGGTGACCCTGAGTGATGTGGTTGTGTCCCTGAGTGATGTAGTGGTGTCCCTGCGTGATGTGGTGGTGTCCCTGAGTGATGTGGTGGTGTCCCTGAGTGATTGGTGGTGTTTCTGAGTGATGTGGTGGTGTCCTTGAGTGATGTGGTGGTGTCCCTGAGTGATGTAGTGGTGCCCCTGAGTGATGTGGATGTGCCCCTGAGTGATGTGGATGTGCCCCTGAGTGATGTAGAGGTGCCCCTGAGTGATGTAGAGGTGCCCCTGAGTGATGTAGAGGTGCCCCTGAGTGATGTGGTGGTGTCCCTGAGTGATGTGGTGGTGTCCCTGAGTGATGTGGTGGTGTCCCTGAGTGATGTGGTGGTGTCCCTGAGTGATGTGGTGGGGTTTCTGAGTGATGTGGTGGTGTCCCTGAGTGATGTGGTGGTGTTTCCGAGTGATGTGGTGGTGTCCTTGAGTGATGTAGTGGTGTCCCTGAGTGATGAAGTGGTGCCCCTGAGTGATGTGGATGTGCCCCTGAGTGATGTAGAGGTGCCCCTGGGTGATGTAGAGGTGCCCCTGAGTGATGTGGTGGTGCCCCTGAGTGATGTGGTGGTGCCCCTGAGTGATGTGGTGGTGCCCCTGAGTGATGTGGTGGTGTTCCTGAGTGATGTGGTGGTGTCCCTGAGTGATGTGGTGATGCCCCTGAGTGGTGCCCCTGAGTGATGTGGTGGTGCCCCTGAGTGATGTGGTGGTGTCCCTGAGTGATGTGGTGGTGTCCCCGAGTGAAGTGGTGGTGTCCCCGAGTGATGTGGTGGTGTCCCCGAGAGATGTGGTGGTGCCCCCGAGTGATGTGGTGGTGTCCCCGAGTGATGTGGGGGTGTCCCCGAGTGATGTGGTGATGTTCCCGAGTGATGTGGTGGTGTCCCCGGGTGTTGTGGTGGTGTCCCCGAGTAATGTGGTGGTGTCTCAGAGTGATGTGGTTGTGTCCCTGAGTGATGTGGTGATGCCCCTGAGTGGTGCCCCTGAGTGATGTGGTGGTGCCCCTGAGTGATGTGGTGGTGTCCCTGAGTGATGTGGTGGTGCCCCTGAGTGATGTGGTGGTGTCCCTGAGTGATGTGGTGGTGTTCCTCAGTGATGTGGTGGTGTTCCTCAGTGATGTGGTGGTGTTCCTGAGTGATGTGGTGGTGTCCCTGAGTGATGTGGTGGTGTGTCTGAGTGATGTTGTAGTGCCCCTGAGTGCTGTGGTGGTGCCGCTGTGTGATTTGGTGGTGTTCCTGAGTGATGTGGTGGTGTTCCTGAGTAATGTGGTGGTGTCCCAGAGTTATGTGGTTGTGTCCCTGAGTGATGTGGTGGTGCCCTCGAGTGATGTGGTGGTGCCCCAGAGTGGTGCCCCTGAGTGATGTGGTGGTGTCCTCGAGTGATGTGGTGGTGCCCCTGAGTGATGTGGTGGTGCCGCTGAGTGATGTGGTGGTTTCCCCGAGAGAAGTGGTGGTGTCCCTGAGTGAAGTGGTGGTGTCCCTGAGTGATGTGGTGGTGCCCTTGAGTGGTGCCCCTGAGTGATGTGGTGGTGCCCCCGAGTGATGTGGTGGTGCCCCTGAGTGATGTGGTGGTGTCCTCGAGTGATGTGGTGGTGTCCCCAAGTGATGTGGTTGTGTCCCCAAGTGATGTGGTGGTGCCCCTGAGTGATGTGGTGGTGTCCTCGAGTGATGTGGTGGTGTCCCCAAGTGATGTGGTTGTGTCCCCAAGTGATGTGGTGGTGCCCCCGAGTGATGTGGTGGTATCCTCCAGTGATGTGGTGGTGTCCCCGAGTGATGTGGTGGTGTCCTCGAGTGATGTGGTTGTGCCCCTGAGTGATGTGGTGGTGCCGCTGAGTGATGTGGTGGTTTCCCCGAGAGAAGTGGTGGTTTCCCCGAGAGAAGTGGTGGTGTCCCTGAGTGAAGTGGTGGTGTCCCTGAGTGATGTGGTGGTGCCCTTGAGTGGTGCCCCTGAGTGATGTGGTGGTGCCCCCGAGTGATGTGGTGGTGCCCCTGAGTGATGTGGTGGTGTCCTCGAGTGATGTGGTGGTGTCCCCAAGTGATGTGGTTGTGTCCCCAAGTGATGTGGTGGTGCCCCTGAGTGATGTGGTGGTGTCCTCGAGTGATGTGGTGGTGTCCCCAAGTGATGTGGTTGTGTCCCCAAGTGATGTGGTGGTGCCCCTGAGTGATGTGGTGGTATCCTCCAGTGATGTGGTGGTGTCCCCGAGTGATGTGGTGGTGTCCCCGAGTGATGTGGTTGTGTCCGCAAGTGATGTGGTGGTGCCCCTGAGTGATGTGGTGGTGCCCCTGAGTGATTTGGTGGTGTCCCTGAGTGTTGTGGTGGTGTCCCTGAGTGATGTGGTGGTGCTCCTGAGTGATGGGGTGGTGCCCCTGAGTGATGTGGTGGTGCCCCTGAGTGATGTGGTGGTGCCCCTGAGTGATGTGGTGGTGCCCCTGAGTGATGTTGCGGTGCCCCTGAGTGATGTGGTGGTGTCCCCGAGTGATTTGGTGGTGTCCCCGAGTGATTTGGTGGTGTCCCCGAGTGATTTGGTGGTGTCCCCGAGTGATGTGGTGGTGTCCCTGAGTAATGTGGCGGTGTCCCTGAGTGATGTGGTGGTGTCCCCGAGTCCCTGAGTGATGTGATGGTGCCCCTGAGTGATTTGGAGGTGTCCCTGAGTGATGTGGTGGTGCACCTGAGTGATGTGGTGGTGTCCCTAAGTGATGTGGAGGTTTTCCTGAGTGATGTGGTGGTTTTCCTGAGTGATGTGGTGGTTTTCCTGAGTTATGTTATGTTATGTTATGTTAAAAATTCTTATACCGCGCACGTTCACCGAACGGTTTCTTGGCGCTCAAACAAATAGGCGGTCACGGGCAGGAGTATCATTCATATGCTGCTGTGAAAAGGAACGTCTTCAGTGTCCTACGAAAGCTTTCGTAGGGAAAGAGATGCCGAAAAGAGGAAGGGAGAGAGTTCCAAAAAGTGGGGGCTAAGAAAGCAAAACGAAGACCGCCGTGTTTCTTGTGATGAATTTGGGGGATACACAAGAGATTATCAGCAGAGGAACGTAGGGTGCGAATTGGTATATATTGCTTGAGGGTGGATGAGATGAATGCGGGTGCAAGATTGTGAAGGGCTTTAAAGATAGTGCATCCAAGTTTAAAGGTGCAGCGTTTGGCCACCGGGAGCCAATGAAGACTCCGAAGTAGAGGTGAAACGTGCTGGTGCTTAGGCTGATGAAATACTAGGCGGGCGGCCTGATTTTGGATCAGCTGTAGCCTCTGGAGTTGATAAGAGGGAATCCCTACGTATAGGATGTTAGCAAAGTCAATCCTAGAGATGACAAGAGCAAGGATGACTAAGATGAGGGCATCTCTAGTGAGGAATCTACAGATCTTGCGTATCCTGCGCAGATGGAAGAAGCAGGACGATGTTACCGCCGAGATCTGAGCCTTCATAGATAACTCTCCAGAAATGACAACGCCGAGGCTTTTCACAGTATTGACCGGACGAGGGGGGACCCCGAGTGCTTGGGGCCAGAAGCTGTCGTTCCAGGGATTGGCCGGCCCGCCCACCAGCACAAGTTCGGTCTTTGTGGGATTTAGCTTGAGCTGGCTTTGAGCCATCCAGACGGAGATGCCTAGCATAGTAGTCTGTGAGGGAGGAGAGGGAGGAATCAATAGGGAAGATCAACTGCAGATCGTCTGCGTAATTATAGATTGTAGCAGGGGACTTGCGAAGGGAAACCATAAGGGGCTGCATATATAAATTAAACAAGAGGGGGGATAATGCAGAGCCCTGGGGGACGCTACAGGAGAGGGAGAAAGAGGAGGCACAGAAAGTAGAGAGTTGAACAGCTTGAGAACGCTTGTCCAAGAAGGAACTGATCCAGTCCAGGGCCACGCCCTGGATGCCGGCATTTCTGACACGGTTGATCAGTATAGAGTGATCGATCGAGTGATGTGGTGGTGTCCCTGAGTGATGTGGAGGTGCCCCTGAGTGATGTAGAGGTGCCCCTGAGTGATGTGGTGGTGCCCCTGAGTGATGTGGTGGTGTTCCCGATTGATGTGGTGGTGTCCCCAAGTGATGTGGTGGTGTTCCCGAGTGATGGGTGGTGTCCCAGAGTGATGTGGTGGTGTTCCCGATTGATGTGGTGGTGTCCCCAAGTGATGTGGTGGTGTCCCCGGGTGATGTGGTGGTGTCCCAGAGTGATGTGGTGGTGTCCCAGAGTGATGTGGTTGTGTTCCTGAGTGATGTGGTGATGCCCCTGAGTGGTGCCCCTGAGTGATGTGGTGGTGCCCCTGAGTGATGTGGTGGTGCCCCTGAGTGATGTGGCGGTGTCCCTGAGTTATGTGGCGGTGTCCCTGAGTTATGTGATGGTGTCCCTGAGTGATGTGTTGGTGTTCCTCGGTGATGTGGTGGTGTTCCTGAGTGATGCGGTGGTGTCCCTGAGTGATGTGGTGGTGTCTCTGAGTGATGTGGTAGTGCCCCTGAGTGATGTGGTAGTGCCCCTAAGTGATGTGGTGGTGCCCCTGAGTGATGTGGTGGTGTTCCTGAGTGATGTGGTGGTGTCCCTGAGTGATGTGGTGATGCCCCTGAGTGGTGCCCCTGAGTGATGTGGTGGTGCCCCTGAGTGATGTGGTGGTGTCCCTGAGTGATGTGGTGGTGTCCCCGAGTGAAGTGGTGGTGTCCCCGAGTGATGTGGTGGTGTCCCCGAGAGATGTGGTGGTGCCCCCGAGTGATGTGGTGGTGTCCCCGAGTGATGTGGGGGTGTCCCCGAGTGATGTGGTGATGTTCCCGAGTGATGTGGTGGTGTCCCCGGGTGTTGTGGTGGTGTCCCCGAGTAATGTGGTGGTGTCTCAGAGTGATGTGGTTGTGTCCCTGAGTGATGTGGTGATGCCCCTGAGTGGTGCCCCTGAGTGATGTGGTGGTGCCCCTGAGTGATGTGGTGGTGTCCCTGAGTGATGTGGTGGTGCCCCTGAGTGATGTGGTGGTGTCCCTGAGTGATGTGGTGGTGTTCCTCAGTGATGTGGTGGTGTTCCTCAGTGATGTGGTGGTGTTCCTGAGTGATGTGGTGGTGTCCCTGAGTGATGTGGTGGTGTGTCTGAGTGATGTTGTAGTGCCCCTGAGTGCTGTGGTGGTGCCGCTGAGTGATTTGGTGGTGTTCCTGAGTGATGTGGTGGTGTTCCTGAGTAATGTGGTGGTGTCCCAGAGTTATGTGGTTGTGTCCCTGAGTGATGTGGTGGTGCCCTCGAGTGATGTGGTGGTGCCCCAGAGTGGTGCCCCTGAGTGATGTGGTGGTGTCCTCGAGTGATGTGGTGGTGCCCCTGAGTGATGTGGTGGTGCCGCTGAGTGATGTGGTGGTTTCCCCGAGAGAAGTGGTGGTGTCCCTGAGTGAAGTGGTGGTGTCCCTGAGTGATGTGGTGGTGCCCTTGAGTGGTGCCCCTGAGTGATGTGGTGGTGCCCCCGAGTGATGTGGTGGTGCCCCTGAGTGATGTGGTGGTGTCCTCGAGTGATGTGGTGGTGTCCCCAAGTGATGTGGTTGTGTCCCCAAGTGATGTGGTGGTGCCCCTGAGTGATGTGGTGGTGTCCTCGAGTGATGTGGTGGTGTCCCCAAGTGATGTGGTTGTGTCCCCAAGTGATGTGGTGGTGCCCCCGAGTGATGTGGTGGTATCCTCCAGTGATGTGGTGGTGTCCCCGAGTGATGTGGTGGTGTCCTCGAGTAATGTGGTTGTGCCCCTGAGTGATGTGGTGGTGCCGCTGAGTGATGTGGTGGTTTCCCCGAGAGAAGTGGTGGTTTCCCCGAGAGAAGTGGTGGTGTCCCTGAGTGAAGTGGTGGTGTCCCTGAGTGATGTGGTGGTGCCCTTGAGTGGTGCCCCTGAGTGATGTGGTGGTGCCCCCGAGTGATGTGGTGGTGCCCCTGAGTGATGTGGTGGTGTCCTCGAGTGATGTGGTGGTGTCCCCAAGTGATGTGGTTGTGTCCCCAAGTGATGTGGTGGTGCCCCTGAGTGATGTGGTGGTGTCCTCGAGTGATGTGGTGGTGTCCCCAAGTGATGTGGTTGTGTCCCCAAGTGATGTGGTGGTGCCCCCGAGTGATGTGGTGGTATCCTCCAGTGATGTGGTGGTGTCCCCGAGTGATGTGGTGGTTTCCCCGAGTGATGTGGTTGTGTCCGCAAGTGATGTGGTGGTGCCCCTGAGTGATGTGGTGGTGCCCCTGAGTGATTTGGTGGTGTCCCTGAGTGTTGTGGTGGTGTCCCTGAGTGATGTGGTGGTGCTCCTGAGTGATGGGGTGGTGCCCCTGAGTGATGTGGTGGTGCCCCTGAGTGATGTGGTGGTGCCCCTGAGTGATGTGGTGGTGCCCCTGAGTGATGTTGCGGTGCCCCTGAGTGATGTGGTGGTGTCCCCGAGTGATTTGGTGGTGTCCCCGAGTGATTTGGTGGTGTCCCCGAGTGATTTGGTGGTGTCCCCGAGTGATGTGGTGGTGTCCCTGAGTAATGTGGCGGTGTCCCTGAGTGATGTGGTGGTGTCCCCGAGTCCCTGAGTGATGTGATGGTGCCCCTGAGTGATTTGGAGGTGTCCCTGAGTGATGTGGTGGTGCACCTGAGTGATGTGGTGGTGTCCCTAAGTGATGTGGAGGTTTTCCTGAGTGATGTGGTGGTTTTCCTGAGTGATGTGGTGGTTTTCCTGAGTTATGTTATGTTATGTTATGTTAAAAATTCTTATACCGCGCACGTTCACCGAACGGTTTCTTGGCGCTCAAACAAATAGGCGGTCACGGGCAGGAGTATCATTCATATGCTGCTGTGAAAAGGAACGTCTTCAGTGTCCTACGAAAGCTTTCGTAGGGAAAGAGATGCCGAAAAGAGGAAGGGAGAGAGTTCCAAAAAGTGGGGGCTAAGAAAGCAAAACGAAGACCGCCGTGTTTCTTGTGATGAATTTGGGGGATACACAAGAGATTATCAGCAGAGGAACGTAGGGTGCGAATTGGTATATATTGCTTGAGGGTGGATGAGATGAATGCGGGTGCAAGATTGTGAAGGGCTTTAAAGATAGTGCATCCAAGTTTAAAGGTGCAGCGTTTGGCCACCGGGAGCCAATGAAGACTCCGAAGTAGAGGTGAAACGTGCTGGTGCTTAGGCTGATGAAATACTAGGCGGGCGGCCTGATTTTGGATCAGCTGTAGCCTCTGGAGTTGATAAGAGGGAATCCCTACGTATAGGATGTTAGCAAAGTCAATCCTAGAGATGACAAGAGCAAGGATGACTAAGATGAGGGCATCTCTAGTGAGGAATCTACAGATCTTGCGTATCCTGCGCAGATGGAAGAAGCAGGACGATGTTACCGCCGAGATCTGAGCCTTCATAGATAACTCTCCAGAAATGACAACGCCAAGGCTTTTCACAGTATTGACCGGACGAGGGGGGACCCCGAGTGCTTGGGGCCAGAAGCTGTCGTTCCAGGGATTGGCCGGCCCGCCCACCAGCACAAGTTCGGTCTTTGTGGGATTTAGCTTGAGCTGGCTTTGAGCCATCCAGACGGAGATGCCTAGCATAGTAGTCTGTGAGGGAGGAGAGGGAGGAATCAATAGGGAAGATCAACTGCAGATCGTCTGCGTAATTATAGATTGTAGCAGGGGACTTGCGAAGGGAAACCATAAGGGGCTGCATATATAAATTAAACAAGAGGGGGGATAATGCAGAGCCCTGGGGGACGCTACAGGAGAGGGAGAAAGAGGAGGCACAGAAAGTAGAGAGTTGAACAGCTTGAGAACGCTTGTCCAAGAAGGAACTGATCCAGTCCAGGGCCACGCCCTGGATGCCGGCATTTCTGACACGGTTGATCAGTATAGAGTGATCGATCGAGTGATGTGGTGGTGTCCCTGAGTGATGTGGAGGTGCCCCTGAGTGATGTAGAGGTGCCCCTGAGTGATGTGGTGGTGCCCCTGAGTGATGTGGTGGTGTTCCCGATTGATGTGGTGGTGTCCCCAAGTGATGTGGTGGTGTTCCCGAGTGATGGGTGGTGTCCCAGAGTGATGTGGTGGTGTTCCCGATTGATGTGGTGGTGTCCCCAAGTGATGTGGTGGTGTCCCCGGGTGATGTGGTGGTGTCCCAGAGTGATGTGGTGGTGTCCCAGAGTGATGTGGTTGTGTTCCTGAGTGATGTGGTGATGCCCCTGAGTGGTGCCCCTGAGTGATGTGGTGGTGCCCCTGAGTGATGTGGTGGTGCCCCTGAGTGATGTGGCGGTGTCCCTGAGTTATGTGGCGGTGTCCCTGAGTTATGTGATGGTGTCCCTGAGTGATGTGTTGGTGTTCCTCGGTGATGTGGTGGTGTTCCTGAGTGATGCGGTGGTGTCCCTGAGTGATGTGGTGGTGTCTCTGAGTGATGTGGTAGTGCCCCTGAGTGATGTGGTAGTGCCCCTAAGTGATGTGGTGGTGCCCCTGAGTGATGTGGTGGTGTTCCTGAGTGATGTGGTGGTGTCCCAGAGTTATGTGGTTGTGTCCCTGAGTTATGTGGTGGTGTCCCTGAGTGATGTGGTGGTGTTCCTCAGTGATGTGGTGGTGCCCCTGAGTGATGTTATTGTGTCCCTGAGTGATGTGGTGGTGTCCCCGAGTGATGTGGTGGTGCCCCTGAGTGGAGCCCGTGAGTGACGTGGTGGTGCCCCTGAGTGACGTGGTGGTGGCCCTGAGTTATGTGGTGGTGTCCCTGAGTGATGTGGTGGTGTTCCTCAGTGATGTGGTGGTGTTCCTGAGGGATGTGGTGGTGTCCCTGAGTGATGTGGTGGTGCTCCTGAGTGATGTGGTGGTTTTCCTGAGTGATGTGGTGGTGTCCCTGAGTGATGTGGAGGTGCCCTTGAGTGATGTGGTGGTGTCCCTGAGTGATGTGGTGGTGTCCCCGAGTGATGTGGTGGTGCCCCTGAGTGCTGCCCCTGAGTGATGTGGTTGTGTCCCTGAGTGATGTGGTGATGCCCCTGAGTGATGTGGTGGGGTCCCCGAGTGATGTGGTGGTGTCCCCGAGTGATGTGGTGGTGTCCCTGAGTGAAGTGGTGATGCCCCAGTGTGGTGCCCCTGAGTGATGTGGTGGTGCCGCTGAGTGATGTAGTGGTGTCCCTTAGTGATGTGGTGGTATTCCTGAGTGATATGGTGGTGTTCCTGAGTGATGTGGTGGTGTCCCTAAGTGATGTGGTGGTGTCCCTGAGTGATGTGGTGGTGCCCCTGAGTGATGTGGTGGTGTTCCTGAGTGATGTGGTGGTGTCCCAGAGTGATGTGGTGGTGTCCCAGAGTGATGTGGTTGTGTCCCTGAGTGATGTGGTGGTGCCCCTGAGTGGTGCCCCTGAGTGATGTGGTGGTGCCCCTGAGTGATGTGGTTGTGTCCCTGAGTGATGTGGTGATGCCCCTGAGTGGTGCCTCTGAGTGATGTGGTGGTGTCCCTGAGTGATGTGGTGGTGTCCCTGAGTGATGTGGTGGTGTCCCTGAGTGATGTGGTGGTGTTCCTGATTGATGTGGTGGTGTCCCTGAATGATGTGGTGGTGCCCCTGAGTGATGTGGTGGTGCCCCTGAGTGATGTGGTGGTACCCCTGGGTGATGTGGTGGTGCCCCTGGGTGATGTGGTGGTGCCCCTGAGTGATGTGGTGGTGTTCCTGAGTGATGTGGTGGTGTCCCAGAGTGATGTGGTGGTGCCCCTGAGTGATGTGGTGGTGTCCCCGATTGATGTTATGGTGTCCCTGAGAGATATGGTGGTGCCCTTGAATGATGTGGTGTTGTCCCCGAGTGATGTGGTGGTGTCCCTGAGTGATGTGGTGGTGTCCTAGAGTGATGTGGTGGTGCCCCTGAGTGGTGCCCCTGAGTGATGTGGTGCTGGCCCTGAGTGATGTGGTTGTGTCCCTGAGTGATGTGGTGATGCCCCTGAGTGGTGCCCCTGATTGATGTGGTGGTGCCGCTGAGTGATGAGGTTGTGTCCCTGAGTCATGTGGTGGTGCCCCTGAGTGATGTGGTGGTGCTCCTGAGTGATGTGGTGGTTTTCCTGAGTGATGTGGTGGTGTCCCTGAGTGATGTGGTGGTGTCCCTGAGTGATGTGGTGGTGTCCCCGAGTGATGTGGTGGTGCCCCTGAGTGCTGCCCCTGAGTGATGTGGTTGTGTCCCTGAGTGATGTGGTGATGCCCATGAGTGATGTGGTGGGGTCCCCGAGTGATGTGGTGGTGTCCCCGAGTGATGTGGTGGTGTCCCAGAGTGATGTGGTGGTGGCCCAGAGTGATGTGGTGGTGCCCCTGAGTGATGTGGTGGTGTCCCCGAGTGATGTGGTGATGTCCCCGAGTGATGGGTGGTGTCCCCGAGTGATGTGGTGGTGTCCCCGAGTGATGTGGTGGTGTCCCTGAGTGATGTGGTGGTGCCCCTGAGTGATGTTATGGTGTCCCTGAGTGATGTGGTTGTTTCCCTGAGTGATGTGGTGATGCCCCTGAGTGATGTGGTGGTGTCCCCGAGTGATGTGGTGGTGTCCCCGAGTGATGTGGTGATGTCCCCTAGTGATGTGGTGGTGTCCCCGAGTGATATGGTGGTGTCCCCGAGTAATGTGGTGGTGCCCCTGAGTGATGTTATGGTGTCCCTGAGTGATGTGGTGGTGTCCCCGAGTGATGTGGTGGTGCCCCTGAGTGGTGCCCGTGAGTGATGTGGTGGTGCCCCTGAGTGATGTGGTTGTGTCCCTGAGTTATGTGGTGGTGTCCCTGAGTGATGTGGTGGTGTCCCTGAGTGATGTGGTGGTGTTCCTCAGTGATGTGGTGGTGCCCCTGAGTGATGTTATTGTGTCCCTGAGTGATGTGGTGGTGTCCCCGAGTGATGTGGTGGTGCCCCTGAGTGGTGCCCATGAGTGATGTGGTGGTGCCCCTGAGTGGTGCCCGTGAGTGATGTGGTGGTGCCCCTGAGTGATGTGGTGGTGTTCCTCAGTGATGTGGTGGTGTTCCTGAGGGATGTGGTGGTGTCCCTGAGTGATGTGGTAGTGCCCCTGAGTGAAGTGGTGATGCCCCAGTGTGGTGCCCCTGAGTGATGTGGTGGTGCCGCTGAGTGATGTGGTGGTGTCCCTTAGTGATGTGGTGGTATTCCTGAGTGATGTGGTGGTGTTCCTGAGTGATGTGGTGGTGTTCCTGAGTGATGTGGTGGTGTCCCTGAGTGATGTGGTGGTGTCCCTGAGTGATGTGGTGGTGCCCCTGAGTGATGTGGTGGTGTTCCTGAGTGATGTGGTGGTGTCCCAGAGTGATGTGGTTGTGTCCCTGAGTGATGTGGTGGTGCCCCTGAGTGGTGCCCCTGAGTGATGTGGTGGTGCCCCTGAGTGATGTGGTGGTGCCCCTGAGTGATGTGGTGGTGCCCCTGAGTGATGTGGTTGTGTCCCTGAGTGATGTGGTGATGCTCCTGAGTGGTGCCTCTAAGTGATGTGATGGTGCCGCTGAGTGATGTGGTGGTGTTCCTGAGTGATGTGGTGGTGTTCCTGATTGATGTGGTGGTGTCCCTGAATGATGTGGTGGTGCCTCTGAGTGATGTGGTGGTGCCCCTGAGTGATGTGGTGGTGCCCCTGGGTGATGTGGTGGTGCCCCTGAGTGATGTGGTGGTGTTCCTGAGTGATGTGGTGGTGTTCCCGAGTGATGTTATGGTGTCCCTGAGTGATATGGTGGTGCCCTTGAGTGATATGGTGGTGCCCTTGAGTGATGTGGTGGTGTCCCCGAGTGATGTTATGGTGTCCCTGAGTGATATGGTGGTGCCCTTGAGTGATGTGGTGTTGTCCCCGAGTGATGTGGTGGTGTCCCTGAGTGATGTGGTGGTGTCCTAGAGTGATGTGGTGGTGCCCCTGAGTGGTGCCCCAGAGTGATGTGGTGCTGGCCCTGAGTGTTGTGGTTGTGTCCCTGAGTGATGTGGTGATGCCCCTGAGTGGTGCCCCTGATTGATGTGGTGGTGCCGCTGAGTGATGAGGTTGTGTCCCTGAGTGATGTGGAGGTGCCCTTGAGTGATATGGTGGTGGCCCTGAGTGATGTGGTGGTGTCCCCGAGTGATGTGGTGGTTCCCCTGAGTGCTGCCCCTGAGTGATGTGGTTGTGTCCCTGAGTGATGTGGTGATGCCCCTGAGTGATGTGGTGGGGTCCCCGAGTGATGTGGTGGTGTCCCCGAGTGATGTGGTGGTGTCCTAGAGTGATGTGGTGGTGTCCTAGAGTAATGTGGTGGTGACCCAGAGTGATGTGGTGGTGCCCCTGAGTGATGTGGTGGTGTCCCAGAGTGATGTGGTGATGTCCCCGAGTGATGTGGTGGTGTCCCCGAGTGATGTGGTGGTGTCCCTGAGTGATGTGGTGGTGTCCCTGAGTGATGTGGTGGTGCCCCTGAGTGATGTGGTGGTGCCCCTGAGTGATGTGGTGGTGCCCCTGAGTGATGTGGTGGTGCCCCTGGGTGATGTGGTGGTGCCCCCGAGTGATGTGGTGGTGCCCCTGGGTGATGTGGTGGTGCCCCCGAGTGATGTGGTGGTGATCCTGAGTGATGTGGCGGTGTCCCTGAGTGATGTGGCGGTGTCCCTGAGTGATGTGGCGGTGTCCCTGAGAGATGTGGCGGTGTCCCTGAGTGATGTGATGGTGTCCCTGAGTGATGTGGTGGTGCCCCTGAGTGGTGCCCCTGAGTGATGTGGTTGTGCCCCTGAGTGATGTGGTTGTGCCCCTGAGTGATGTGGTGGTGTCCCTGAGTGATGTGGTGGTGTCCCTGAGTGATGTGGTGGTGTCCCTGAGTGATGTGGTGGTGTCCCTGAGTGATGTGGTTGTGCTCCTGAGTGATGTGGTGGTGTCCCTGAGTGATGTGGCGGTGTTCCTGAGTGATGTGGTTGTGTCCCTGAGTGATGTGGTTGTGTCCCTGAGTGATGTGGTGGTGCCCCTGAGTGATGTGGTGGTGCCCCTGAGTTATGTGGTGGTGCCCTTGAGTGATGTGGCGGTGCCCCTGAGTAATGTGGTGGTGTCCCTGAGTGATGTGGTGGTGTCCCGGAGTGATGTGGTGGTGTCCCTTGAGTGATGTTGTGGTGTCCCCGAGTGATGTGGTGGTGTCCCCTGAGTGATGTGGTGGTGTCCCAGAGTGATGTGGTAGTGTCCCAGAGTGATGTGGTGGTGTCCCCGATTGATGTGGTGGTGTCCCCGAGTGATGTGGTGGTGTCCCCGAGTGATGTGGTGGTGCCCCTGAGTGATGTGGCGGTGTCCCTGAGTGATGTGGTGGTGTCCTCGAGTGATGTGGTGGTGTCCTCGAGTGATTTGGTTGTGTCCCCGAATGATGTGGTGGTGTCCCCTGGTGTCCCAGAGTGATGTGGTGGTGTCCTTGAGTGATGTGGCGGTGTCCCCGAGTGATTTGGTGGTGTCCCCGAGTGATTTGGTGGTGTCCCCGAGTGATGTGGTGGTGCCCCTGAGTAATGTGGTGGTGCCCCTGAGTGATGTGGTGGTGCCCCTGAGTGATGTGGTGGTGTCCCCGAGTGATGTGGTGGTGTGTCTGAGTGATGTGGTGGTGTCCCTGAGTCATGCGGTGGTGCTCCTGTCCTGAGTGATGTGGTGGTGTTCCTGAGTGATGTGGTAGTGTCCCTGAGTGATGTGGTGGTGTTCCTGAGTGATGCAGTGGTGTTCCTGAGTGATGCGGTAGTGTCCCTGAGTGATGTGGTGGTGTTTCTGAGTGATGTGGTGGTGCCCATGAGTGATGTGGTGGTGCCCCTGAGTGATGTGATGGTATGTCTGCGAGATGAAGAGAGGGTGGTAAACTGGATGAGGAAGATGAATGAATAGGAGACAGGAACAGTAAGCGCGGGAGAGGCGAGGGAGAGAGGAAAGAGGAGGAGGGGGGCCGAGATCCAAGATCAGCGAGGGAGGAGGTCGGAGATATGCCAAAATTCATAGGAGCAAAAGCAGCGAGCAACAGAAGTGAGCCTGTATGGAAGAGAAGAGCCAGGGCAAACAATATGAAACAACAAGGATGAAAGCGAGAGAGAGGGGAAGAAACAGAGGTTAGGAGAGAGAGAGAGGTGGATGAAGAACAGACCATGAAAACAAGTAAATAAAGGCTCACGAGAGCGACGCCAGCAAGTTCGGGAGCGCATTCCTATGAAGTCTGATGGGTGGGGGGCGTGGGAGCCAGGGAGCAGCTTCCTCTCAAGTCTGATGCCGAAGCTCAGACAAATGGTGGTGTGCGAGCCGCTTCCTTTCAAGTCTGATGGGGGGGCGGGGGAGCAAATGGTGAGCGCGCTCTTGGCACACATGCACTGGCCATAATCGGCATTCCAACGCCCTCTGGCAGGCTTTCCTGGAGCCCCTACATAATTCCCGCCAGTGCAATGCGCAAGCGCATTGGCTCAGCGAGACCTAAAAAGCGTTCCCTTTGATCAAAATCTATATCACACCATTCATACCTCTGATATACTCATGCCCACCAAGCATCTTTCCTCACTCTGAATGTATCAAAGCGCTTATATAACCCCAAGTTATACAAAACATATATGTATTTTAATCGATAAAAACTCTTTATGTACAATTCATATAATGACAGTATATTAAAAACACTTAGAAAAACACATACATCAAAAACACAATTCTCAATGATTACCATATCCCTAAAGGAAAATGAACACAGCCAATCTACTTTGCATGTACACGTTAATTTGGATCCATTATAAACAGCAGAGGGCATGAGTCTTGATTCCCTGTCTCTGTATGACTGCTGAATTGTCCAAATTAAACAGAAAAGCTGGGCGTTGACGGGTTTCAGTGGTATATTCTCAATAGAACCACCTTCATCAGGACAAGTAAAGATATTTTCTCCTTAAAATGGCTTTGTACAGTGGTATTTAATCTCACTGGTGCATCTGCACTTCAGTGAGAGGTACTCCCAATTTATTGTGGAGAAAGTGATCCGGCTACTGGGATCTTTTTGATTAAAAAAAGACTATCCACGACATCGAAACAACCTTCTCTTTGCTTCAAAGGTGATATGACTTTACTCCCTAAAGATTTACAGTAGAATATTAAAGTCGAAGTCTATCTCAGTTTGACTCCCCCATGGTATATCTTTGAGGTCTCAAACTTCCTTGTTTCGTTTACTAAACAGAAGCGCGTTTCATCAATCACGTCCTTCTGATAGCGGGATCGTGGTGGATGCAATAGAACCTTTGCAGTGGTTATTTGTAAATCTCTAAATTTGTGGGTGCATGTACTAGAGTATGATTTGGAGGCTTTTTTCAAAATGTCCTCTTTCTTATACATTGGCTTACGTTCGAAAGGCACAAATGTAGCAAAATCCAATTGGTAATAATAAATGTTTTACTATTTGATGCACCCACAAGTCTTCCAATAAAAATAGTACCTCACTTGTGTGGGTAGGCCTAGTGCCTGCAACAGGAAATGGGACGAAATACAACATGGATGCATCACATTTTTCTACTGAAACTGCCCCTTTTTCCAATGAAGGTTGCTCTAGAATTTGGACCCTAGCTCAGCTGGCACCTAGGGAAACCTAGCAAACATGAACTTAAAAAAAAAAAAAAACTAGACACCTAGGGGTATCCAGGGTGGGGTGACTTGCATGGCTCTCACTAGTTTCTTTTTCACCCAGAATATCTTGCAAACTTAAAAAATAGCTTATTAAAAAACACATTTTCCTCACATTTCTGTGATGGAAAGTTATGGGATCTGTGGTGAGCCACAACCTTCCTTCCACCTGGCACTCCCCCAAGTCTCCTGATAAAAATGGTACCACACGGGGCGTGGCTTGGCACCGATCGAGACGGTTACACAAAAGAGGAGCTCCGGGAGCCACAGGAGAAAACAACCCCCTTGTAATCCGCTCAAAACCCATTTCTGAGCGACATAAGTTGTGAGGGAAGAATTGATGCCCCAAGAGGGTAAATAAATTGGAATTCGTCAAATTTCCGGCTGCTAGAAGGCCCTTCAGTGGACGCGGTGAGGAGGGGAATGACGCTGGCCTTGCCTGCTATGGCAGATTGGAGCTACGCACTCAATGACCGTGGCCGCGACGACAGGAGCCGTGTAGTTATTGACGGCACATATCCCTGCTGAACCTGGATATATGCAAAAAGAACAATTGATGGACAGAATGCAGAACAATGTTATACATTCACCCCCAGTACAGAGATCTGGGCCTAAAGCCATAGTTTTTTTGCTCACCATGCCATTCCAGTTAAGACCCAGCCATATGCAAATCAGTCTTGACCCAGTGCCCAGTGGGAACAGTCCAGCCTGAACTGCGAGGCCAGGTCCTCCATGGACTGGAAACAAGCATCCTAGGACCCTTTTCGGGCTTTCAACCCTCATCAGCCAGGATAGCTTTACTCCAGTGGCATGGAGAGCACAGGACCCACATCTGAGCATTCCCGTTCCACTCGGGGCGACACATGCAAAAAAGAACAATTGATGGACAGAATGCCGAACAATGTCATACATTCACCCCAGTATTTGCTCACCATGCCATTCCAGTTTGGACCCAGCCATATGCAAATCAGTCTTGACCCTGTGCCCAATGTGAACAGTCCAGCCCGAACTGCCAGGCCAGGTCCTCCCTGGACAGGAAACAAGCATCCTAGGACCGTTTCAGCCCTCATCAGCCAGGATAGCTTGACTCCAGTGGCATGGAAAGCACAGGACCCATGTCTAGACATACCCGTTCCACTCTGGGTGACAAACGCAAAAAGTGCAATTGATGGACAGAATGCAGAACCATGTCATACATTCACCCCATTACAGAGATCTGGGCCTAAATCCATCATGTTGTTGCTCACCATGCCATTCCAGTTTGGACCCAGCCATATGCAAATCAGTCTTGACCCTGTGCCCAATGGGAACAGTCCAGCCCAAACTGCCAGACCAGGTCCTCCCTGGACTGAAAACAAGCATCCTAGGACCGGTTTCTGGCTTTCAGCCCTCATCAGCCAGGATAGCTTGACTCCAGTGGCATGGAGAGCACGGGCCCACGTCTGGGCATACCCGTCTCACTCGGAGTGACAAAGGCAAAAAGAACAATTGATGGACAGAATGCAAAACAATGTCATACATTCACCCCAGTACAGAGATCTCAGCCTAAATCCATCGTTTTTTGCTCACCATTCCATTCCAGGTTGGACCCAGCCATATGCAAATCAGTCTTGACCCTGTGCCCAATGGGAACAGTCCAACCCGAGCTGCCAGGCCTAAATTGGGGTGGCATGGTGAGCAAAAGAATGATGGATTTAACCCAGATCTCTTGACTGGGGGTGAATGTTTTGATTTGTTCTGCATTCCGTCCATCAATTGTGTATCTTTTGCTCTATTGCCCTAAGTGCGCCAGGTATGCCCAGACGTGGGTCCTGGGCTCACTGTGTCCCCGGAATCAAGCTATCCTGGCTGAAGAGGGGTGAAACCTTGAAACCGGTCCTAGGATGATTGTTTCCGATCCAGGGAGAACCTGGCTTGGCAGTTTGGCCTGGACTGTTCCCATAAGGCACAGGGTCAAGACTGATTTGCATTTGGCCCGGTCTAAACTGGGGTGGCATGATGAGCAATAGAATTATGGATTTAACCCAGATCTCTTGACTAGGGGTGAGTGTTTTGATTTGTTCTGCATTCCGCCCATCAATTGTGTGTCTTTTGCTTTCTTGCCCTAAGTGCGCCAGGTATGCCCAGACGTGGGCCCTGGGATCACTGTGTCACTGGAATCAAGCTATCCTGGCTGAAGAGGGGTGAAACCCCGAAACCGGTCTTAGGATGCTTGTTTCCGGTCCTAGGTGGATCTAGCTTGGCAGTTCGGGCTGGACTGTTCCCATGAGGCACTGGGTCAAGACTGATTTGCATATGGCCAGGTGTCGGAATTCCTTGCAAACCCTTACCCTTATTGAACAGGCTGATCGCATCACCCCATTCTCTTCCCTTCAGCTCCTGGAGTCGGAAGTCTCCCTGCCCGGGGGTGAGATGGCTGGCGGCGCGTATCATTGGCCCTTTAACCTCTTCGATGCTGATGACGGAACCGCTTCGTCATCAGCCGCGGTGGCGCTGTGCTGATGACGGAGCGGTTCCGTCATGGCCCGCCCGACGCACCTAGTTCAAGTTCAAGTTCGGGTATTTGTATAGCGCACTGCTCACCCAGAGGGTCTCAAGGCGCTTGGGTGAGGGGTTCATTATTTGTTGAATAGCCAGGTTTTAAGTTCTTTTCTGAAGGAGATGTGGTTTTGAGTAAGGCGGAGATGAGTGGGGAGTGAGTTCCAAGTCTTGGCAGCAAGGAAGGAGAAGGATCTGCCACCCATGGTGGATTTTCGGATGCGCGGGACAGCGGCGAGGTCTTGATTGGACGAAATTAGTTGGCGGGTGGGCTTGTAGAAGGACAGTCGAGAGTTGAGGCATTCGGGTCCTAGATTGTAGAGGGCCTTGTGTGCGTGGGTGAGGAGGCGGAATGTAATTCTTTTGTTGACGGGAAGCCAGTGGAGGTCTTTTAGGTGTCCGGTGATGTGATCTTGGCGAGGGATGTCTAATATGAGTCTCGCTGATGCGTTTTGGATGCGTTGGAGTTTTTTCTGTAATTTTGCTGAGGTTCCGGCGTATAGTGTGTTACCATAATCCAGTCGTCTCGTGACCAGTGCGTGGGTGACAGTCTTTCTTGTCTCAAGGGGGATCCAACGGAAGATCTTTTTGAGAATGCGAAGTACGTTGAAGCAGGAGGATGAGACTGCTTTGACTTGTCTGGACATCGAGAGAGAGGAGTCTAGGATGAAGCCAAGGTTACGTGCGTTGTCTGTGGGCGTGGGTGCTGTGCCCAGAGCGGAGGGCCACCAAGAGTCGTCCCAGGCAGAGGGGGAAGATCCTAGGATGAGCACCTCCGTTTTGTCTGAGTTGAGTTTTAGACGGCTATGTTTCATCCATTCGGCTACTTCTTTCATGCCTTCGTGAAGATTGGTTTTGGCGGTGTTAGGGTCTTTGGTGAGGGAAAGTATTAGCTGGGTGTCGTCGGCGTACGAGATTATGTTGAGGTTGTGTTGACGCGCGATGGAAGCGAGTGGGCTCATGTAAACATTGAAGAGGGTGGGACTGAGTGAAGAACCTTGTGGTACTCCGCAGATGACTTCAGTGGCTTCAGAGTTGAACGGGGGAAGTCGGACTCTTTGGGTTCTCCAAGTGAGGAATGAGGTGATCCAGTCCAAGGCTTTTCCTTGTATTCCGATGCGTTGTATAAGGGTGCTGTGGCAGACTGTGTCGAAAGCGGCGGAGAGGTCGAGTAGAATGAGGGCTACTGTTTCTCCGTTATCCAGTAGTGCTCGGATGTCGTTAGTCGCTGCAATGAGGGCGGTTTCGGTGCTGTGTTTGGCTCGAAACCCGGATTGAGATGGATCGAGGAATTTGTTGGATTCAAGGAAGGCGGCGAGTTGTTTGTTGACGGCTTTCTCGATGACTTTGGCCGGGAATGGGGGGATGGAAATGGGTCGGTAGTTTTTAAGTTCAGAGGGGTCTGCTGTGGGTTTCTTCAGAAGGGCGCTGAGTTCGGCGTGTTTCCAGCTCTCTGGAAAGGTGGCAGAGTTGAACGAGCAGTTGATGACATCACGGAGATGGGGTGCGATGATGGAGTCTGCTTTGTTGAAGATGTGGTGGGGGCAGGGGTCAGTTGGCGAGCCAGAGTGGATGGAGTTCATTAGGCGGATGGTGTCTTCAGAGGTGATTGGGTTCCAGGCGGTAAGGTTGTTAGTTGGCGAAGTAGGATCTGAGAGGGGTGGGGAGGGTTGAACGCTGGGAGTGTTCTTGAAGCTGTTGTGGATGCCGGTAATTTTGTTGTAGAAGAATGAAGATAACGCATCGCACAGGACTTGGGAGGGAGTGATGTCGTTGGATGCAGCGGTGGGGTTGGTGAATTCTTTGACGATGTTGAAAAGTTCCTTGCTATTATGAGTGTTGTTGTCGAGACGATCCTTGAATGCTGATTTCTTGGCGGATCGAATCAGTTGGTGGTGTTTGCGGGTGGCTGCCTTGAGGGTGGACATGTTGTCGGTGGTTGGGTTTTTTCTCCATGTTTTCTCCAGGGTGCGGCAAAGCTTCTTGGATTTTTTGAGGTCATCATTGAACCAGGGAGCCTTTTTGCTGGCTGATTTGATCTGGTGTTTTTTCAGGGGTGCTAATTCGTCAGCACTGTGGGTGATCCATTGCTTGAGATTGGTGGCTGCTTGGTTTGGGTCCAATGAGAGGGTGGGAGGGTGTTGGTTGAGTGATGTGAGGAGTTGGTCGGAGGTTATTTTGTTCCAGTTTCTCAGAGGAATAGGTTGTGGGCGGTTATGGGTCAGGGTGGTTTTGTAGCTGAAGTGAACACAACTGTGGTCTGTCCAGTGGAGAGCTGTGGTGCGATCGAAGGAGATGTGCTTGCTGGAAGTGAAGATAGGGTCGAGCGTGTGTCCGGCAACATGGGTGGGGGTGTCCACAAGTTGTTTGAGTCCGAGATTGGCCAGGTTGCCCAGAAGGGTGGTGGTGTTGTTGTCGTGTTTGTTTTCAAGGTGGTAGTTGAAGTCTCCTAGGAGAATGTAGTTCTCGAAGGCGAGGGCATGTGGGCTGACGAAGTCGGTGAGGTCATCGCTGAATTGACTGCGGGTACCTGGGGGCCTGTAAATGAGGGTGCCTCTAAGTGTGGTCCTCGGGTCAGTGTGGATCTGAAAGTGGAGATGTTCGGCGGTAGCAAGAATATCATCGGAGCTGGTCGTGATTTTGATGGAACAGCTCCGTCATCAGCACAGCTCACCCGAGGCTGCTGACGGATCGGTTCCGTCACCAGCGTGTGAGCGCCGCGCGGCCCCCCGCCCCCTTAGCGCTGCGGCGGAATAGCCGCCGCAGCAAAGGTGTTAAGGATCCACAGGAAGATTATCAAGCCACGTCCCTTGGAGGTGGGACTACGTGACATCAGCAGCAGAAAAGGAAGCTGGAAGAAGGAGGAGAAATCCCGAATACTGACTTCCACTGAGAAACTGGAGCTGCTGCTGTGAGCCCGTTTGAAGGACCGGAGGAGAAGCCTGGAGGCCAACAACCCTGTGCTGCGCACGCCACGCTCCTGGAGGAACGTGACTAGAGCAGGTGCGTGCTCGTCTCCTGGAGTCCGGGAGGTCGGGAGTGGTGTCAGCGGGAGGAGGGAGGGAGCCGGGAACCTAGTCGGGGAGGCAATCAACGCTGTGTTTCATTCAGCGTAATTTCTCCTACCCATGGTGACGGGCCCCATCCCTCCACCCCCTAGACTCTTGGCGGTGCTGCTCCTCTCCCTACTTTTCCCCTTTGTCTGCTGCACACCTTTTTAGCAGTGACTAAGTGCCAATCTTTTAATTTCTGTGCATTGCCATAGCTGAGTCTCTATCCACCGGGTCCCATCAAGACGCCAAGGAGGGAGAGGACTATCCCCCTGAAGACGACATCGAGGGAACCACCCTAAAACCCCCTGTCTCAAAACTAAATTGAATAAACGAATTCTAAGTCAGTGTTGTGTCACGCGTTTACCTGCCCAGGGTTACACATGGTGGAGAATGCGGGCATTGTAAACCATTTGTGAGCCCAAAAATGGAAGCTTTATTCCAACATATTGTCGAGGGGCAGAAGAAGCTCGAGTGGGCCGTGGAATGGCAGATGACATCTGCCCAGGCCGATCGGGACACCCGATCGGGACACCCTAAAAGAATTCATGAAGACACAGATTGAAACTCTTAAGAGAAGCCCCGATGACACAACCCCAGAGCTCGCTGGCCAGAAAGCCTCCCGGAGCGCTTTGGCTACCCCCAACATCTCCCTACAAAAGTACATCCCGGGGAGGACCCCAACGTCTTTTTTATTGAATTTCGAAAGGGCATCCCGGGCAGCAGGATGGCCCCTGGTTAAATGGCCCTTCTTTTGGCTCCTTTGCTCATGGGGGAAGCACAGGCGGCCTATCAGGTTGCGAACTCTGGGGGGTCAGCCCATATGTTTAGATCAAGGCGGTGATCGTAGACCTCCTAGGAATGGACGCAGAAGCGTACCGACTCAGATTCAGAAAGGAGAAAGGCACCCCTGGCGATAACCCCCAAACCCTCTGTTTTAAGTTAAAGGTAGCCACAGATAAGTGGTTGCACCCCAACGACAGGTCCAAAGAGGACATTATGAAGTCTATTTACCTGAAGCAATTTTTTAGATTCACTACCATACAATACCCAGCTTTGGCTACGTCAGCACGCCAACCTGACGGATGAGCAGGCGGTGGAGATGGCTACGTCATTCCCAAGGGCACCACCCCGCCTTAACCCTTGGGAACCAGAGAAGAGCTCTCGATCAGTGCCTACTCCCTGAAAGCCTCTGTGGCTCATCAAAGAGCCTGAAAAGGTCTACTCTCAGAAAGCCGAGAGCTTTCTATTTCAAGGTCCCCAATGCTTCGACTGTGGGGAGTGGGGCCACATTGCCCGAGCCTGTCCTCGGAAGAAAACGGAGGAACCCATGGACATAAGTTACGTACCAAAGAATCTTAAGTATACCGAGGAAATGGGGACCTGTTTTTATGTAAGTCTGCACGTCAACGGCATCTCAGTCTTAGCCCTCCTAGATTCAGGTTGTTGTCAGTCGGTGATTAAAAAGGGCTTAGTCAGGCCTGATCAACTCCTCCCGTAAGGCAGGTATTAATACGATGTGTCCATGGGGATGTCCTTCCTTATGCAGTAGCCCAGATACCTCTCCAATGTCCCGAAGGCCCAATTTCCAATGTGACCGTGGGGGTTCTATCTAAGCTACCAGAAGACCTGATCTTAGGTACTGACAACCTCAACTTTTTATCCTTATTCTCCAAATTGGTAAACAAGGACTCCTCTTCAAATCCTCAACCCGTTATTGCAGAGTCCAAGGTCCTGTTGTCCCAGACCCCATGGCAAAATGATAAGAACTTCCAGTGGGCCCAAAAAAATGATACCACACTTTCCCATGCCTGCCAAGAGGCCCTCCACCACCAGAACAATGCCTATAAAACCTTCCCTCAGTTTCATATAACCAACGGTCTACTCTACCGAGTAGCCAAGAAGGATGCACCTCCTCAGTTGCTGGTCCCCAAGAATTTTCGAGACCAGATTCTTTTCTTTGCCCATTCTCATCTGCTAGCCGGACATTCAGGGGCCCAAAAAACAACCCAAAACCTCTTACGAATGTTTTATTGGCCCGGAATATCTGCACACACCAAAAAGTACTGCCTAGAATGCCCTATCTGCCAACGAAAAAATCCCTATCGACCTCCACCTGTTCCCCTCCAACCTCTTCCCATTTTCGGGCGACCCTTCAAGAGGGTAGGAATGGACCTCATCGGCCCTCTACCGAAATCCACTAAGGGCTTCCAATATGTCTTAGTCATGGTGGACTACTGTACCCGTTTCCCCGAGGATTTCCCCCTCAGAGCTCCAACCACCGCCAACATAGCGGACAAATTACTAGAATATTTTTCATGCGTGGGTTTTCCAAATCAAATCCTCCCAGACCAGGGCACCCCTTTTGTTTCTTGACTCATGACCCAAGTTTGTAAATTATAAGATGTGACCCATATTAAATCATCGGTTTATCACCCTTAGACTGATGGGTTAGTTGAGCGCTATAATGGGACTCTAAAATTGACCCTGAAGAAGATGTTAACCGGGGAGGGAAAAAACTGGGATCAACTCCTTCCCCTTGCTCTCTTTGTCATACGGGGATAGGTTCAGAGTAGCCTAGGGTGTTCTTATTTTGAGATGTTCTATGGTCGTCAACCCCAAACCCTTCTAGAAATGACAAAAGAAGCATTGGAAGCAGAGAAACATGACAGTTTGGAACTCCTCAAATACACTCTTCGGTCCCACATAGGGAAACTAAGAGACCTTGCCCATGCCAACCTAGAAAGGAGTCAACAAAAGCAAAAGTGTCTATATGAAAAAGGAAAAAGTGGAGGATCTTATGAGTAAATGACTGGGTCCTGGTTCTCCTTCCATCCTCCATCTCTAAAATCAAGACCGAGTGGAAAGGCCCCTACAGGGTAGTGTCCACCATAGGCAAAACCAGCTACCGGCTACAGCTAGGGCCTAATAAATATCAAACATTGCACATTAACTTGTTAAAGAAATGGATAGGCCCTCCACCTCAACAAATAGCTTATTCCCCTAAGGAGGACCCCTCCACACTGGGTTACCTGATAGTCAACCAGGAACTAGCACCCCAACAACAAAAGGAGTTATTGGACACTCTAGAACCTTTCTCTCCTCTTTTTTCGTATTACCCCGGTAGGACCTCCCTCATAAAACACTGCATAGAGACCCACCAAGGAAAAATAGTCCGACAAAAACCCTATAGGGTTCCAGCAGCTAGAAGGGAGGCCATCTCTAGCGAAGTAAAAAAGATGCTGGAGATGGGGGTTGTTCGCCAATTCAGATGCAACTGGTCCTCCCCCATTGTAATGGTACCTAAACCCGATGGATCCGTTCGCCTCTGTATTGACTTTCGTCAAGTAAACGCTATTTCCAAACTAGACGCCTATCCCCTTCCACTGGTAGATAAGCTAATTGAACGGCTGGGAGAAGCTTGCTATATTTCCACTTTAGATCTTACCAAAGGATATTGGCAGGTTCCCCTCCATCCAGCAAACCAGGAAAAGACTCCTGGTGGTCTTTTTGAATTTACAGTCCTGCCCTTTGGGTTGCACGGGGCTCCAGCAACGTTCCAAAGATTGATGATCCAGCTGTTGGAACCTCACTGAGCTTTCACCTCTGCCTATTTAGATGACATAGTCATCTTCAGTCCTTCCTGGGATACACATCTGGAACCCTGACACCTCGTCTTTTCAGAGTTGCAGAAAGCAGGTCTTCACGTAAATGCAAAAAAATCACGGATGGGGTTCCAGAAGGTCAAATACCTAGGCTATTTGTAGGGTAACAGTAGCATAGAACCCCAGGAAGAAAAGATCCATGCTATTACCCAAACACCTTTGCCCACTACCAAGAAAGAGGTAAGAGCCTTCCTGGGATTTTTAGGGTACTACCGAAGTTTCATACCTCAATTCTCTGAGATAGCTGCCCCCTTGTCGGACTTGCCCTAACCCAACCTTCTGCAAAGGTCAGAGAAGCCTTCCTGAACTTAAAAAGACTGATCACTAGCAGTCCCATTCTGGTATATCCAGACTTTAGCCTCCCTTTTGCCCTTCAGACTGACGCCTTAGAGACCGGACTAGGAGCAGTTCTCTCTCATATTGCCAAGGATGGGACTGGGCGCCCCATCCTCTTTCTCAGCCGGAAACTCTTCCCCGCGAACATTATCCCGTTGTGGAAAAAGAGTGTCTAGCCATCAAGTGGGCCATCAAAAAACTAAGATACTATCTGGAGGGCCGGCACTTTACCCTGTATACGGACCATGCTCCCCTGGTGTGGATGAGCAGAAATAAAGGCAATGACCCACGTGTGATGCATTGGTTCCTCTCCCTCCAGCCGTTCAGTTTTGACATTCGGCATCGTAAGGGAGCCCTGAACACTAATGCAGATTTCCTCTCCCGCTTTCCCATCGCCCCCGACCGGGACGATTCTTGGGGAGGGGTGTGTCGGGATTCCTTGCAAACCTGTACCCTAATTGAACGGACTGATCGCATCACCCCTTTCTCTTCCCTTCATCTCCCGGAGTCGGAAACCTGCCTACCCGGGGGTGAGATGACTGGCGGCGCCTATCACTGGCCCATTAAGGATCCACAGGAAGACTTCACAAGCCACGTCCCTTGGAGGTGGGACTGCGCGATGTCAGGAGCAGAAAAGGAGGCCGCATCCAATGCAGAGTCGGTCCAGGACCGGAAGGTGTAAGAAGGAGGAGAAGTCCTGAATCCTGACTCTGAAGACTTCCACGGATAAACCGGAGCTGCTGTTGTGAGCCTGTTTGAAGGACCGGAGGAGAAGCCTGGAGGCCAACGACCCTGTGCTGCGCCCGCCATGCTCCTGGAGGAACGTGGCTAGAGCATGTGCGTGCTCGTCTCCTGGGGTCCGGGATGTTAGGAGTGGTGTCAGTGGGAGGTAGGAGGGAGCCGGGGACCTAGTCGGGGAGGCACTCAACGCTAGCCTTCATTCAGCGTAATTCCTCCTACCCATGGTGACGGTCCCCTTCCCTCCACCCCCTAGACTCTCAGTGGTGCTGCTCCTATCACTCCCTTTCCCCTTTGTCATCTGCATGCCTTTTTAGCAGTGACAAAGTGCCTCTCTTTTGATTTCTTTGCATTGCCATACCAGAGTCTCCATCCACCGGGTCCCATCAAGACGCCAAGGAGAGAGAGGGCTATCCCCCTGAAGACGACGTAAAGAGAACCACCCTAAAACCCCCTGTCTCAAGATTAAATTGAATAAACTAATTATGAACTGGTCCGTGTTGTGTCACACGTTTACCTGCCCAGGGTTACACCAGGTCTAAACTGGGGTGGCATGGTGAGCAAAAGAATGATGGATTTAACCCAAATCGCTTGACTGGGGGTGAATGTTTTGATTTGTTCTGCATTCCGTCCATCAATTGTGTGTCTTTTGCTTTCTTAAACTGGGATATACAGCACGCCGGATCATTTATTTATTTATTTCGTGCGATTTTATATAGCGCAAACTTTACCCGAAGGTTACAGAGCGCTTTACATAAGAACCAGTTGCAAAACATAAGGATTTAGGATTACATGCATTACATAACAGATACAAACAGAAAAAATTGCAAATGTGTGGCCGGGTGACGGGACCAGATGAGGGTACGAACAATTGTAAGGACTAGTGGATATCTGACGTACGTTCAATCCCCTCTCTTCCACCGTATAAGGGTGCATAGGAAACCGAGTCCGACGAATGGTGGAACCAGCATCGACAAGGAATGGAGGTCGGCGCCTTTAACAGTGTCGACAGCGAGGACGGGAACACACCCTCTCATGATGTGCTGCTCTGCGGATTGGTCATAAGCCCGGAAGAAGAAGGACCGGGGTTTTCCTACACCGGGAAGAGTAGAGAGAAGAGTGAAGAGCGAGCGGAATACGGAGAAGACGAAGCGAGAAGGAGAAGGACTGAAGCGGAGGGGACGCGATCGGAGGGAGCTGTGCCTGGAGGCCAACGGTACCACGCACCGCCCAGCCATGCTCACGGAGGAGTGTGGCTCAGCCAGGTACTTCAGCGGGTATCGGTCTGGCTGGGGAGGAGAGGTGAGGCTGTGTAAAAAGTGTAAATACCCCACTGGCCCCTTATTGACCCTTCCTCCCCATTTACCTCCTTCCCTCACAAACTACTCCCTCACATTGTAACTCACTGAAGAGGATTGTATATACACCAGCACCGGTTTCCTCACTACCCGGGTACCCATTGGGATTTAGATTCAAGAGAACACTCCACTAATAAGAGTTTTTTTCTTCCGCATGTGGCACTGGGACGCGACGAGGGGAGGAGTAGCAGTCCGCGAAGACCCCGGACAAAGACTGACCAGTCCTAGAAGAGCCTGCTCCCTACAAACTTCGGTAGATTCAGCTGCAGCATCATGAGAAAGGCAGTCTTTACGGAAGAAAAAGACATTTGTAAAAATAAAGCCTTATATACCACGTACCTGTCTCCATGACCCTTCATCAACCCCACCACAACTGGTGTCAGAAGTGGGATCCGTCCCTTCCATCCCGGAACCAGAGATGGACCAATTAATACAACATCTCATCAAGGGGCAAGAGCAGCTGGAGTGGGCGGTAGACCGCCAGATGACATCTGCGCGCGCAGACAGGGAGGTGTTCAAAGCAGCAATGTCAGCTCAGATGGAGGGACTACAGAAGGCTATTAAAGAACCAGGAGGGGGCTCCCTGGTGGACCGAAGAGGACTGGTACCCCATCCCCCGGGGGTGTCGCTACAGAAATACAGTTCCCAACAGGTATTATGTGAAGACAGTTTTGGAAATGTATGCAATATGCATTACAAAAAAGGAAGAAACAAGGAGTCAATTGATTTTTAACGAGGGTGGTATTATTTACCAAGAAGCAAAGGGGGATATTTCACATGACAATACAGTTAAGACAGCACTGTACAGAACGGATCATGTGACAACCCAGTGACACTTGGTGCAAGGTGCTATATACAATTGGTGATGGTGAAAGTGCAAGTGCTAAAAACAGCTGCGTGGTCGACGCATGAATCAAAGTATTTACATCAAATGATGGCTTCACAAAGCAAGTTGTAATCACTTAAAATGCAATTATTTATATAGAAGCACAAAACGTGATATGCGTCGTGTAATTCAAGCTGTACAGTCGACGGCGTTTCGATCCCCTTTATTCGGGATCGTCATCAGGACAGGGTTGTCGATGGAAAACAGTGCTGTGGGCAGAAAGGGTAGTTTGAGCTGAGGACCAAGGCTGGGACTGGGAGGGGGATGGTGAGGCGAGTGGAATAGTGATCAGGTTTACATCAGGAAGGTGAATGTCAAGATGTGAATGAGGAGTGATGGGGGTGGTGGCTGGACCAGGAATTGTCATAGTGTAAGTAGGGGGTGACTAAGGTATGATTGGAACAGGCAGAGGGCATATTGTAAGCATGGGCGGAAAATCCGTTACGCTTGCGGATTTTGCGGATTTTTGGGAAATTCGCAATCCGCGAGATTTGCGAATTTCCCGCAAAATCCGCAAATTCGCACGCAGCGGATTTTTTTGGCGGCGCGCGGCGTTGGTGATACAATTTTTGCGGCGCGCGGCGTTTATCATCGTTTGCCGAGTTGTTTTTTTTCGATAGTTTGCGAGTGCTGCGCCATTTTGGATCTAGCTGTGTGATCCCGCGGGAATTGGCGAGCGCGATTACGTCATCGCGGCTTGCCAGCGATAGTTTGTCAACGCGAGTACGGCGAGATCACGTCTCGCGGTACTTCGCAATTGCGAGATTTGAGGTGCGGCGAGCGAAAATATAAATTTGCAATTCTGCACAACAAATCCACCAGCAAGCAGCATAAACCTTCTAGAAATGATGATTTTTATCTGAATAACTCCTTAGTTTGACATTTGCCTGCACTTTTTTAGCGAGGAGTCCATTTTGGGGAGGGGGGCAGGGGGGTGGGAGGAAGGAAGTGCCCCACAGTCTTCAACTTCCTGTTCCTGTTCAGCAGGCTCCTCCCAGTGCTTTGTCCATCTCCTGGTCACTTTTCATTTGGGTCTGGAGCTGGAAGGATTACTTTTTGTGGATGCTGCTGGATATTTGGATTTGAGGCCTTTTTGACTTTCTATGGATCACTGTTGGATTAGAAATTTTACAAGTAAGTTTGTTTGGGGCATTACAGTTGCTGCAATAAAAATGTTGGGCTGTTTTGGGGCCTTTTGCCCAGGGGTACTCAGTGGTGGGTGGACTGAGTCTTTCTGTGGGTTGTCTTGAACTTAAACATCATGGAGGCCATGGATGAATTGGGATTGTGCTGATTTTTCTGTGTTTTTCGATTTTTGACCTGTTGTTGGGGCCTTGACCAGGGGTAGTGAGTGGTGCATGGGCCTAGTCTTTCTGTGGGCTGTCTTGAACTTAAACATCATGGAGGGCATGGATGGAATGGGATTGTGCTGATTTTTCTGTGTTTTTCGATTTTTGACCTGTTGTTGGGGCCTTGACCAGGGGTAGTGAGTGGTGCATGGGCCTAGTCTTTCTGTGGGGTGTCTTGAATTTAAACATCATGGAGGGCATGGATGGTTTGGGATTGTGCTGATTTTGCAGTGTTTTTCGATATTTGGGGGTGTTCATGGGGACAGGCCATGTGGGTGGGGGCCATTTTGAGTGCTGGTACAGGCAGGCCCTGGCCATGTGCTAGGAGGCAAGTGGCCATTTTGAATGCAGGCTTTGTTGTTAGGCCTCCAACCATTTTGCCTACTTTTCAACCTTTATTTATGCCCAGGGGTAGTGAGTCTTGCATGGGCCTAGTCTTTCTGTGGGTTGTCTTGAATTTAAACATCATGGAGGCCATGGATGGAATGGGATTGTGCTGATTTTGCAGTGTTTTTCGATTTTTGGGGGTGTTCATGGGGAGGGACATGCCATGTGGCTGGTGGCCATTTTGAGTGCAGCTACAGGCACTGGCCATGTGCTGGCAGGCAAGTGGCCATTTTGAATGCAGGCTTTGTTGTTAGGCCTCCAACCATTTTGCCTACTTTCAACCTTTATTTATGGCCAGGGGTAGTGAGTCTTGCATGGGCCTAGTCTTTCTGTGGGTTGTCTTGAATTTAAACATCATGGAGGCCATGGATGGAATGGGATTGTGCTGATTTTGCAGTGTTTTTCGATTTTTGGGGGTGTTCATGGGGAGGGACATGCCATGTGGCTGGTGGCCATTTTGAGTGCAGCTACAGGCACTGGCCATGTGCTGGCAGGCAAGTGGCCATTTTGAATGCAGGCTTTGTTGTTAGGCCTCCAACCATTTTGCCTACTTTTCAACCTTTATTTATGCCCAGGGGTAGTGAGTCTTGCATGGGCCTAGTCTTTCTGTGGGTTGTCTTGAATTTAAACATCATGGAGGCCATGGATGGAATGGGATTGTGCAGATTTTTCAGTGATTTTCGTTTTTTGGGCCTGTACTTGTGGCCTTTTCACCAGGGGTATTTGAGTCTGGCATGGGCCTAGTCTTTCTGTGGGCTGTCTTGAACTTAAACATCATGGAGGGCATGGATGGAATGGGATTGTGCTGATTTTTCTGTGTTTTTCGATTTTTGACCTGTTGTTGGGGCCTTGACCAGGGGTAGTGAGTGGTGCATGGGCCTAGTCTTTCTGTGGGGTGTCTTGAATTTAAACATCATGGAGGGCATGGATGGAATGGGATTGTGCTGATTTTGCAGTGTTTTTCGATTTTTGGGGGTGTTCATGGGGACAGGCCATGTGGGTGGGGGCCATTTTGAGTGCTGGTACAGGCAGGCCCTGGCCATGTGCTAGGAGGCAAGTGGCCATTTTGAATGCAGGCTTTGTTGTTAGGCCTCCAACCATTTTGCCTACTTTTCAACCTTTATTTATGGCCAGGGGTAGTGAGTCTTGCATGGGCCTAGTCTTTCTGTGGGTTGTCTTGAATTTAAACATCATGGAGGCCATGGATGGAATGGGATTGTGCTGATTTTGCAGTGTTTTTCGATTTTTGGGGGTGTTCATGGGGAGGGACATGCCATGTGGCTGGTGGCCATTTTGAGTGCAGCTACAGGCATTGGCCATGTGCTGGCAGGCAAGTGGCCATTTTGAATGCAGGCTTTGTTGTTAGGCCTCCAACCATTTTGCCTACTTTTCAACCTTTATTTATGCCCAGGGGTAGTGAGTCTTGCATGGGCCTAGTCTTTCTGTGGGTTGTCTTGAATTTAAACATCATGGAGGCCATGGATGGAATGGGATTGTGCAGATTTTTCAGTGATTTTCGTTTTTTGGCCTGTACTTGTGGCCTTTTCACCAGGGGTATTTGAGTCTGGCATGGGCCTAGTCTTTCTGTGGGCTGTCTTGAACTTAAACATCATGGAGGGCATGGATGGAATGGGATTGTGCTGATTTTTCTGTGTTTTTCGATTTTTGACCTGTTGTTGGGGCCTTGACCAGGGGTAGTGAGTGGTGCATGGGCCTAGTCTTTCTGTGGGGTGTCTTGAATTTAAACATCATGGAGGGCATGGATGGAATGGGATTGTGCTGATTTTGCAGTGTTTTTCGATTTTTGGGGGTGTTCATGGGGACAGGCCATGTGGGTGGGGGCCATTTTGAGTGCTGGTACAGGCAGGCCCTGGCCATGTGCTAGGAGGCAAGTGGCCATTTTGAATGCAGGCTGTGTTGTTAGGCCTCCAACCATTTTGCCTACTTTTCAACCTTTATTTATGCCCAGGGGTAGTGAGTCTTGCATGGGCCTAGTCTTTCTGTGGGTTGTCTTGAATTTAAACATCATGGAGGCCATGGATGGAATGGGATTGTGCTGATTTTGCAGTGTTTTTCGATTTTTTTGTGCTCTATAACTGAACTGATGTTCCTCTGTCTTCCATTTTTTTTAGGTGCACAAGACTCAAGAGAACCACCAGTGCCAGGAAGAAGTCCTGCAGCGGTGTGTGTGTGCAGCATAACGTCACGCGACGTCACGTCTGGCCTCAGACAACTCTACAATTCGTGCAACTGCGGCCTGCTGTCTGACCTGCTCTGAAGAAGATGGCCCCAAAGAAAGTTCTCCGTAGCTCCTCTAGCAAGAAAGTTGCTAGTAAGGAGCAGAAGAAGCAAGTTACCAAGGAGGCTGGTGTGCCACCCGCCACGTTTTTTGGGAGAAAAAAAAAAAGTACGCCTGCAGCAGCAGGATCTGCTGGGGACCAAGCTGGGAGCAGCACCCCTGCTCCATTGGGTTCAGTGCCTCCACCACCACGCCAACTTAAGTCAAAGCCCTTGAGTGCTTCAGAGGCAGTCAGTGTACTTCTCCAATCACCATCGACCAGTGATGTTGGCTCATCGCAAGAAAGTAGCAGCAATGTCCCTGAATCAACACAGGTTGTTGTAACTCATCTGACAAGTGTTGAACAACCACAGCCGCAACAACAACACCATGTGCAAGTACACGCCCAAGTACATGTGGAAGGAGAGGCAGCAAAAGGAGATGCGCAAGCAAAGGTGCATGGAGGTTCACAAGTGCCCACAATAGTTGTTCCTCCCGAAGTAGGGGCACATCAGGAAATCGACAATGAACCCGAGGTATCATTGGAAGCCACTCCTCCTGATGATCATTCATTGTCTTCCACATCCCTAGCAAGGAAAAGATCAAGGGGGGTGTCTACATCTTCTTCAAGCCCACCTCGTTCTGATGCAAGTGATCTGTCTTGGGAACCACAACTGCGGTCTGACAGTGAGGCACACCATGATCTGACACCGGTACCTAAGCGTAAAAGGAAGGTCGTCCAAAAACTCAAACCTATGGAGTGTGATGAGGCTCAACAAGAAGTGACAGATACTGCTGGTGATGAAGCCTCTCACGATGACGACGAGCCAGTCATCACAAAGGTCACTGCAGCCCCACCGGGCATGCAGCAAAGAGACATTTTGACCCTATCCCGAGAAGCTGCTGAGCGTGATGATGATGTCGGCGAGGAGGCAATGGAAATGGAATCATTAGATTTGGAGTTAAGTAGTACACCAAAACCTACCGCTTCCATATTTCTTCCTCGCAAGAAGGTACCCACCTCGTCCTCGACCTCAATTCGTGGTGGTGAAAGTGCAAAACGTACTGAAGTTCGGCAATCCACATCCTCCACTTCATCTGACATTAGCAGCAGGACCACCACCACCACCAGTATCGCCGCCTCCTCCGGCCCCCGAAGACATTTCAAGTCTCCAGTTTGGGACTTCTTTAGTGTTTGCCCAAAAAATGAAAACGTAGCCATTTGTAGCATTTGTAAGCTTCGAGTTAGTTGTGGTAAGTTGGGTTCCAACTATGGTACCGGAGGCCAGAGAGGTCATCTTAGGAGAACGCACGATGTCCAATGGTTTGCGCACCTACACGTGATCAAGGAAGCCGGAATTGCACGCAATGAAAACGTTGTTTTTTCATCTGATGATGACGAGGGGGAAGAAGGCGATTCAAACACTTCACTTACACCCAGTTCCCCTGTCAGCAGCACACCCCATGGGAGCCACACTAAGAGTGTGGGAGAGAGTGAGACATCAATGCGGAAAAGTTCATCAGCGAGCGTAACTGGGTCGAAGAGATCATCATCATCCCGTAAATCCTTGGTCCAGGGCAACATTAAAAAGATGTTGTTTACAGAAGCGCAATATGAACGCAACCACCCAATGACCCGTCTGTATAACACTAAGCTGGTTAAAATGCTAGCTCTGGACCTTCTCCCTTTTTCTTTTGTAGAAGGGGTTGGTTTTCTAGAATTAGTGACAGCGCTCTGCCCTAAATGGAAGGTTCCTAGCCGGTTCTATTTTGCCCGAGTTGCGGTTCCAGCACTACATGAAGATGTTCTGAAGGTGATTGGGGCAGCTTTGCAGAAGAGTGCTGTTCACACTATACATCTGACAACAGACATGTGGACCAGTGGCGCAGGCGCTGATTACATGTGCATCACTGCACACTGGGTCTCTTTTTCAGGGGCTAAATCAAAGCTAAACGCAGGTGTTGACACGAACATTGTTTTTAAAGGTGCTCGGAAACATGCAACACTAGCCATGTTTGGTTTGGAGAAACGTCACACAGCAGAAAACATTTTGGATGTCTTTAACACAAAGGTCCTTAACTGGCTGTCCCCACTAAAACGCAAGGTTGGTTATGTTTCCACGGACAATGGCGCCAATATAGTTAAGGCCATGAGGGACGGTTACTATTTCAGAGTGCCGTGTTTGGCGCACTGTATAAACCTGGTTGTCCAAAAATTCTTGGGTAATAAAGGCAGTGCAGCGTACAGTGTATTGGACACCTGCCGAAAAATGTGCAAGCATTTCAGCCATTCTTTTAAGGCCCGGAAGCAGCTGAGGAGCCTGCTATATCAACGTCAAATGCCAGTGAAAGCACTCATCCAGGAGGTGGTAACACGTTGGAACTCAACCTTCTACATGCTTGAGCGTCTGTATGAGCAGTATACGGAACTCGATCAATATTTCCTTAAAGAGGGTACAGAGGAGCTGAGGATGGGTGGGCCGCAATGGAACATAGTTGAAAGCCTGACACGCATGCTTCGTCCTTTTGAGTTCTTCACGCGTGCAGTCAGCAAGGAGGACTCTAATTTAGGAAAAGCTATCCCATTGTTGTACATGCTGGAGGACCAACTGAAGGAGGTGTGTTCTGTGTTTGGAAAAGATAAAAACCAAGACTCTTTGCTTCTGGCTGAGCAATTATTAGAGCTCCTACAAGGTGATGAACGTCTTAAAAAGATCCACTCAGAACAGTATTACATTTGTGCTACTATTCTGGATCCATGCTACAAAAAGGCGCTGGCAGGCCAAGCATTCTTTCCTTTTGATGATGAACATGTTCCAAAGTACAAACGTTGGCTAGCCTTGTCAGCCAAGAAGTTTGAAACAGAACGGCTGGAAATTGAAGGAAATGGCAGTACATCAGCAGGCCATCCCCAGTCAAAACAATCCACTTCTGCACCTGTGGCTGTGGCACAAGTGACCTCTCAGCCGTTAAAGACACCGGCAACCGGATCATCTGCACGAAAGACAACAGAAACATTGGAGGCTGAAGAGGATTGGCTAGCTCTGCGTGGGTTTGGTTCTCAAAAGGTCAGAGGCACAGCAAGAGCTAAGCAAAGTGGAGGAACCTTGGATGAGGACCTTGAGTCGATGGTGAAGGACTATCTGAATGACTCAACAGAGGTCTATGTTAATTCTGACCCATTGGCGTATTGGCATGGGAAAAAAGAATTGTGGCCACAGCTCACCAACCTGGCTTTAAACTACTTGTCTTGCCCACTCGCAAGCGTGTCTTCTGAACGGGTTTTCAGTGCGGCTGGTGGGATTGTAACTCCCAAACGGAGCCGCCTCTCGCCCAAAAATGTGAAGAGGTTAACAATGATCAAGATGAATCAGCACCTCATACCACCAGATTTCAGAGTACGAGAGAGCGTGCCGGATGAAGAGGAGGTGGCCAGCAACATAGATGAGGGAATTTCTACTCTGTCAGGTGACACTGAGCTCACCCTGCCTGAATTCGCAGAGTATGATGACGAAGCCTTATTCTTATTCCTGGACCGTGATACCGAGCCCTGAAAATGAGACAACGAATCAATAACTTTCTTTTTCATCCTTATTCACTTTTATTCCTGTGTGTCTGTCTTTCTTTGTTGTGCACAGTTAATATAATTCAAACTTTAATCAGATAATCACAAAAACAAGCCCATCAGCAGAACTGTCTTCACTTGTTTGCAAATTGATTTGAAGGTGCCGCAGTCTGCATTCCTCAGGTTCAGAAGTTCCGAAGAACATGCTCCTCTATCCTCCTCCTCCAGACTCCTATTTCCATCAAAGCAGAGGGCTGGTTTACGCCCAATGAAGAAAGACTCAGCACTTGTGGGGGTGTTGTTCTACCTCTTTGCAGGTGAGTTGACGGGTCTCTGGGGCCATTTCTGGGAAGCACTAAAAGTGGTTTGGACCAAATCCGAGGCGGAAATTTTTTTGTGTTTTTGATGACTTGCTTGCCTTTGAGGTGCTCTTAGGGGGGGTTCCGTCTGTTTGTGGGTGAGTTTCGTGGTCTGGGAGCATTGCTGGGACACTCTAATCTTGATTGCATTTGCTTTTCAGGAAATCCGTCGTGGCAACCCCGACTTATGGCCTAGCTACGCAGTGCGTTTGGACCGAAGGCCCAGAAATATTGCAAGTATGAGATTTTGCTTTTGGCCTGTTTGGGGGTGTTATGCTTCCTGGCGGGTGGGTTGGCGGGTCTTGGGGCATTCCTGGGAAGGTCTAATACCGGGTAGAAGTGGTTGGGACAAAATCCAGGCCAATTTTTTTTTTGGCTATTTCTGACATTTTGCTCTATGTAGCGTTTTCGGGGGCCTGTTTGGGGGGCTTCCTGGTGTTTGTGGGTGAGTTTCGTGGTCTGGGAGCACTGCTGGGACACTCTAATCTTGATTGCATTTGCTTTTCAGGAAATCCGTCGTGGCAACCCCGACTTATGGCCTAGCTACGCAGTGCGTTTGGACCGAAGGCCCAGAAATATTGCAAGTATGAGATTTTGCTTTTGGCCTGTTTGGGGGTGTTATGCTTCCTGGCGGGTGGGTTGGCGGGTCTTGGGGCATTCCTGGGAAGGTCTAATACCGGGTAGAAGTGGTTGGGACAAAATCCAGGCCGATTTTTTTTGGGCTATTTCTGACATTTTGCTCTATGTAGCGTTTTCGGGGGCCTGTTTGGGGGGCTTCCTGGTGTTTGTGGGTGAGTTTCGTGGTCTGGGAGCACTGCTGGGACACTCTAATCTTGATTGCATTTGCTTTTCAGGAAATCCGTCGTGGCAACCCCGACTTATGGCCTAGCTACGCAGTGCGTTTGGACCGAAGGCCCAGAAATATTGCAAGTATGAGATTTTGCTTTTGGCCTGTTTGGGGGTGTTATGCTTCTTGGCGGGTGGGTTGGCGGGTCTTGGGGCATTCCTGGGAAGGTCTAATACCGGGTAGAAGTGGTTGGGACAAAATCCAGGCCGATTTTTTTTTGGGCTATTTCTGACATTTTGCTCTATGTAGCGTTTTCGGGGGCCTGTTTGGGGGGCTTCCTGGTGTTTGTGGGTGAGTTTCGTGGTCTGGGAGCATTGCTGGGACACTCTAATCTTGATTGCATTTGCTTTTCAGGAAATCCGTTGTGCCAACCCCGACTTATGGCCTAGCTACGCAGCGCGTTTGGACCGAAGGCCCAGAAATATTGCAAGTATGAGATTTTGCTTTTGGCCTGTTTGGGGGTGTTATGCTTCTTGGCGGGTGGGTTGGCGGGTCTTGGGGCATTCCTGCGAAGGTCTAATACCGGGTAGAAGTGGTTGGGACAAAATCCAGGCCGATTTTTGTTTAGCTATTTCTGACATTTTGCTCTATGTAGCGTTTTCGGGGGCCTGTTTGGGGGGCTTCCTGGTGTTTGTGGGTGAGTTTCGTGGTCTGGGAGCACTGCTGGCTATATATACTTTACTTTGCAAGAGGTTTGAAGCAAATCCATAGTGGCAGAGGGGAGTTAGGGCCTAGCTGCAGAGCGCGCGCGGAGTGATTTGGGAAATTTGTGAAAAATTGACTAAGTCCCCATTTTTGTACTTTTGCTCTTTGGCTGTTTGGGGGTCTTCTACTCGTTTTCTCCTGGGTTGACGGCTCTGGGGCCATAGCTGGGAAGCTCTAATACCGGATAAAAGTGTTTTGGACCAAATCCCAGGCGGAATTTTTTTTGTGTTTTTGATGACTTGCTTGCCTTTGAGGTGCTCTTAGGGGGGGTTACGTCTGTTTGTGGGTGAGTTTCGTGGTCTGGGAGCATTGCTGGGACACTCTAATCTTGATTGCATTTGCTTTTCAGGAAATCCGTTGTGCCAACCCCGACTTATGGCCTAGCTACGCAGCGCGTTTGGACCGAAGGCCCAGAAATATTGCAAGTATGAGATTTTGCTTTTGGCCTGTTTGGGGGTGTTATGCTTCTTGGCGGGTGGGTTGGCGGGTCTTGGGGCATTCCTGGGAAGGTCTAATACCGGGTAGAAGTGGTTGGGACAAAATCCTCGCGGAAAAGCCTTTTGGCACTTTTTGTAACTTAGGGTTCGTTAGGGTTAGCCCTAGCAGCAGGATTGCATGTGTTTCGGGGTGTTCTAGATTATTCCAACTGAGTTCTGGGGTCTTAGAGCACTCGTGAGAATGTGTGATTTTGGTTGCAAGTCATTTGAAGAAAATCCAAGGTGGGAAAGGGGGGATTTGGCATAGTTAAAGAAAGCCTTTGCCACTATTCTTAACTTAGGGTTCGTTAGGGTTAGCAGTATTTCTATTGCATGTGTTTGAGTGGGGGGGATTTCGAGTCTTGGAGCGATGCTGGCTATGGCTACTTTTGCTTGGTTGCTTGCAAGTGGTTTCAATGCAATCCACGGTGGGTAATGGGTAATTAGGAAGGGGGTACTTCGGCCTATTTTTACTTTCAAAGTAAGTTTTGTCACCAGTTTTCTGCTAGGCCTCGTTTTTTGAGATTTGATTGGGGGTCTTCTACATTTTTGCGACTGGCTTTAGTAAGGGTCTGGGTGGGAGCACTGCTAGGAAGATCTAATTTTGTTCTAAAACACAGTTTACAGTACACCTAGCTTGAGGGGCAAGATCCGCTACATTAATTTGCCCATACTTATTTATCCTTCAAAAGGTGACTCAGAGTACGCACTTTCAAAAATATTGTACTGTCTACTAGGAAAATCAAATTGTGACTTTTTGCACTCCACAGCCTACATACCTTATATTTATTTATCAGTGGTGTTGTAATATTATATCACTTCCTGTTTTTCGTTGAATAATTACAGGCCGGGTTTCAGTCTCTGTAATGGGGAAAAAAGGATGGAGTCAGGCTTCACAGTAGCGAGCCACAATTCAGCATCAGGCAGGCAGTGGACAGGGTGTCTTCTGGTGACCAACATCGATGGACGAAGCGTCGGCTGCAATGGAGGAGTGCCGCTAATAAGAGGATTTTTTTTCTGCAGGCAACTTACTTACCACTTCCAACAGGACCACTACAACCACATAGATACAGTATCCCTTGCCTTTTTCTCTGACTGTGACTGCATTTCTTGGATCTCTCTCTGCTTCTAAATTGATCCCTTAACACATCACTTAGTCCACTCCACTATCACATCTGCACCACACATAGTCATTTGTAAGTGCTCCGACGTAATTCGCAAGTCGCAGCACGCCCCAGGCCGTAGAGGACTGGGATGGCCCCAATGATGAAGCATGTCACCAAGGGGCAACCCTGGTGAGTGAGGGGACACCTAGAAAACAAGCAATTTCTCCTTTTCTATCTACTATACTTTCCAGACCAACCCCACTGAGTGTTGTTGTGAATGGATTTATAGTGACCAGCAAGGCTCTCGGGTATCTGGCTAAGTACAGAGACCTTATGTTGAATATCGTTATCAATAATTCCACACAGGCCCTGTACTGTCGCATTCTTTCTTCCACAGTTGTCGAGTGTACTACTTACTTTTCACTGACATGCATGCAGTAGTGCATGCACTTTCAAAGATTGATGGATAGGTTTGTACCCAAAGAATTGTTTATGTTCCATTGTTTGTCTATGCTGTGCTTTTTTTTACAGGGTGTCTTCTGGTGACCAACATCGATGGACGAAGCGTCGGCTGCAATGGAGGAGTGCCGCTAAAAGGAGGATTTTTTTTCTGCAGGCAACTTACTTACCACTTCCAACAGGACCACTACAACCACATAGATACAGTATCCCTTGCCTTTATCTCTGACTGTGACTGCATTTCTTGGATCTCTCTCTGCTTCTAAATTGATCCCTTAACACATCACTTAGTCCACTCCACTATCACATCTGCACCACACATAGTCATTTGTAAGTGCTCCTACGTAATTCGCAAGTCGCAGCACGCCCCAGGCCATAGAGGACTGGGATGGCCCCAATGATGAAGCATGTCACCAAGGGGCCACCCTGGTGAGTGAGGGGACACCTAGAAAACAAGCAATTTCTCCTTTTCTATCTACTATACCTTCCATACCAACCCCACTGAGTGTTGTTGTGAATGGATTTATAGTGACCAGCAAGGCTCTCGGGTATCTGGCTAAGTACAGAGACCTTATGTTGAATATCGTTATCAATAATTCCACACAGGCCCTGTACTGTCGCATTCTTTCTTCCACAGTTGTCGAATGTACTACTTACTTTTCACTGACATGCATGCAGTAGTGCATGCACTTTCAAAGATTGATGGATAGGTTTGTACCCAAAGAATTGTTTATGTTCCATTGTTTGTCTATGCTGTGCTTTTTTTTACAGGGTGTCTTCTGGTGACCAACATCGATGGACGAAGCGTCGGCTGCAATGGAGGAGTGCCGCTAAAAGGAGGATTTTTTTTCTGCAGGCAACTTACTTACCACTTCCAACAGGACCACTACAACCACATAGATACAGTATCCCTTGCCTTTTTCTCTGACTGTGACTGCATTTCTTGGATCTCTCTCTGCTTCTAAATTGATCCCTTAACACATCACTTAGTCCACTCCACTATCACATCTGCACCACACATAGTCATTTGTAAGTGCTCCTACGTAATTCGCAAGTCGCAGCACGCCCCAGCCCGTAGAGGACTGGGATGGCCCCAATGATGAAGCATGTCACCAAGGGGCAACCCTGGTGAGTGAGGGGACACCTAGAAAAAAAGCAATTTCTCCTTTTCTATCTACTATACCTTCCAGACCAACCCCATTGAGTGTTGTTGTGAATGGATTTATAGTGACCAGCAAGGCTCTCAGGTATCTGGCTACAGAGACCTTATGTTGAATATAGTTATCAATATTTCCACCCACGCCCTGTACTGTCGCATTCTTTCTTCCACAGTTGTCGAAAGTACTACTTACTTTTAACTGACATGCATGCAGTAGTGTATGCACTTTCAAAGATTGATGGATAGGTTTGTACCCAAAGATTTGTTTATGTTCACAATTGTTCGTCCATGCTGTGCTACTTTTTCTTGTCTCCCAAAACCTTTCCCAAAAACCCCCGTACCCATCCATTTTTCAAACCCTAACCCTCTTCCCCCGGGCTGTGTGGTTTTGATTGATGTGTGACTAAATTACAGCAATAAATCCACACACTTGCTGGGGAGGAAAAGGTGATAGCAACAGGCTGGTGAAGAAATCCGAGGATATATTCTTACTCTGCTTGACAAAGACCCATGGCTAATGTCAAAGAACTTCAACCGAATTAGTTATACTTTAACATTTGTTAGGCTACAACGTGGCACTGTTCTAGTGTACTTCTGTCACCTGCTATATTCTGTATTGTACCTTTGTATTGCTCAGGAGGACAAACCAGATTTCATTTTCTTTTTTTTCATAGGCAAGCAACTGCCACTGTGTCACACCACTAGTACCACCGCTATGAGGAAATTTTATCCGCCCAGGATTGCCAACCTTATTTGCTGTTTCCCGTGGAGCCAGCCCTGGGCCTAGCCCTACTTGCAAACAGAAATTACAGGTAAGATAGGCGTTTGGTTGGAGGTAGTATAATGGAGTATTAGGAGAGACGAGAGATTTGATTGACGGTAGTACTACTAAAGTCCTAGGACTATTCAGGAAAACAAACTTACTGTTATGTTAAACCCCCACCCACCAGACTCAAAAGCAGTAAAAAACAGGTATGGTCAGATAAAGTTTCAAAAAGTATATTTTTATAGCCCTAACAAAAGAATCTCCCGCAAGACCCTCCCTAACCCCAACGATTGTCCTTTAAAAGTCCCCAAAAATCACAACTCCCAATTCCCACCCCCCAAAAGTCTCTAAAAAAGGGGCAAGGGACACTATGGCAGGGTGCTGTTGGAATTAGCAGCCAGGGCATCATGCTCCTTGCGGAGGGTGGCAAGTTCGAAGCGGAGGCCCTCCACCACGTTCTTATAATTATGGACCTCCTGCTCCAGGTAGGACAGTCTGAGGGATAAGCGGCGCCGGTGTGCCTTGCAAATCCTGTGAGGGGCAGCTGCTTTCTTTGCTGCTGGGCGGTGGCGTTTGGCTTTGGTAGCCCGGCTCCGTACCGCTGGAGCACTGCGCTGGCTGGCAGCCCGCACGGAGGAGGATGCAGCTGTCCCAGTGGACGTTGTTGTTGTTCCAGACTGCGTCTCCTCCTCCTCCAGGGCCACCAGCCGCCGATATTCAGCAACAGTGGCATCCAGCCTCCGTTGCCGGGCCATTCGAGCCAGCTCCTTCCTCCTTGATGGTGTCTTGGATTTGGAAGGAGCAACTACATGAAAAAAGAAAGACATAGTCTGTAACCAATGCTCCTTAAGATTAACACAAAATGATTGAGCAGAAAGTTGTCACAGTACAAGTAGCAAATTGAAAGCACAGTGCATAACTATTGAGGACAGTATCTATGTAACCTCCGACTTCTTCATCCTTGCTCTAACATTAGTGGGAGTTTAAGGAACAAATTCTACGAGCACTATGGACTTCTATTACAGTCGACTATGACAGTACACCACTCTTATTCTTCTTCTTCTCTCTTGTTTAGGAAAATTGGTACGTTATCTTATGCAAGCCGGCATAATGCCAGCGCAGTGAACTTGCACCCGAGAAAAACAGACGCACACCATGGTGAGTGAGACAGACTTGCGTTACTGTACCGGTCCAGTACATGCAGGTGGTGAAGCTCTTACTTTTCTATTACGGGTGGCACTGAGAATACTCTGTTAAAAGGGCTACTGCTTAATTAATTTAGCTTTCACCCTACAGTGCAAATGAGTATTAGAAAAGGAAAATGAAGAAGCTAAATTATCTGATTATCTATCACTTCACATGGGATGTATTTGATGACATATGGGATGACTTTAGGTGCTTTGCTTATTATTGAGTGAACAGTGATACCCCCACACATGAATGACGTACTACTACTAAACTAAAGTTATTAAGGGAGGTAGGGAGTGTCCACCGTAATAACTGGATATATGCTGTGCTTGCAGTTGCAATACAAACTACTGCTACTATTCATGGTAGTCTTTGGACAACGTTACAACTTCTTTTCCTTGCCTTTCCTACACTGGAACGGACGTGCGGGTGCGGTGTTACATGCTCTTCAAAGTAACACTTAGTTCATCCAGTGACCGTCTACTCTCTCTAGATTCACATATGCTATCTAAGAGTCAGATAGTACCATGAATGATCCAGGCATCTATCCATTCAAAGTATATTGCACACATACAGTTTCTGTCTCACCCACCCAGGCTGTTCTCCTTCCACCCATCCTTGCTTCATCATTCACCCAGCCATGCACCATACCATTTTCTTACCTTCCCAGCCACCTCGGGGACCAAGCAAACACATATCATTCTTCTTTGCCAGTCATCATTACATTTCTCGTGCTTCCACACTTACTTACACCCTTCTTTCGCTTTTCGTTCATCCCATCCATCAAGTTCACCTCAGATCTGATTGGGATTCTTCTCGCCAAAAACTTCACAGCTAAGTCGAAGTACATTTAGAGGAGGCTACTACCTGCTTTTTTTATAATACACCCGTGCAGAAAGCACACTCTGCAGTCTTCAATCTCAATGACTAAGGAATGTATAGCTTACCTCTGCCCGCCACCACCGTGTGAACCCTCACAGGCATGTCCTTTTCCGGCACTTGCACCGCCTCCTCCCCAGAGTTGTCCTCCTCGTCCAATGCCACCACCTCCGCGCTGGCCCCGTCTCCAGATGTTTCACCTACAAAGTACATTTAATAATGTTAGAATACACCACTCACTACTATATAATATTTGGTCTAGGAGGAAGAAAGAAATGTGAAAAAAAGTGTACAATTTAATAATTTTTGACTGTGTACTCTAGAGTAAAAATGTCCCTTTTTCCAGGGAAGGCTGTTGTCTTGCTGCACTTTTTGGCACAACTGATGAATGTTTGCTTTTTACTTTTTAACACGCACCACTTTTTCTCCTAACAGACAGAACCTTGACTTCTAAGAACACGAGCAGGATCAAGTTCAAACCAGCTGAGAGATCGGCTCGACCACAAGAAATGTGTCCAATTAATCGTCAGCACTAAGCACTTTTCCATTTTCAGTTACACGTTCACTTTTATGACAAACTTGAATTTAATAAATGTGTTTACTTTTAATAAAGCTTTTAAACTTAAATAGACTCTGTGGTTTTTGGTCCTCCAGACTAGAGTGGATGAGCTAAAGGTTTTCGAATTTTTGCAAGCATGAGTCCGTGCCTCTGCCATCGGTGACTTTGGGAGCTAAATGACTCTGCCACACTATCTAGTCAGTAAGGAGATTGGGGGTTCAACTACAAAGTCTGTTATCACTGAGGTATGTGGAAAGTCTAACAGTTACAGCACCTATTATAATTGATAAGCTAAGCGATGCATTATTTAGTGTCCATAGTTCTGTTTGTGCAGATTTGTCCCTGCAACAGTAGTAGAATGGATTGTCCTCCTATCCAAACCAAAAGTAAAGTAGTATCTTATTATTTCTTGGTGGTGGTCATTCACCTTTTTATTGTTGGCAATGGTCAAAGCATAAACATTTAGAATACTTGAAAAGACATTATGGACAATCCCAGAGGACTACACTCATTGCATAGAGCTATTGCTGACTAGAATGGGAGTCCAATGGAAATGCCAAATGTGCAATCTTAGTTAGCTACACAGACAGACTAATAAGAATAATCTAGTAATACCAGACGGAGTCATAGTCGAGGCAGGATAAGAATTTAGATCCTGTCTACAAGAAGATCAAAGACGATTTAGAAAAAATCGAATGAGGAACGCTAGGAAAAAATAAGTACTCTATATTAAAATTAAAACTTACTGGGGCCAGCAAAGGAGCCCTCGACTGCCCGGTCCTGGCCTGCATCGACAACAGCACCCTCCTCCTCCTCCTCCTGTGTCCTCCTCTTGCCCCTGGGGGAAGCTGATGTACAACATGAAAGAAAGAAAAACAGAAAACATGGATGATATTTCTCAACCAAATCAAACATTTAAAAAAGAACTAACAAAGTAACAAAATATTTTTGCGAAATAGCAAATAGGGAACGACTCCACGGGATATATTATTGACCAATCTCATGTGGTCGACTACGTCATTACTTTAGTATTGCTTGATTTGCGGACCGTCGAATTGGAAACTACCCTATGTAACTCACTAAACAAAGTACTAAAAAGGTTTGCCTAGGATTGGCAGGCAGCAGTCCGCAGCACGCAAAGTGACAGCCAAAGTCCATCGTGATTGAAGATCAGCGACAACACTAAAGTTTCCTACTACATTCACCAGTCATTAAAATACTCAAACTATTAACCCCTTCGAGGCTATTGACGAGCTGGGCTCGTCATCGCGCTTACCTGTCCTGCGCGGATGACAAGGCCAGCTCGTCACGTAACGCGGTAATTTTGAATTTGCCGCGCACAGCGGGAAAAGCCGCCGCAGCGATGCGGTTAATCCACCACCACTATTTCTTCTTATCGCCATGTGTACAAAGGAAGGACTGGACTTGAGTCTGTAGGGGCTGATTTAGAAGGCCCTTGCGGCTCTTTTGCTCCATTGTTGCGTGACTTTTGTGACGCAGCGACAGCACAAAAGAGGCGCAATGGTGCGGCGTATATTAACAACGTGACGCATCTGGGAGATGCATCACGTTGTAAAGCCCTGCGCCAATAGGGGTGTTCCGGCGCAAGGGAGGGCGTTCCTGCGCAGGAACGCATCCTAAAAGTGGCTGAGGGAAATCTACAAGATTTCAATCAGTCACTTTGAGGACAATGATGCGTGACTCAAACCCTGCGCCTGCTTGAAGCAGACGTACGGCTTGACGCAGCATTGGGGAGATAGGGCACCCCAGAGAATTGATGGAGCTGCACCATCGTTGCGACGCAACTCCAGCAATGCGCCGCCTTTACGGCACAGATGCGTAACGCTTTGGTGACGTTTTGGGCCCATGGCGCGCCGCATTGTAAATACGGCGCACCATGGGTGATGGTGGCGTGACGCACAATTACTGGTGCATCCCTGCAACTTTGCAGGGATGCGCCGGTAATTAAAAATCTGAACCTTAGTGTGTAGCATTGCGCAGTTCTTTCAACTACACTCATACATAATTTCACAGGCCAATGAAATGAACACAAAATCTAAAACAAATAAGCATAGTAGCAACACTACTGAGAAGGAGAGCAGTGTACCTGAAATGCACAGAAGATTTTGAAATAAAATTTACCTACAGTGTAATGAGCAGCATTATTGCTTTTGGTAAAAAACAAAAATTTGCAATATAATAACACAGCAGGAGAAAACATAGTAGTAAAGACATAGCTACTACTACTCACCAAGCCCGGGGATCTCAAGGCCAAGGAGGTCGAGCAGATCTCGCTCACGGGTCAGGACATCCGTCCAGCGGTGGGTGGCCTGGTTGTAGGTGCGCCAGACCCGAGAGTGGTGGTAAATGGCCTGGCACACCTTCTCCCACCGCTTCCGGCGCTCCCGGGCCCCGTACCCGGCACTGATCTTGCCGCCTCCCATGATGGTCCTGGGGAGGCGGCGCTGAACATAAAAAATGAGTTGGGCCACCTCCTCCGGGGTAAAGATCTCCCGTGGCATCACTAGCTCCCCCCTCAAACGCCCACGCGGGAGCCGGACACGGGGTGCGGGACCCTTCCCCTTCTCGGGATGCTTCCCGGCTCCCTTCACCATGGTCTGGGCGGAAAGGAATAAAGAAAATAGAATAGGGAAGAGAAGAAAAGAAAAGAGTTTACAAAAGTAGTTTAAAATTAACCAAAAGTAGCAGTAAACACAAAAATATAGGGCTAGAAAAATAGAGGGATAGATAATAAGTAAAATAGATAAAAAAAAACTTCAAACAAGCAAAGGATGGCAGAGATTGACAGAGGATACAAAGACCATGCCCAGAACCATAGCAATGAATGAGAAACAAGATGGCCGCGCCCGTTCACGACCGCACGGGTAAGTTCGCGCGAGATTTTCCTTGCGAACACGCGCGAGACTGTACTGGCAAGCCGCGGACTTTGCGAGATTACACTTCGCGCCCGGAAACGGAAATACGTCAGGCAAACAAGATGGCTGCGCCCTTGAACGACCGCGAGGGTAACTTCGCGTCTTGCGCTACGTGCGGCTCGCAAAAACGCACAAAACCTTGCCAACTAACACGCCGCAAAAAAAACAAATTGCATATTCGCACGAATTTGCGGCTTCCGAATCCGATCTCGCGCGTGTTCGCACCCCGCGAACCCCGCGAAATTGCAGAAAAACGAGTTTTTCAAAACTGAAAGCACTCGGCAGGGGCAAGAGTTCAAACTCATCATTAGTAACAATTCCCGGTAGTGCTTCCTGACTGGGGCCCCTCCAGAATTCAGTTGCTAGTTGCAACAATTGTATGACCCTGCTCTGACCCTCACAGCAGGCTCATACAATAGCTACAAGTAGGCCACAAAGAAGGTCCTGGGGAAAAAAAATGCACTGCAACAGAAAGCAAAATTACAGATAAGGAAGCAGGTGCCAGACTGGAATTTTAAAACAGTGACACATTAATAAACTAACCCCAAATTAATTCATCTCAGTTGAAGCAGGGCTGGTGTGCTTGCTTTCCCCCCCCATAATCTACAGTAATGATGAACCAGAGGGTGGCATTGATGTAACAGAGGGTTGCAGTGGTGAAACAGAGGGTGCTGGGAACCTGTGATGATGAACCAGACGTAGAAACAACATAATTCGCGACCGTTGCGCGACGAAATGTAAGTTCGCAATTGCGAACTGGTACGAAACCCTCGCGAACTGGCAGAAATCCTTGCGAACACAAAAAAAAAAAATCCGCAAATTCGCAAGAATTTGCGGATTTTGCGGATTGCGAGTTCGCAAATCCGCAAAATTCGCGAACGCGAGATTCGCTAAATTCGCCCATGCTTATTAAGTAGAGGGTGACTAAGGTATGATTGGAACAGGCAGAGGGCATATTTACATGTGACCAGTGATATAGAGTGTCAGTGGGGTCACAGCGATAAAACAAGTGAGTGGAGGGGGAGTGCCGGACGTGAGAACAAACGAAGAGAAACTTACAATTATACCCAAGTAACTGAGCGAGGGTATAGGAAGTCCGGGTGGTCGCTCATAGGTCGAGGACTGCGGGGGAGCAAAGGATAAGGAATTATCAAATTTGGGGCCAAGTTCAAAGGGTGGAAAAACCTGGAAACCTCAATAGGTCGAATTACCTGATCGTTGAGTTATATCCGATCAGCGTGCGGGACTTTGCTGTGCCTATTAGGGGGAAAATTAATGGGAATGAGCAAGGGCCGGAGGCATGGTGAAGCATAGATCTCAAACTTCGATCGCTCCAGGCGTGCGTGGGAGAGTCTTACCTGACTAGAACAGGGCGGCAGAAAGCAATCCGGGCTCATCTGTCGGTGGGGCTGTGAGCAATGAATGCTGGAGCTACCTGTGCACGTAAGACGCCAGCACATAAATCAGGAAGTGGAAGGCTGGGGGCGGAGACCTGGGATCACGAGAGGCAGGGTAGGGGGCGTGTTGCGGCGTTGCCGGGGTTACACTAGCAAGCAAGAAGTGGTTGGGTAGAGGAAAGTTAGCGGGACAGAACTGACAGGTCTGACACGATGGGGGCGTGTCAAGCGAACGTATGCACGGGTTACGGGGAGTGGCGGGGTAGTACAGGTCATGGTAGACGGGGCGAGGACAGAGTTAAAAGTACAGAGTTTCGCTATACATTACCTTGCAAGGCAATTAAAGGTAGTGAGGTCAATCAATGGTATAATAACATGGTATGGGAAGTTACATATCGTCGGAGTTGGTTTGAAACCGGCTGGTTAAGTACATGACAAAATTCTATAGGGGAAACATGAATTAGTGCCCCAATGGTATAACAACATGGTATGGAAAGTTGCATATCATCGGAGTTGGTTTGAAACCGGCTGTTTAAGTACATGACAAAAGTCTATGGGGGAAACAAAAATTAGTGCCCCAATAGGGGGGCAAAAAGCCGTGATGGTAGAGTCAAAGACACAGTATACAGTACATAATACATCAACTATTCATTTCTAGAGGGGTGCAAGAGCTTTCAATAGATGTTATAACATCATGATATGGAAAACAATTACAGTACATGGGGCTCCACTGGCACCAAGGTTTAAAACCGGATGGTTAAATACAAGGCAGTTGTCTATTAAGGGCGGTAATGGAATTAAATAGAGATGGTGTTTGTCCACTCATCAAGAGTGTTTAACCCATGGTTGACCGAGTCAACCCGTGCAATCCATTTACATTCTGCTCTATTGAGTAGAGTGGACATGTTCCCCCCTCTGATGGGTAATGTGGGTTTCTCAATGACCATCCATCTCAAATCTGTGTCCGTATGTGATTTTTCCAAGAAATGTGTGACAAGTGGAGCAGTGAGTACTTTGCAGTTAATTCTGCTCTTATGTTGTATTATCCGTTGTTTGACCATTTGGGTGGTCTGGCCAATGTAAATCAGGTCGCATGGACAACGGATAGCGTAAATGACATTTTGGGTCTTGCAGTTTGAGTGGTGGGAAAGTTGATGAATATGGCCATTATAAACAAACTCCTTGGTGTTATGTGTTAGCTCAGAGACACTGCATGATTGACATTTGAAGTGTCCAATAACTGGGCTCAATCCCCACGCAGCCGTGATGGTGTGTTTTTCGGTTGTAGTGGTAGGCCAAGTGATCGCCCGGACAAGATGATTGGCAATGTTGTTGCCCCTCTGGTATGAGAAAAGTGGTGGTGCGTGGAATTGTTCATCAAAACGTAACACTGGCCAATTCTTTTTGATTATTTTGGCCACCTTGTTGCTGTCTGGGCTAAACACAGAGACAAAAGGGATTCTGTCCATAGATTTTTTGTTTTGATTCGGCATCAGTAGATCCTCACGGTGGTTGTACCATGCTCGTTTCTTCGCTTGTTTAACCAGACGTCGTGGGTAGCCTCTATTGATGAGTTTCATGACCAGGATGTCTGCCTCCCGGAAGTAATCTTTGCGCCATTTACAATTACGCCGAATTCGTAGGAACTGGCCAAATGGAAGCCCATCGCGTAGTCCTCTTGGGTGATTGCTAGAGTAATGTAGCAAAGTGTTTCGTTCTGTAGGCTTGCGGAAGAGCGATGTTCCCAGTGTCCCATCTTCTGCATGTATAACGACATCAAGGAATGGTAGGTCATTTGACTTAATCTCACTTGTGAATTTGAGATGTTCCTGTGAGGAATTTAGCCAGTCAATGAAGGGTTGTAAGGAATCGGCCGTTCCAGTCCAGATTAACAAAATGTCATCTATGTATCGAAGCCACAGATGGATTTGGGGTCGATACGGATTGATGGAGTTTAAGATCAGTGATTTTTCCAGGTCGTGTACATTTAGGATGGCAAAATTGGGGGCGAAGCAAGCGCCCATTGATACTCCCTTAATTTGGAGGTAGTATGTATTTTTGTACATGAAGTAGTTGTTTTGTAGGGCCACTCGTAGAAGGTCCATGACAAAGTCAGTGGGGATCCTGGTAGCTTGAGGTCTGGAGATCAGTAAGTTTTTGATTACTTCGAGCCCTTCATGATGAGGAATATTTGTGTAGAGGGACTCGATGTCCAGGCTTGCCATCATTTGAGTATCCAGGTTGAATGGTTGGTCTTCTATGGTATTGATCAAGTCCATGGTATCACGTATGTAGCTATCTGTGATGGACACAAATTCCTTAATGACTGAGTCCAGGTATTTTCCCAGTGGTTCCAAGATGGAACCGCATCCTGATACGATGGGGCGCCCCGGTGGGTTCCTGGCATCTTTGTGTATTTTGGGGAGGACGTATAGGACCGGTGTTCTGGGATGTGGGTTATTCAAGTACTCGAATTCTTTTTTAGTAATGATATTATTGTCTCTGGCTGTAGTAGTGATAGAGAGAATCTTTTCTCTAATTTCTACCAAAGGATCTTTAGAGAGAACACGATAATGTTCATTATTAGTGAGTTGTCGTTCAACCTCTCTGTCGTATTGTGTATTGTTAAGAACGACGATCCCTCCGCCCTTGTCCGCGGGTTTGATGACAATCTCCGAATTATTTTGGAGAGTATTGAGGGCTTCTTTTTCCGCCAAGGGTAGATTATAGGGGATGAAGCGTGGTATAGTTTTGAGATCCATTACTTCCTTTAAGACTAGCCGTTCAAAGGTCAGAATTTCAGGTGTCATTTGGTTGGATGGAGGGTTAAAGGTAGAAGGAGGCCGAAACGGGGAGATTTGGTTCATTCCGGTATCTGGTTTATCGACAAAGAAATATTTAAGCCGGATCCTTCTGAAGAATTTTAGAAGATTAGATTGTAGTTCCAGGAAGTTGGTTCTGACTGTTGGCACAAATGAAAGACCACATGAGAGAAGTCTAGTTTCTTCAGGGGTCAGAGTGTGATCTGATAAATTGAAGATGGGGATAGGCATCGCAGTAGTGGTTGCCTCCTGGTTATTAATTGCTGTGGTTGTCCCCATTGATAGTATCGATTGCGGGTTTGGCGGTAGCCTGGAACTCGAGGTTGATATTGTTTGGCCCTGGTTTGGCGGTTCTGTGGTGGCGGTTGTTGGCCGCGTCCTCGTCCTAAAAAAACGGGTGGTAGAAGTGGCTGTGGTCCGGATGATGTTGCGTCTATCTCGTCTGCAGAACTATTAGAAGAGACAGAGAACGTGACGCGTTGATTGTTTCTATAACGACCCCAGCTCTGTGTTCTTGGGGGGTTCTGTTGGGTGTTATAGAACTCCTCGTTTAGGTAAGGATATGTGTTCTCAACTTTGTACGGGTTGACTCGGTCAACCATGGGTTAAACACTCTTGATGAGTGGACAAACACCATCTCTATTTAATTCCATTACCGCCCTTAATAGACAACTGCCTTGTATTTAACCATCCGGTTTTAAACCTTGGTGCCAGTGGAGCCCCATGTACTGTAATTGTTTTCCATATCATGATGTTATAACATCTATTGAAAGCTCTTGCACCCCTCTAGAAATGAATAGTTGATGTATTATGTACTGTATACTGTGTCTTTGACTCTACCATCACGGCTTTTTTCCCCCCTATTGGGGCACTAATTTTTGTTTCCCCCATAGACTTTTGTCATGTACTTAAACAGCCGGTTTCAAACCAACTCTGACGATATGTAACTTCCCATACCATATTATTATACCATTGATTGACCTCACTACCTTTAATTGCCTTGCAAGGTAATGTATAGCGAAACTCTGTACTTTTAACTCTGTCCTCGCCCCGTCTACCATGACCTGTACTACCCCGCCACTCCCCGTAACCCGTGCATACGTTCGCTTGACACGCCCCCATCGTGTCAGACCTGTCAGTTCTGTCCCGCTAACTTTCCACTACCCAACCACTTCCTGCTTGCTAGTGTAACCCCGGCAACGCCGCGACACGCCCCCTACCCTGCCTCTCGTGATCCCAGGTCTCCGCCCCCAGCCTTCCACTTCCTGATTTATGTGCTGGCGTCTTACGTGCACAGGTAGCTCCAGCATTCATTGCTCACAGCCCCACCGACAGATGAGCCCGGATTGCTTTCTGCCGCCCTGTTCTAGTCAGGTAAGACCCTCCCACGCATGCCTGGAGCGATCGAAGTTTGAGATCTATGCTTCACCATGCCTCCGGCCCGTGCTCATTCCCATTCATTTTCCCCCTAATAGGCACAGCAAAGTCCCGCACGCTGATCGGATATAACTCAACGTTCAGGTAATTCGACCTATTGAGGTTTCCAGGTTTTTCCACCCTTTGAACTTGGCCCCAAATTTGATAATTCCTTATCCTTTGCTCCCCCGCAGTACTCGACCTATGAGCGACCACCCGGACTTCCTATACCCTCGCTCAGTTACTTGGGTATAATTGTAAGTTTCTCCTCTTTTGTTCTCACGTCCGGCACTCCCCCTCCACTCACGTGTTTTATCGCTGTGACCCCACTGACACTCTATATCACTGGTCACATGTAAATATGCCCTCTGCCTGTTCCAATCATACCTTAGTCACCCCCTACTTACAATATGCCCTCTGCCTGTTCCAATCATACCTTAGTCACCCCCTACTTACACTATGACAATTCCTGGTCCGGCCACCACCCCATCACTCCTCATTCACATCTTGACATTCACCTTCCTGATGTAAACCTGATCACTATTCCACTCGCCTCACCATCCCCCTCCCAGTCCCAGCCTTGGTCCTCAGCTCAAACTACCCTTTCTGCCCACAGCACTGTTTTCCATCGACAACCCTGTCCTGATGATGATCCCAAATAAAGGGGATCGAAACGCCGTCGACTGTACAGCTTGAATTACAGGACGCATATCACGTTTTGTGCTTCTATATAAATAATTGCATTTTAAGTGATTACAACTTGCTTTGTGAAGCCATCATTTGATGTAAATACTTTGATTCATGCGTCGACCACGCAGCTGTTTTTAGCACTTGCACTTTCACCATCACCAATTGTATATAGCACCTTGCACCAAGTGTCACTGGGTTGTCACATGATCCGTTCTGTACAGTGCTATCTTAACTGTATTGTCATGTGAAATATCCCCCTTTGCTTCTTGGTAAATAATACCACCCTCGTTAAAAATCAATTGACTCTTTGTTTCTTCCTTTTTTGTAATGCATATTGCATACATTTCCAAAACTGCCTTCACATAATACCTGTTGGGAACTGTTTTTACTTACACGATATCCCCCATCCCAACGAGGTCTATGGGATTTCTCCTGTTGTTCTTACATATAGCTACAGAAATACATCACAGGAGAAGACCCTGATGCCTTTTTAACGAACTTTGAAAGGGCAGCTCGAGCATATGGGTGGCCTGAAGTAAAATGGCCGTAGTTTCTAGCTCCCCTACTGTCAGGAGAAGTGCAGGCCGCTTATCAGGTGGCAAATGCAACAGGGGATACCCCCTATCAGCAGATAAAGAGAGTGATAGTCGACCACCTGGAGTTGGACGCAGAAGCGTACCGAGTCAGGTTCCGAAGAGAAAAAGGACAGCCTGGAGAAAACCCGAAGACCCTGTTCTTCCAGCTAAAAAATGCCGCAGACAAGTGGATCAATCTAGAGAACAAGACAAAACAAGAAATCATGGACTGTATATACCTGGAGGAGTTCATTGAGGCCCTACCTTTTGGGACACAGAGGTGGTTGAAGCAGCATGCAGGGTTGACACCAGCTCAGGCCATAGAAATGGCCTCTACTTATTCTCGGGCCCAACCGAGAGTATGCCCCTGGGATAATGAAAAAGCGAAAACAGTAACCCCCTCCAAGCAAGAAAAGAAAGGGAAAAGCGGACTAGAGCCCCCTAAACCAAAACCCTATAAAGTAGAATACCCAGTAATGAAGGGTCCCCAATGTTTCAATTGTGGGGAGTGGGGACACATCGCCCGGCTATGTCCAAGGAGGAAACAAACCAAAGAACCAATGGAAGTAGGCTACGCACTACTAGAGCCGGGGCAAGATGGCCGCTGTCAGGCCATAGGGAGAAGTCGCACTCCCTTCTCTCCCACGAGAATTTTGGTTTTCTGTGACACACCGAGGATTTTCTGGCTGAAAACAGAATGAAATAATAATGACTATGAGTGAAATACGAGCTGAATACGAAAGAATTGAAACGGCAGGAAAGTATGCTCCGGGGGTTTGAAGTGCTTGACTGGACTCCGCCTACTCCTTATCTCTCCGCTGTGGTCTCACCATTTGCTATAGCCTGGCTGACCGTTTTTATTTAAGGGAGGCCGACCCGCGTCTTGCGGGTGCTTGAGCTAATCACTTACAGGAGTACACACTGGTGGCATAAGCTGAAGAACGCAATGTCCCCGAAAATTCAAAAACCCGCAAAGGATGTTAAAGAACAAAGAGACCAAAGGGAGGATAAAGAAAAAGCAGCGCTAAGTGACTCAGGCACCCCGGCAGCCAACCTGAGGATGAAAGTACACTCTCGTAGGCTGGAGGAGAGAACTGCACTGAAGGACGCTTTGAGGGACACTGACGTCTCTAAAGGCATGGATAGTGTCAGACTCCACGCTGCATGATCCGGTTGCTGCACATAAAACTCCACCTCCCGACCTCACCAACACACTGTTGCTTAAAACACAGTGTGTTCGAGGGATAGGGTGAGGGAAAATAAACAGAACAAGGAGGGGACGGAAGGGGACTGCAGGGAAGGGACAGCTGAAAGACAAGAAAATGAATACCCAGGTTACAAATGTTCACAACTTCAATCAATCAATCAAAGACATTTGTAGAGCGCACTACTTACCCGGAGGGTCTCAAGGCGCTTGGGGGGGGGGGGTGCTGCTACTGCTCGAACAGCCAGGTCTTGAGCTTCTTCCTGAAGGAGAGGTGGTCTTGGGTCAGGCGCAGGTCGGTCGGGAGGGAGTTCCAGGTCTTGGCGGCCAGGTAGGAGAAGGACCTTCCTCCTGTTGTCGCTCTTCGGATGCGGGGGACGGCGGCGAGGGCGTGGTTGGTCGATCGGAGGTGGCGTTTGGGAGCGTAGAAGTTGAGGCGGTTGTTGAGGTAGCTCGGGCCTTGGTCGTGTAGGGCTTTGTGTGCGTGGGTGAGGAGACGGAAGGTGATTCTCTTGTTGACGGGGAGCCAGTGCAGGTCTCTCAGATGTCCGGAGATGTGGCTGCGTCGGGGGATGTCGAGGATGAGTCTGGCTGAGGCGTTCTGGATCCGCTGGAGTCTCTTCTGGAGCTTGGCGGTGGTTCCGGCGTAGAGGGCGTCGCCGTAGTCCAGTTGGCTGGTGACGAGGGCCTGGGTGACCGTCTTCCTGGTCTCGGTGGGGATCCACCGGAAGATCTTCCGTAGCATGCGCAGGATGTTAAAACAGGACGCGGAGACGGCGTTGACTTGTCTGGTCATGGAGAGGGAGGAGTCCAGGATGAAGCCCAGGTTGCGTGCGTGGTCTGTCGGTTTGGGTGCGGTGCCCAGGGCGGGGGGCCACCAGGAGTCGTCCCAGGCGGAGGGCAAGGAGCCCAGGATGAGGACTTCCGTCTTGTCTGAGTTCAGTTTCAGGCAGCTGTTCTTCATCCATTCGGCTACCTCTTTCATCCCTTCGTGAAGGTTGGCTCTGGCGGCGGCGGGGTCGTTGGTCAGGGAGAGGATCAGCTGGGTGTCGTCAGCGTAGGAGATGATGTTGAGGTTGTGTTGGCGTGCGATGGCCGCGAGGGGGCTCATGTAGACGTTGAAGAGGGTGGGGCTCAGCGAGGATCCTTGAGGGACGCCGCAGATGACTTCGGTGGCCTCTGACTTGTACGGTGGTAGACGGACTCTCTGTGTTCTTCCGTCGAGGAAGGAGATGATCCATTCCAGTGCCTTCTCCTGGATTCCGACGTTGCTGAGGCGCTGCACTAGGGTGCGGTGGCAGACAGTGTCGAATGCCGCGGAGAGGTCTAGGAGGATGAGGGCCGCTGTTTCTCCGTTGTCCATCAGAGCTCGGATGTCAATCGGTGGCAGCGATGAGGGCGGTCTCGGTGCTGTGGTTGGCTCGGAAGCCAGACTGTGAGGGGTCGAGGGATCCATTTGTCTCGAGGAAGGCGGCCAGCTGTTTGTTGACGGTCTTCTCGATGACTTTGGCTGGAAACGGGAGGAGCGAGATGGGGCGGTAATTCTTGAGTTCGGTGGGATCCGCTGTAGGTTTCTTGAGTAGGGCGCTGAGTTCGGCGTGCTTCCAGCTCCGGGAAGGTGGCGGTGTCGAAGGAGGTGTTGATGATGTCCCACAGGTGGGGTGCGATGACAGCGTCGGCCTTGTTGAAGACGTGGTGAGGGCAGGGGTCGGTTGGAGATCCGGAGTGGATGGAGTTCATCATGCGGACGGTGTCTTCGGTGCTGATCGGAGTCCAGGCGCGGAGGGTGGTGGTGGGGGGCGGTGGTTCGGTCGTGGCGTGCGTCGGTTGAGTGCTGAAGCTGTTGTGTATGTCCGCGATCTTGTTGTGGAAGTAGGAGGCGAGGGAGTTGCAGAGGTCTTGCGATGGGATGATGTCGTTTCCGGCGTTGGGGTTGGAGAGCTCTTTCACGATGTTGAAGAGTTCCTTGCAGTTGTGTGCGTTGTTGTCCAGCCGGTCCTTGAATGCAGTTTTCTTGGTGGCGCGGATCAGTTGGTGGTGCTTCTGGGTGGCAAGCTTGAGGGTGGTCATGTTGTCTGGTGTTGGTTCCCTTCTCCAGGCTTTCTCGAGGGCTCGGCACTTCTTCTTGGAGCTCTTGAGTTCGTCGGTGAACCATGGGGCCTTCTTGCTGCCGAGTCTGCTGGGCGGGGTCCTCAGTGGGGCGAGTTCGTCTGCGCAGTTGCTGATCCACTTCGTGAGGTTGTCGGCGGCCTGGCTGGGGTTCGCTGAGCTGGCGGGAGGGTGCTGGCTCAGGGAAGCGGCGAGCTGGTCGGCTGTGATCTTGTTCCAGCTTCTTCGAGCAACCTGTTGCTGGTGGTGGTGGATCGTCGTTCTTTTGAAGGTGAAGTGGACGCAGCTGTGGTCCATCCAGTGGAGTCCGGTGGTGTGGCTGAAGGCGATGTCTTTGCTGGATGAGAAGACGGCGTCGAGTGTGTGTCCGGCGAGGTGGGTGGGGGTGGACACCAGCTGCTTGAGACCGAGGTTGTCGAGCAGGGTGATGGTGTTGTGGTCGTTGTTGTTCTCCAGGTGGAAGTTGATGTCGCCCAGGAGGATGTAGTCAGCGGAGGGGAGGGCATGCGGGCTGATGAAGTCTGCGATGTCCTCGCTGAATTGTGTGCGTGGTCCAGGGGGTCGGTAGATCAGGATGCCTCTGAGGGTGGTTTTGGGGTCCGTGTGGATCTGGAAGTGCAGGTGTTCGGCGGTTGTCAGGGTGTCGTCGGTGTTGGTCTTGATGCGGATGGTGTCCCTGTAGATGATGGTGATGCCTCCTCCAGTCTGGTTGTCGTGGTCTCTTCGGGTGATCTTGTAGCCCTCTGGGATGGCGATGGCGATGTCGGGCGCTGAGGAGTCGTTCATCCAGGTTTCCGTGAGGAAGGCGACGTCAGGGGCTGTGGTGTCGAGGAGGTTCCAGAGTTCGATGGCGTGTCTGTGGACGGAGCGGGTGTTGAGGAGGATGCACTTCAGGTGGTTGCTGCTGGTGTTCGGCTTGGCGGGTGTTGGTGCGGGACAGGTCCGGATGCAGGTGAACTTGCAGGCGTGGCAGCTGAAGGGTCCATGGGTTCGTCTCGGGGTGGCTCGGTAGCATCCCGGGATTCGGCCGGTGTTGAGTGCGTTGAGGGTGGCGGCGTCGTAGGTCCGGCTGGTGGGCTGGTGTCTGCGGGGCCCAGGGGTCCTGGCACTGGGCGTGGTCCTGGCGCGGACGGGCGCAGACGGGCTTACCTTTGGCGCACCTTCGGCGCTCAATCGGTGCTCCCGCTGCGCGGTCGCACTGGGGGCGTCATAAGAAGGGAGCCATGAGGGAGGGTCAGCTGGGAGGCGGGAGCGTCTTAGCCAATCGGCTGGCGGGGGGCGGGTCTGCAGGCAGGCAGCGGTGGCGGGAAACCGGGTGCAGGCTTCTCTGGCGGCCCTGCGGCGGCTGGGGCGCCGGGAGCAGGTGTCGATGGTGATTGGGCGGCACAGGCAGCAGGAGGGCACAGGAGCACAGGCACAGGAGCAGGAGCGGGGATCGTGGGGCGACCAGGCCGGTGAGGGCGCAGTGGTTGCTCTACACTCATTTCATTCTCGCTAAACTGATCAAATGATTCACCTTTGTGAAGGAAGTGTACTCCACCTCTTCCCTGTTGTATCATGTATCGAATATCAGAACCTCTGGTCCCTAAAGAATACAAACAGCAGGTTCATCTCATATACCAAATATATCACCTATAGGTATTTCTTAGTTCTGCTTGTAACGTACCCCGCCTTGTTTTAGTTCATATCCATAAGATAAATGTGTAGCACACCACAATCCCAAGTGAATCCAATTAAAAGAACTATTACGTAAAAAGCTGAATGTATTTCTTTGGATGTACAATAAACGTTCCAATATAGACACGGCAAGACGTAGCCTCCTACTACTGTCTTCCGCTCTACAGAATAGTACTCCACGGGATCCCCGTTGAAACAAACTCCAAACACGGCAAGGTGTAGATCCCCACTACCTTCCGCTTTGGCACTTAACCTACGAGACACTAGTGCCTTTCTTCGTAGCGGTAGCATGTAGATAATGCCTCTCCACTACGCTCCGCTCTCTCTCTATCCAAAATACACAAATGCTGAACACAGCCGTGCCAGTCTAAACATCCGAGGCCTTTCTCTTTAACTCTTTCAAGAGTAAAATCAAATGAACACAGGTAGCGCGTTAAGCCACGCACTCCCTGTAACTTACAGGAACTTGAATAAACTGTCAAGGGTCCGCTCTCCCTCTTGATCACCGTTCCTCCACACGCCGACTCACAGCGTCTACCAGGAACGATTAAGTGGTCTCTGCTGCAAAGACGCCCAGGAACACGACCGCTACCCGGTAAGACCCGAGTCAGCAGTCAGTAAACAAAGGCGCGGCTCCTCCACACGCCGATAGCAACCGAAGGACGTCTATCGCTTCCCTCTGCAAGAACAGGGAGAATGCGTTTCCAGAAAACAAACGACTGAAATCCAAATGCACTGTTTGTTACAAAATCACGAACAATGAGGGACGGTCCCACCCAGCCTTATATAGTACCACGCCCACCTCCAGGACTTCTGGGAGATGTAGTTAGTTAATCTTTTAGGCAGGCGCCTTGACAGTTCCTGACAGTATGTCCCCGTCCCTAGCGCCTCCTAGGGCCAGGCTTAGCAGGAAACCTCCTGTGGAAGGATCGCACCGCACCAGGAGCATGCACATCAGAACAAAGCTCCCAAGAATCATCTTCAGCTGTGTAACCCTTCCAAGACACCAAGTACTTAAGTACACCCCTGCACCACTTAGAGTCACGGATGCACTTGACCTCATATTCCATTCCCCCATCACATAACACTAGCGGAGGGGCCGCCCTACGAGATGTAAGAGCGGGCTTCAGCAATTGCACATGAAACACAGGGTGTATCCGTAGCGAACCCGGCAGCCTCAGTTTGTACGTCACGGGATTCCCCTGTTTCACCACGGGATAAGGGCCAATGTATCTGGGGTGGAAAACACTGCGCAGCTTAAAACAAATGTTCTTGGTCGACAGCCACACCTTGTCTCCCACCGCATACTGGCGACTCTCCACCCTGAGACGGTCTTCCCACTTCTTATATACCTCCTTAGCTTTATTCAAATGCACCTGCACCCCCTTGTGCACCTTCCTCAGTAACAAAACCTTTTCCTTAACAGAAGGTTGATTGTGGAGATCTGCTGGAATATCAACAGGCAAAGTGTTTGCATCATATCCGAAATTAGCTTTGAAGGGAGACATCCCAGTAGAGCTATGCCAAGCATTATTATATGCCAGCTTCGCCATCCATAACAGTTCTACCCAGGACTCGTGAGCTTCTTTAGAGAAACAGGCATTTTTCAAGTCGATAACTGAAAACCATGTGGCCGTAGCAGGAATCAACGTTAACAACGCAGTAATGTCTGGAACCACAGGAAACTGCGGAACCACAATTTTATTAACCTCCCTAAGATCGATTACAAACCTATAGACTGGAGGCTTTGAAGGATCAGTACGTTTCAGAATTGGCAATACAGGACTGTTACAGACATTTCCTCTAGTTTCTTCTACTACGCCTTTCTTGATCAAATCTTGCACAATCAATAAAAGCGCACGTTCACCTTCACTAGAGATCTTGTATTGTGGGATTCGTGGAAATTTGACATTCGCTTTCAAAGTGACTACATATGGTGGAATTTCTAAAAGACCTACATCGTTAGGACCAGTCGCCCAAAGAGTATCAGGGAGAGAACGCAGCTCTGGTGGGAGCGCATCCATCGACAAGTACATTGTGGAGAAGTGTGGCTCAGGGGTTAGAGGCGGCAGACCCGGAATCTGAGATCGGTCCTGGACCAGGGTTCAATTCCCCGCCCCGGCGGATCTTGGGCTAAAATTCCACGGACTCGATAATTCTCGTCCCGGTGCCTCCTCAACTCTCGGGTTCACACTCTGCGACTCTGGGCAATAGCTTGCTTAATCTCCACAACGGCCCCTCGCGGCGGGATGCCTGACTTTCACCCTGTGGACACCCTGTCGGGGCTTCTCACAGGGGAATATCAGGACGGGTTCCCTAGGCAAGCGCCAGGATACCCTTGTGGTGACAGGTTGCGCTATATAAGTATACCTACATTTACATTTACATTTACATCGGAGAGATGATTCTCTTACCCAAAGTAAGCTGTACTCCTGCCGGAGAACAGTACAATGTCGCGTACAGGCGTTTTAACAAGTCTAAACCAAGCAGATTTTCATTACAACCGGTCGTCAAAATCAAGGGTGCTTTCAATTGACGGGGTCCAACAGAAATAGACAAAGGACCAGATACAGGGTTGTAAACAGGGGCGCCTGAAAAACGTACAGAAACATTTGTTAAGCCAGACAAAGGTGCGCCAGGGAGTTTCGCATGTATGATAGAACTTTTTGCTGCACCAGTATCCAACAGAAACGGTTCGACTACACCTGATGTTGCTACTGCGACATAAGGCCCACTCTGATCTACTGGAACTGATACTACTCCCTCTCTTTGTCCATGGCTGTCCTAGTACTCACTTTGTTGAAATTCCTCATTAATTTCACAGTAGTCTTCAACATGATACTGTTGAGATCTATTTTGTTGGGCAGACTGTCCATTTCGCTGATCAAAATGATTAGAAGGGCGATCATTCGTTTGTGGAGGCATAGCACCTCGTCCTCGACCCCTAGAATTTTGCACATAACCACCACGACCTCTCTGAGCTGCTGCAGCATTATTCTGTGCTAACACTGGACACTCATTCTTATAATGACCTTCCTTCTTGCAGTAGGCACACTGATTCCACTGATATTGCGGCTCTGAGAACCATAATCTGTCCTTTGATATGACCCTTGCTGCGTATTTGTCTGATTCGTGCGAGGCGGATATGCTTGTTGCAAGAGGACTTTAGTTTTTAAATCTTTCGTTTTCTTATCTGACTTTTCCTTCTCTTTATCCCTATTTTCGTAGTACTGGGCAGTCGCAAGTATTTGCGCAGTTGTAGAGACAGCCCACGCACTCTCGGAATCTTTCAGTTTATTACTAAGCTCCGGCAACAGATTGTGCACAAATTTATCAACAAATAATCTCTGTCCTCCTTCTGTCCTCATATCCTGACCACTGTGATCTACGAAAGTCTCTTCAAACCTTGTGAAAAAGTCGGAGACACTTTCGTCTTTCTTCTGCCTGCATGCGGACAACTTATCCCAGTTAACGCGCAGTGCTGGCATCAGAGTCTTCATTAATTCTATTATTCTATTCGGTAAATCAGCAATTAGAGGTTCAGGTTTGGAACCACCTATTTGTTGACCATCCGCTGCAATTATAGCTGCCCAATCACCACCTAGAGCAACTAGATGATTCTCTTTACGAATTTTAGCCCAAATTGGTTGCGGAACTACATTCCCAAATAACATGTCAATGTCCGCTAAATTCATCACACAAGCTTCAACTGTCTGCGCTAACTCTTTGTAGTATCCGGCGGGATTCTTACGTGGATCAGGTAAAGCCTGTTTCACTGCTAACACTTCTGCTCGCTTCCACGGAATGTGTATCCACACTCTCTGGAATTGCGCCGGAGCGGCAGCAATACCATTCGGTATGTCAGCTTGCACAGCTTCGCGCCAAATTGGAGGAACCTCCCTCATTGGATATTGGCGATTCTGCTTCGTACTACTTTTCTCTAACTCTCTAGATGAACGAAGGGATGGATCATTCCTATAACTTAAAATCAGTTCCATCGCTCCCTTTATACTTTGACCAACTATCATACCTGCGGCAAATTCTTTCTGGACTTGAATTAATTCTTCTAGATTTGATTCAGAGTCATCCTCTTCCAATTCCTCACGCAAAAGGGAGCACATTTCATCAAACACATATCGTTGTGTTGGTTCATTCCATTGCATAAATGTATCTAATACATCTCTAGTACTATATCTTCTACTTTTCGAAATCCATCTAAGAGCTGTGGAATCTAATATTCCCCGTTCTTCAGTACTGGGAAGCTGACTGCGTCTCTGAACTGGATCAGAGGCAGGAGTCTTAATTAAAGTTTTATAGAAGGGAGATAGAATATTAGAGACAGAATCAGTTATTCTCCGACGAACAGAAAGCGGAGTCATAATGCTAGCAGAAGCAGTAAGCAAAGTAGCAGTTGGAACAGATAAAACAGGAACAGTAGGAGTAGCAGGCAAAGTAGCTTGTGAAACAACAGGTGTAAGCGATACAGGTGTAGGTAAAGAAGCCGGCAACCCTGGAAGAGGGGGTGCCGAAGGAACATTAACATTGACCACAGGAGGTACAGGAGCTTGATTCAGAGGAGCAGGAGCAGGAATACCAGGCTGTCCAGCAACCGGTAATTGAACATTCGGTAAAGGTGGAGCCGTAGCACCCTGTGCATACGGTGGGGGTGACCTCAACAAGTAAGACAACAAGGGATCCTTTTCGGGGTCCTCTATTATCTTAGCTGTACTCGATGGCAAGGCAGGATAGCACTTGTCTATCGCTAAATTACGCTCTCTATTGGCCACCTCCATTGCTTTCTCAGATTCATTGAGTTGCAGCTGCTTAGCAGACTGTTCTAAAGTCAACTCCTGCTCCTTCTGTTCTTTCTTTAACTTTTTAATTTCTCTCTGTTTAGATTCTTTTCGCCAATAACGGAAAGAATCAAACATTGCCGGCCGGGCTTTCTTCTTAAACAATTTCATTTCCAAATTATCAAGAACTTCGGGTTCAAAACTACCATGCAGTGGCCAACTAAGGACACCGTCTTTTTCTGTATATCGGATCCACACCTCATTATAAGATATAGGACCCACTCCAAACTTACAATACAGATCATAAAGAGGAGTTCCAATCGGAGGAACCAGACATGAGTCCTCCAACCGGGAATCACTGTTGCAACCAAAACACGACAACATACAATTTTTCCGACTTACCATTTTATAATCCGGAACACAGAACAGATAAAACACAAACAAAAGGTGCGCACTCGAACCAAGAACTTAGGCCTACCAAAGCGAACAAATGTATCAATACCCAAACTAATCCAAATGATTATCGTAACTAGAACAACCAGTGATAACCTTACGAAACCAAATCAAACCAAGAACTAAAAGGATTATCCAAACAGGAACAACCCTTCCGAAGTAACCAACTAGCAACCACTTAATACTTAACTGAGGCACTGAAGACGTCACCAAGGAGAAACCCGTCACGTCTCGCCGTACTAAGGACTGCACCTCGGGTCCAAGACAGGGCGACGGTCAAAGCAACGGACCACTGCAGCCGTCCGAACGGGAACCTTCGTGGAAGAGAACGTCGGGCCACTTTTGCGATATGCCGGGATCGATGAAGTGGGGCGCCTCCCTCAGGAATCTTCACACGAAGCTTCTCAAACTCTTCAGGCTTTTGGACCGGTACCGAATGACGTCGCCCCACGTTGGGCGCCAATTGGAGTTCTGGACTTTTTGGTCCAATCCAGAGGTGTCAGGGATAACACCCGAAGACCCCGGAGTTCTACCTGTCTCGGTGCACAAATAAACAGAAACACGGGCTTCTCGATGGTGGCGTCAAAGACCAAAGGTTTATTACTGCAGGGACACAGAAGTCACAGAAACTACACACGGGCAGTATCTAGGAGCCTGTTCGATTTGTACAAAGAGGGTTGCTCCTTATATACTAAATATTAGGCTTCGGGCAAATTCTTTACATGTTAGTACATTCCTAAACCTTTGTGTCATAAACAATAAATATTTGGCGTTACACAGGAATCGACAACAATATCTGATGTCAAAACATTACGAACGAGGGGTTCCCACTGTTCCATCATAATCCCATGTCAACTTTTCATTCAAGAGCCGGACCGCCTCATCGTAAATTTCGTTACCTCCCCCTAGTAAAGGCCCAGAAGGAAAGGAGCAGAGCCAGGTGCAGAAGATAGAAAAGCGGGATAAGAGATGTTTGTGGGTCATAAATGGGCAAGGCCCCCAGCTTCGGCCGCCTAATCATGATCAGGCCAACGAACACGAGAACCAGTATAGCTGGACTGGCCTCAGGCAGAGGAGGCAGTTTCTGTCGAGTCATGCAGCCACAGCGTGTTCTGTCCTAAGGTGCACGTGTCACTAGCAAGGTGAATCTCCGGCTAAAGCTTACGTGTCCTTAAGTGAAAGAGGTCACTGCGTGTTCATTGACTATGTGAGGGCAAGAAATACAAAATGGCTGCCGTAATCTAAGATGGATGCCATGGGTAGATCAGAAATGTGTTCATAACAGGAGTGCTCTTGCTCGTAGCATAGCGAAAACACCAGGATAGGCTAAATGGATCATTTGCGGTTCACTGATACCAAAATTATGTATTTACGACAATATTGAAAACACGGGTTCAAATCGTCACGGAACCTCAGTATCCCATGCAAACGGACAATGTTGCTGGCTAGCAGTTGTGCAGTTTGGCTCGCATTGGGAAGGTTTTTACAAGGGATGAAATGTCCCATTTTGGTGAGACTGTCCACTACCACCAAAACTGCCGAGAAACCCTGATCAAGCGGAAGACCTGACACAAAGTCCAGGCTAATGTTCTGCCACGGTTGACTGGGGGTAGGCATAGGAATGAGCTTCCCCGCCTTTTTTGTGGTTACTCCCTTGGCTCTCGCACAGATGTCACAACGAGCCACCCACAGAGTAACATCCTTGATCAGGGTAGCCCACCAGAAATGTCTTTGGACGGTATCGATGGTCTTACGGATACCAGGATGTCCTGCTAGCACCCCCTCATGACACCAGCTGAACGCCTTTTTCTGTAAAGGGACAGAGGGCAAGAACAACTTATCTTGAAAGAATGGCAGCCCGTCTCTCACCTTCCTATGAACTATGCCATGCGCCCATGTCATCCAACCTCCAGGATAATGATGACTCCTTACGTCATCCAAAAATGTCTCAGCCCTCACTACACATAGAACTTTCCCTATAGGAATAATGGCCTGTTTATCTTCCTCACCCACCATTGGCAGTGTCTGTCGGGATAAGGCATCAGCTTTTTGATTTTCTGACCCAGGGGGGAATGTGACCACAAAGTTGTATTCAGCAAAAAAGAGCATCCATCTCATTTGTCGTTGAGTTAGATGTCTTGCCGAGGACATATACTGCAGGTTTCTATGATCAGTGTATACCGTGATGGTATGAAGAGCACCCCAAAGATATTGCCTCCACTCTTGAAAGGCCCTTTTTATAGACAATAGTTCCTTTTCAGCTATAGTGTAGTTGAGTTCAGCCGAACTCAACTTCTTTGACAAATAGGCCACGGGGTGCAGTTGCCCCGTACTGACATCCCTCTGAGACAACACCGCCCCTATTGCTTCATCCGAAGCGTCAGCTTCTATTACAAAAGGATGTTCCAAATTAGGATGTGACAGAACCGGGGCGGTAGTAAACGAGTCCTTGAGAACTTGAATTGCCTCTCCAGCCTCTAGTGTCCACACGAAAGGCATTCCCTTCCTCAAGAGCTTCGTAATGGGTACAGCTATTTGCGAAAAATGCATGATAAAGCGACAATAGTAATTCGCGAAGCCCAGGAAACTCTGGACTTCTCTCACATTCTTCGGAACTGGCCAGTCCCGAACTGCTTTCACCTTGCGCTCTGACATTCGCAGACCCTGTGGACTGAGCATCACTCCCAAAAACTCCACATTGTATACCCCAAATTCGCATTTGCTGAGTTTCACAAACAAACTGTGCTCTCTCAATTTAGCCAGAACTTTGCATACCTGTTCCACATGTTTGTCTTCCTCCATAGAGTACACCAAGATGTCGTCTATGTAGACAACTATGAACAGATCAATATATTCTTTCAGGACATCATTGATAAGGAACTGAAAAGCCGCCGGGGCATTACACAGCCCAAACGGCATGACCAGATATTCGTACAGTCCGTACCTCGTCTTGAATGCCGTTTTCCACTCGTCCCCCTCACGAACCCAGACCAAGTGATAGGCACCTCGCAAGTCCAAGCGAGTGTAGATCACCGCCTCCCTCACTTGGTCTTTCAAAACTGTAATGAGGGGGAGAGGGTATCGGTTGCGAATGGTGTTTTTATTCAAGACGCGGTAGTCCACACAGGCTCTCCGGTCACCATTGGCTTTCGCTATGAAGAAGAGGGGAGATGCTGCAGGGGAACGGGATGGTCTTATAAACCCTATGCTTACATAATGGTCGATGTATTCCTTTAAGTGTGTGGTTTCAGGGACCGACAAGGCATACACTCTACATGTTGGTATATTAGCACCTTCAACCAAGTCTATCCGGTAGTCATATTCTCTATGTGGTGGTAGGGTTTCTGCTCTACTTTCGCTAAACACATCCTGAAATGCTTCATATTGTTTCGGAAGAACCACCTCTTTCTCCGCTGCTGTAGCCACCATGAACTGACACTCTAACACCGCTACAGGGGAAGACGCATAAGGCACCAGGGGCCCGATGTAGGTAATTCCTATTTACCTACTCTTAAATACCGAATCATACCGATTTGGTATTTAAGAGTAGGTAAATAGGAAGGGGGCAGATATAGGTAATTCTTATTTTAGAATTACCGAATCCGTAAGATTCGGTATTTACCGATTCGGTAAATTCCGAATCGGTATTTCCTATTGATTCCTATGGGCCTTGAAGCCCATAGGAATCAATGGGAAATACCGATTCGGTATTTACCGAATCGGTAAATACCGAATCCTGCAAGGGTGAACGGGGTGTCACTTTGACACCCTGTAGCACCCCTATTCCAGGCTTGTGTGCCATGTGGCACACATACATGCCCTAAGGCAGGGGTACTCATAGTACGGCTAGCGGGCCGGTGGCGGCCCGGAAAGCCTTCCCTGGCGGCCCGCGGACCTTGCAGACATCGTACCCGAGTTTTTTTTTTTTTTTAAGTGTCTGCAACCTGAGCGTGACTCTGCTGCTCTCTGGGGGCCGGGCATTCCCGTCACAGTCAGAGTGGGACTGCAGGGGCTCTGAGAGGTGAACAAAGCCTCATTAACATGCCAATGGTCTTTTAAAGACCTGTCAAGTGCTTGGGTGGGGCTGTGTGTGCGCGCCTGGAAGGTGTCACAGCCCAGGCACACACAGGCAGGGTGAGGAGGGAGAGCGAGGGAGGGAGGGAGAGCAAGCGAGGGAGCAAGGAAGAGTGAGGGAGGGAGAGGGAGGGAGAGCAAGCGAGGGAAAGAGGGAGAGCGAGGAAGGGAGGGAGAGCAAGCGAGGGAGAGTGAGGGAGGGAGATTGAGGGAGGGATATTGAGGGAGGGAGAGTGAGGGAGAGAGAGGAAGAGTGAGGGAGGGAGAGCGAGGGAGGGAGACGAAGCGAGGGAGGGAGAGGAAGCGAGGGAGGGAGAGCGAGGGAGGGAGAGAGAGTGAGGGAGAGTGAGGGAGAGCGAGGGAGGGAGAGCAAGTGAGGGAGCGAGGGAGGGAGGGAGAGCGAGGGAGAGCAAGGGAGAGCAAAGGAGGGAGCAAGCAAGGGAAGGAGAGCAAGAGAGGGAGAGCAAGCGAGGGAGAGCGAGGGATGGAGAGCGAAGGAGAGAGAGCAAGCGAGGGAGCGCGAGGGAGGGAGAGCAAGGGAGGGATAGGGAGGGAAGGAGAGCGAGGGAGGGAGAGCAAGCGAGGGGGAGCGAGAGAGAGCGAGGGACGGAGAGGGAGCGTGAGGGAGGGAGAGCGAGGAAGGGAGATCGAGGGAGGGAGGGAGAGCAAGCAAGGGAGAGCGAGAGAGAGGGAGCGAGGGAAATTGAGGGAGAGAAAGGGAACACGAGGGAGGGAGAGCGAGGGAGGGAGAGCGTGGGAGGGAGGGAGAGGGAGCGCGAGGGAGGGAGAGCGAGAGAGAGGGAGCAAGGGAGAGCGAGGGAGAGGGAGCATGAGGGAGGGAGGGGGAGCGAGGGAGGGAGAGCAAGGGAGGGAGGGAGAGTGAGGGAGGGAGAGGGAGGGAGAGCAAGCGAGGGAGCGAGGGAGAGCGAGCGAGAGAGAGGGAGGGAGGGAGAGCGAGGGAGGGAGAGCGAGGGAGGGAGAGCGAGGGAGACAGAACGAGGGAGACAGAGGGAGGGAGACAGAAGGAGATAGAGGGAGAGCTCAGAGAGAGGGAGACCTCAGAGTGAGGGGGAGGGAACGAGAGAAAGGGAGACCGCAGAGCAGAGCAGAGTGAGGGAGACAGAGGGAAGAGAGAGAGAGGGAAGGAGAGAGAGGGAGACCTCAGAGTGAGGGAGACAGAGGGAGGGAGACAGAGGGAGGGAGACAGAGGGAGGGAGCCTCAGAGTGGGGGAGAGGGAAGGAGAGAGAGGGAGACCTCAGAGAGAGGGAGAGCTCAGAGTGAGGGGGAGGGAAGGAGAGTGAGGGAGACCTCAGAGTGAGGGAGAGGGAAGGAGAGAGAGGGAGGCAGAGGGAATGAGGGAGAGGGAAGGAGAGAGAGGGAGACAGAGGGAAGGAGGGAGAGGGAAGGAGAGAGGGAGACAGAGGGAAGGAGGGAGAGGGAAGGAGAGAGAGGGAAATAGAGTGAGGGAAATAGAGTAAAGGAGAGGGAAATAGAGTGAGGGAGAGGGAAATAGAGTGAGGGAGAGGGAAATAGAGTGAGGGAGAAGGAAACCGAGAGACAGGGAGACAGAGGGAATGAGGGAGAGGGAAGGAGATAGAGGGAGACAAAAGGGAGGAGGGAGAGGGAAGGAGAGAGAGGGACATAGAGTGAGGGAGAGGGACATAGAGTGAGGGAGAGGGATATAGAGTGAGGGAGAAGGAAACAGAGAGAGGGAGACAGAGGGAATGAGGGAGAGGGAAGGAGAGAGAGGGAGACAGAGGGAAGGAGGGAGAGGGAAGGAAAGAGAGGGGAATAGAGTCAGGGAGAGGGAAACAGAGAGAGAGGGAGACAGAGACGGAGAGAGAGTGAGACAGTCAGGGTGAGTGAGACAGAGGAAGAGAGGGAGTGAGACAGTCAGAGGGAGTGAGACAGAGGGAGACAGAGAGACTGAGAGAGAGGGAGGGAGAGAGAGGGAGAGAGAGGGAGGGAGAGAGAGAAAGAGGGGGAAGGAGAGAGCGAGAGAGAGAGAGATCTGGTGGCTCAGTGGACGAAGGCGTCCACTGCAGGGACCTGTGATCAAGCTCATGGTCACAGGTTTTTTTTGCTCTAGCCCCGCCCCTTTCCCCACTGACCCCGCCCCCACAGGTGCGGCCCTCGGACACAAACCACACTGTAAACTTGGCCCCCGAGAGAAAGTTTGTGAGTACCCATGCCCTAAGGGCATGTCTGTGTGTCACATGGCACAGGTGTACATGCACAGATGTGCATGTACACCTGAATTCGGTATTTTACCACCCAATTGTATTGGGTGATAAAATACTGAATTCTGAAGGCCTGTAGCACTGTAAACAGTGCTACCTACATCTGGGATTTACCGAATCGGTAAAATTACCGATTCGGTATTTTACAGAATCGGTAAATTTACTGATTCGGTAAATTTACTGATTCTGTAAAATAATGGCTCCTACATCTCAATCACCAAATACAGGTCGGTAACGGCCGAATTCGGTATTTGGTGACCTACATCGGGCCCCAAAACTTCAAAATTATGACTTTTTTCAAAAGTTCATTTCATGCACTCAAAAATTCTTTCTTTTTTATTTCAATAGTAGTTTCACTTTAACTTAATCTTTACAGTCTTTTACAAATTTTCAAGGTGGTTCGTCTACCACTTCTGATTCACTTTCAGAGGCTTATTGGCAATGAGTTTTTGGGCTAAAGATCTCCAATTCTGATTGTTTTTCTTCCTTTGACACTGCAGCTAGATATACTCCTTTAGCTGATGCATACTTTCTATTTATGGCTCTGTTTCTTGCTGGTCCTTTAGCAACAGGTACTTCACTTTCACTATTCATTTACTTCTGAATTTAAATTGATTGGCTTTAGTTTTCCATGCTTCTCTTTTTGACAATGCTTTCTTTTGCAGGTTCTTTTCAATTACTTATTTCCTTCAGTTCTCTCTTTTGGACCTGCTTCACCACTCTCAGATGGAATTGAACCCTGATCAATTTTGACTGCATGATTCATTGTGAACAGATTTCTTCCTCTGGGGGGTTTCGGTACTTGGATTTTCAACAGAAGTCTTTCATTGTTTGGATCAGAGACGACTTCTTGCTGACACTCATGCCCTTGACTTTGACATTGCAGCAGCTCTTTACTCTGAATGCCACTTTAAAATTAGACAGCAGCACCACTGGTAGAGGTACCAGAATATTCACCAGAACATTCACTTTCACCGATCTGGATTTTATCACTTCAATTTTTTCATCAGTTTCAAAATGTTCACTCCCCCTTTGGATACATGCCACAAACTTTAGTTTGTCCTTGAGAATCAGTGGTTGTTTATGTGTCACTTTTTTATCTGCCACCTTCCCTCGTTCCATGTGAGTGCTGTGAATCCACTATGGGATTTCAGCACATTTGTTGTCACAGTCACCCTTGTAATCACTACTCCAACCAATTTTTCCTCATGTTTTTCCGGGCCACTATCCAGTCTCCAGGGGGTAAATCCATGAAACTGTATTTCTTCTGTTACTTCTGTTGCCAAGTTCACGTGATGAGAGGCAGATTTCACCATATCAGCCCGATCTTTGCAGTAATTTAGTACAATGTCATCAGTTATTAAACCAAGCATGGCTGAGGGAGTATAAGCCAATATCTTTGCTCTGAATATGATCACCTCATGGTTCGACAGACCAGTCTTTTTATCTAGGTTATATCTAATGCTCATCAGAATATGAGGACGAGCAGCCGGACACTTAAAACAAGTAGAGGCACAGACTTTTGCCAGTTTGTTCTTGAGAATTCCATTCATCCTCTCAAACACTCCTGAAAATTGAGGACTATAAGTACAATGGAACTTTGATCTGTTTGGAAAGCCATACACATTATTTGAAAAATTTAATTCTTAAAATGTGAGCCGTGATCTGTCCCAAAAGAAGTTGGTAAGCCAAAACATAGAATTAACTCCCTCAACAAAAGTTCAGCAACTCTAAGGCTGTCTGATCTCCAGGTGGCACAGGCCTCAAACCATTTAGAAAACAAGAAGACAGGACGCAGAAGGTAAGACTTTTAGGGTTTTGACACTTGGCTAAAAAAAAAGTCTCTACAAATTCTTCAATGTGGAGAGGGCTCATGGGGCATTGCTCCCCCCACGTTTCCCTGGCCCCCCGCCGTGGCCCATCATAGTCCAATTTTTCAATTACCAGGACAGAGATGCGATTCTGAAAGCAACCCGCACCAGGGAACAGCTTCAGTTTGAGTGCCACCCCCATAGCAATCTACCCCGATTACACGCAGTGGGTACAGGATCCAAGGAAGACATTTCTGATGGTCAAAAGAAAGGTTGCTGGTTGCTGGGATAAAGTAGTCTTCTCTTTCCAGCCAAGCTGTGTGTTGAGCACAATGGAAAAACCCTGTTCTTCTTCTCAGCAGTGGAGGTGTCTGACCGGTTGGACACCACTGGGGAGCCAGATTCTGGCCTGGTCCCCCCACGGGTTGCGACAGGCCCACCCCGGGGTCGAAGACAGCAAAAATTCAGAGGAAGTATCAGAATGGTGCTGGAAGCCCGAGACGGATCCAGGTGGTCCCGACAACCTTGCAGAACACGGAGATGGTCTCAGACTCAGACACAGTGACCCAGGATTTGATAATGAACTCTATTGCCTCCAAAGACACTACCTGTTAAACACATGCAGAACAAAGCTATCTATATGTGGGCCAGATAAGTGTATACATCTATATAATTCATGCTTGTAATATTTAAAGGGGATTTGCTAATGGCAGGGAGGCCCGTCCCCTCAGAGGTTGGGACCTAAACGGGGAGCTGGAGGCTACGGCCTCTGGTATTTCGACAGTTACCGGTAAAGGGGTTACTGCACATCCAATGATGACAGAAAACCGGGACATGTACTATGGCTAATTGTGCAGTGGATGCTCGTTTTGTACAGGTTCAAGGGGGTGGGAGATGGTAGTGAGAAACATGGATCCTAGCTCTCTGCACTGGGGGGGGATGGACCCTTTATTCCTGCCCATGGTGAGGAGGTTGAGGGTTATGCTATAGTTGATGATGTTATGAAATGGTTGGGTATGTTTTCAGGGTGTTCATGTTTGAGTGCAAGACTGGTGATGCGAAATATACACCTTGGAGTGGGGAATAAGGGGGAGAAGGAGGATTTTAATACAGTATGGCTCAAATGGCTTCCCCCATGATAAAATTGCTCACCTGGAATGTTCGGCGTATAGCAATGTTTGAAAAGCAAAGACGAGTGTTTACCTATTTGAAAAGATATAAAGTGTCAATAGCATGCCTATAGGAAACTCATGTTTGGGGCGATACATTACCCTGCGTGAGATGGAGGGGGCAAATGTATGCGACCTCGTTTTCGGGATTTGCACGGCGAGTTCTTATATGGGTAGCACCCAGGGTCCCGTTCAAACATTTGCATCATATAACTGACCCAGAGGGACACTATGTAATCCTACACGATAAATTAGAATGCAGAGAAATATGTTTTATTTATATATATGCTCCCAATATGGACTGCCCTTTTTTCTTCCCCGCCATGTTAGCCGTGGCAACCCCATATCTGGGAGTAGGAGTGATTGTGATGGGTGATGTCAATTGTGTCCTCAATGGAACGGTAGACCAGGAACCCCCCTGATTGAATACAAAACCAAGAATGACGGGGGCCCTTAGGGATGTCTGGCATGGTATGCAATTGTGTGATATTTGGAGGTTACAAAACCCAGAGCGAAGAAACTTTTCTTGTCATACCCCGGCGATAAATACATTTAGCTGGTTCTTATCTTTGGAAGTAACCCCAGATGTCGAAGGGATAACTTACCTGCCTAGGTATCTCTCGGGTCATTCACTGGTTCTGCTCACCCTCATGGCATGACATCCCCGTCCGGCAGTACCCACATGGAGACTACAGGCTGAGGCACTGTTAGATCCACCCTTTGCCGTAACGGTCTCCGATGCGATTTCAAGGAGAATTGGGGATCAGCATCCACAGGGGCATTCGACTGGGAGGAAATGAAGGTGGTCATTAGAGGGGTCTGTATAAAGAGAACATATGATCAGGGCGTCAACTAGAACAGGATATAAAAGCTCAGGAGAAAAAGTTGGGTAGGCTGGAGGCGGATCTCCCTACTGCTCCCCATGTTATGGAAGACTAGTGTAATGTCTGTAAGGAGTAAGTGGAGTCCCTAAGAAGACTGGAAAAATTCACTTATACAGCATACCAACAATGCTTACATATGGAGGGGGATAGATTGGGGGCTCTGCTAGCTAGGCTAGTGAAAAGAGAGACACCAGTAACGCCCATAATACAAATAAAAAATAGGGAGGGGGAGGTAGCATACAACCAACAAGCGATCCTTGACATTCTGGCTGGTCACCTGGTTAATGTGTATAGGAAACACACCACTCTACCACAGAAAGCGATCTGGGAATTCCTAGCTGCCCTGGAGCGACCCCAACTAGAGGAAGAGGCGGGTGAGTTCCTGGGTGCCCTGATCACCAAAGAGGAATTAATGGCAGCCACACGGCGTCTCAAACCGGCCAAGAGCCCGGGAACCGACGGCCTCATGACTGAGTTTTATTAAAGGTTGTTGGTGGACCGCCTCTTAGAGGTATATAAAGAGGCCTTGAGGATGCAAGCTCTACCGGCCTCCATGAGAGAAGCAGTAGTAATTATGATACCCAAACCTGGCAGGGATCCACAGTTGCTGAGTTGGTATTGACCAATTTCGCTTCTGAATCTAGATATGAAATTACTAAGCGGGATATTAGCAACTCAGCTCCTTCCACATGTGCCCCACTTTATACACCCTGATCAAGCTGGTTTTATACCCAAACGCAGTACTCATAATTTGTGACGCTTGGCACATCTGTGGCACTCCCCAGCCCTTCAAAATTAGGATCATGCCTTCGCTCTACTAGCTATAGAGCAAGCCTTTTGAGTCGGTGGACATCTGGGCAGTCTTGCAAGGAATGGGTGTTGAGTTGGGGTTCCTTAAATGGGTGCAACTGCTATACAAGGCCCCTCGCAGCCGAGTCCGGGTGGGGGTATGATTTTGGAGGTCATTCCATTGAACTGGGACACCCGACAGGGGTGTCTGTTATCGCCACTCCTATTTGCCGCGTTGATGGAACCCCTAGTAGCTACATTGAGGGAGCTGATGGGTAGGTGGGGGATACCTCTGGGGAACAATAACCACGTGGCTTCCATGCATGCCGCTGACACATTGGTGTACATTGCGCAACCAACGTAAGCAGTCCCTATCCTGCTGGAAGTGTTGCAGAGTTTTGTGGTGGTATCAGGTTTGTGAATGATCCCTGGAAAATACAAGCTGGTCCCCATCGGACGATTGGCAAGAAAGCCAAGGGATACCCTTCTGGAAGTAAGGATTCCATGGGAGACCACCAAACCTAGATACATGGGGATCAGATTGGAAGATACATCCTCCATGTATTTGGAGCTCAATATAGGAAGGGTGGTGGAGGGTTTTGCAGCTCGGTGCGCTTCTGGAGAGGGTGGCCATTATCCCTTATGGGCAGGATTTCAATAACACAAATTATTATCCTGCCCCGTTGCCTCTATGGGCTACAGCACTCACTTTATAAAATCCCCAAGCACTTTTTTAAAACAGTACACAGCTTAGCGATAGACCTCTTACCAAACATAAACGTGTTCGCCTGACAACCCTATAGAGAACATGGCAGAAGGGAGGTCTAGAAGTACCATGCTTAGAATTTTATTATATAGCTTCCCAACTACAGCACGCAATACACTGCCATGATGAACAGGACAATTGGGAGAAGCAACTCATTGCGGGCAGGTATGGCGGAAGATCCCTATCAGAACTCCTGATGCTCAGCGTGGGTGTTCCTCCATCATGTCCTTACATAATACAACATGTAGCGGAAGTGTGGGAGACCACCATTAAAAAGGTGTTTTGCAGGGCAGCCTATGCCCCGGATATTCCATTATGGGTGGTACAACCCTTCTGCAACATATCGAACTCTATGTCACTGCCTTAATTAAAAGAAGGCGGCTGCCTCACAAAGGGTGACCTATATGTAAACAGTCAGTTAGCACAAGAAAACACAGAGACCGCCTTCGAACTGGGGAAGGGGCAGTTTCTACAATACAAGAGAATCTCACAGGTTGCCTGAGAAATTTGGTCATCCTTCCCGGAGGAGCCCCCATCACTAATGTTCTCCAAGTAATGCTTTATATGGCCCAGGGATGACGCCTCATTTCTCGTTTATATAGGGCAATACATAGTGACATGGAAGATAAAGCTCTCCCCATAAAAACAAGATGGGATGAAGCCATAGGTGATACTTTGACAAAGCAAGAATGGACAAGAATTCATGAGGGAGTGAGGAGGGTGAGTTCAAATGCGCGATTCAAATTAGTCCAATACAATTTCATACACCAAACCTACCTCACCCCAAGATGCTAAGCAGAATATACCCATACAGTTCGAGTAAGTGTCACCGGGGTAGGGAGCCGGAGCCAACATTCACATATATTGTGTGGACATGCCCAGATTTAGCCCCTTACTTGTCCGCAATACTCACCAAAATAAAAGACGCCACAGGATGGGAGATGCCCAGGGAGATCACCACGGTGCTACTGGGATTGCTACCTGATCCCAAATGTAAAATATTATGCAGGAAGTCCAACCTTCTCGGGGCTCGTATTAGCATAACCCAGAATTGCCATAGCATGGCTGAGCCCCACTCCACCGCGGATTGGGGCATGGACGAGAGATGTATGCGAAAAGGGCAACTGCAGACACTGTTCGAATGAAATATACAAGACGAGCTGGAGGATAATTTGCAAGCCTGAGCAGTAATATTAGTGGACATAAGGGATCCAGAGGCACCCCCAAAACCCTAGTGAGCAAAACATGACAAGCAAATCAGACTCCTGGACATTAGGCAAGAGGGAGATTGACCAGGGAGGTGGTGGGAGACAAAGACTTATAGGCACTCCCAGAGCATCTCGGGAAGGTAATAACACTGGCACTGTGACACATTAGAGGGAGGGAAGGGAGGGGAGGGTGTGAGTTTGAAGAATTTTATTGGCACAAGGGTTATTTGGTGGATATTTAGAAATAAATTAATAAGACAAGCAATTTACATGGTTGATTGATAATCATCAACACATGAAGGATGTGTGTAGGGAGATGGGAGTTTTTTCCCCAACAGTACGTTAACTCCTGTATGTGTATGCTCAAAATAACAGTTGTACACATTTATAAATGCCAATAATGATATATTGAAAAAAATAACATTTTCTGACAGACAACAGGCTCTATATAACCAACTCTGACACTTGTGCTGAGGTTACATTCAGCAGATATGATACTTCAAGAATTTCAGAAATGGAACATACGGCAGAGGCAATCTTCATTGCTCCAATTGGTCTCTCAAACAAGAACCATCAACAAACAAAGTCAGATCAGCCATCTCCAGAGGAGGTTGCAGCCATCTCTAGAGGAGTTTCTTTAATACTTGATCTTTGTTTGGTACATAAATCAGTAACTGCTATAAAGTCATGTTCACTTTTGCAGTGTTGCTGGAGTAAGTGAGTTCCCCCTTATGACCGCCGCAACCCTTCCGCCAGAAATCCATCGCGGGGGCCGGCACAGGAATCCATGTCGCCCAAGAAGGAGGTTTGAATACCTCCTAACCGCTGTCTCCTCCTGGCGTTGTGGTGGCTACTGGGCGTAATTGCTACCACAATTCAGAACCAAGTGCTCGTCAGAGCAGGCCAGACCTCTTGTGCGACGGGGGTACACTGTAATGCGCTCTGGCTTAGTGCATGCAAGGCAAGCCCGTCTGCGCCCGTCCGCGCCAGACCAGCGCCCAGTGCCATTACCCCAGGCATTTTATCTACGGTTTCCCCGAAATATAGTTACACCAGAGAAACACTCCTTAAATTAAGATGTAACGATTGCCACCACAGAGTACAACCGTCTGTGAGTAGTATGTTGTACATTAGCAAGTGTCGATCCTGTGGTTACAAAATACCACATCCCCCATTCCATGGGCCCACTTCCCTACACCCACCCACCTCCTTCAATCCTCAATCACTGCCCATGCACTGTCACGCTAAACCTATCAGCAAAACGCAAAAAAATATACTTATTAACGTTAGGTCTATGCCAAAGCATAAACATGAAATTGAATCTCTCATTGTGGAAAATGAGATTGATCTGGCCTTCCTAACCGAAACATGGGCCTCAGATTCTTCTGGGCCGGACTGGAACATCGCAGTGCCCCCAGACTACTCTGTAGTACACGTAGACAGACAAGGAGTCATTGGCGGTGGAGTAGCAATTATTTACCGTACAAATTTGAAACTACATATAATTCACCAGGCAGGGCTGGCCTCAGAGGCCATATCCTTTTCGGTCAAATATAATAATCAACAAATATTTAATGGTCTTCTTCTATATCGACCCCCAGGACCTAGAGGTCCTTTCATTACTGCCCTTCTAACATTCCTGGAGTCTACGTCGAATCACCCCTCCTTCACAGTATTGGGGGATTTTAACTTTCATCTTGATGAAAGTAATTCGGCTGACTCCTCCACATTAAGAGACAACTTCAGTAGTTATGGATTAACCCAACTAACGACAGGACCCACCCACACAGCTGGTCATACCTTGGACTCCATTTTTACTAATAATCGCCACATCAAGGCTACCGCTACAATACCCCTACCTTGGTCTGATCATGCTGCTATTAAATTTACTTTAACGACCACGTTGTCTAATGCTAGGAGAAAGGACTTCGTACCTCCGGCTAAATCCCGCCCATGGAAAAAACTAGAAGCCGCTTCCCTAACAAATCTCCTTAATAGAGACGCACATACTGTAGTAAGCACACACAGCGATGAAGGAGCCCATACATTTAATGTATGGCTCTTACACACAATGGACAAACTAGCTCCAGAAGAAGTAAAAAAAAAAAAAAAAAAAAAACTAGGATACGCTCGGCAACCTCACAATGGTACACTCCAGAGGTCAAATTGATAAAACTGAAATGTAGAAGGGCCGAGAGACTCTAGCGAAATGGCTACAACCTTCAGTCCAGAAAGGAATATATGGCTGCCCTTTATGAATACAAGCTTGCCATCGAGAAAGCTAAGACGGCTTTCTATACAAAGAAAATTCAAGACTCACCAAACTCCTCGAGGGAATTGTTTAAGACCATTACTCATTTAGCCAAAAGCCCCAGAGAAATCACTTTCCAGCCTCACCAAGAATTTGTAGAAAATATAGCCACGTTCTTTCAACAGAAAGTTCAGACGGTGTATAATGACCTGCGATCGCTACCTCCGTGTGAAACGGCTCATTATGAACCGGCTTCACGGACACCAATTCTGGAATTCCTTAGCTTTTCCCAGCTAAGCTGTGACCAAGTTAAGACATTGCTCCTTCAGACCAAGTCGGGCTCGCCGATGGACCCATGTCCTCCCCATGTTTTACATATGATCCCTGAAATCATTAGCGTAGCTTTAACCCCCCTTCTCAACTCAGTAATAAACTCCGGACAATTTCCCTGCAGTTGGAAGAAGGCGTGCATCAAGCCCTTATTTAAAAAGGAGACCCTTGATCCCAATGAAGTCAAGAATTATCGCCCAATATCTTGCCTACCCTTACCTGCTAAAATCCTGGAAAGTGTAATGAATCAAGAGCTAACAAAACATCTTGAGAACAACTTGTTATTAGATCCTACGCAGCATGGTTTCAGGACATGTCACTTAACGGAAACTGCTCTGATCGTAGCATCTGAGGACATTCGTCAAACTATGGACAAAGGAGGCAGAGCCGCCCTAATTTTACTAGATCTGACAGCGGCGTTTGACACCGTGAATCACGACGTCCTGTTAAAGAGATTAACAACGTTGGGCATCTCCCATACTGCCATAAAACTGCTCCATTCCTTTCTGCAGGCACGCACTCACCAAATCCATTGGGATGGGCTCACGGCCAAGGAGTTCTTTCTGCCATGTGGAGTCCCCCAGGGTTCGGCCCTGTCACCCACCCTTTTTAATCTCTATGTCACACCACTAGCCGCACTAATCAAATCCCATGGCCTACACTTAGTTTCATATGCTGACGACACCCAACTGGTGGTTTCATTGGTTCAGACAGTAGAAGCCACTGCCACCAGTTTTAGGAACTGTCTGTCGGATGTGAAGACATGGATGAACTCTCACTTCCTCAAACTCAACGCCGGAAAAACGGAGGTGATCGAGTTTGGTCAAAATCCTTCCATTTGGAACGATAAATGGTGGCCTCCAGAAGCCGGTGTTTGTCTCACCCCAGTCAACAAGGTTAGAAACCTTGGTTTCATCATGGACAATGACCTCTCTTGCACAGCCCAAATGAACCAGGTCAGGTCATCTTGCTTTTTCACTCTGAAGGTTCTCCGAAAGATCTTGCATTACATCCCTTTCACCTTGGGGAAAACAGTTGTGGGAGCTCTAATCTTGTTCAGGGTAGACTACTGTAACGCCCTATATATTGGTGCCGGCGAAAAACAGCTTAACCGACTCCAGTCCATCCAAAATGCGGCGGCCAGAGTTATACTAAATCTCCCCAAACGACACCCTACCTCTAAAGCAATAGGCGAACTTCATTGGCTTCCAGTTAGGAAAAGAATTCAATTTAAGGTTCTGTGCCTGGCCCACAAATCTCTGTATGGGCAGACCTCCAAGCAGCTCTCTAATTTTCTCCTACCCTATACTCCTGAACGCTGACTGAGATCAAGCACTCAAAATCTACTTTATATCCCTAGGATCAAGAGAGCCCTTTGGGGTGGCAGATCCTTTTCCCATCAAGTTCCAAAGCTTTGGAACAGTTTACCATCTTTACTACGTTCTGAAAAGAGCATAGCTAAGTTTAGAAAAGAGTGAAGACCTGGCTCTTTGTGCTACCCTAACTCTGCTTTTTCCCCATCTCTTAGTCTTACAGCGCCAAGACGCCTCGGAATAAGAGCGCTCTAAAAATGATTCACTCACTCACTCAAATATGACTACAACCTCCTCCACAAAGAAAGAGCAGTGACCCAAGGGGGAGGGGAGGTTATTGCAGGAAAGTCCCAGGCGAATGCATTTCGGCGTGTCAGCCTTCTTCAGCGCCCCTCTAAGTGTGCTTCCTCTGCTGCGGCATAGGCAGTCCTGCCACGCTGTAGATGTAAACACCGTGATCCGCCCCTTGATGTGATTGAGCTCTCCTGTGCAATCCCTCGTTGATGGACTGCAAGTCCCAGAATTCCGCAAGTGCATAAAGTGCATAAATATATATATATATACCAATAACATAATTTTTTTTTTTAAACATCATTTTATAAATTAAAACCTTAAATTATTTAAAAATCTTTAAACTTAACAGTAGGGAAAGTGTTGGATAGCGGAAGGGTAAAAATTACTATTCCCACTCCAATGAGTGTAACAGTAGGGAAAGTGTTGGAAAGTGGAGGGGTATAAATGAGTATTCCCACGCCAGGGCGAAAAACAATAGGGAAAGTGTTGGATAGCTGAGTGATAACATTTGCTATTCTCACTCCAGTCAGTGTAAAAGTGTGAACGTGGTGGACAGCGGAGGGGCAAAAATTACTATTCCTACTCCAGTGAGTGCAACAGTAGGGAATCTGTTGGATAGCGGAGTGATAACATTTACTATTCCCACTCCAGTGAGTGCAACAGTAGGGAAAGTGTTGGAAAGCGGAGCGATAACATTTTACTATACCTACTCCAGTGAGTCCAACAGCAGGGAAAGTGTTGGATGGCAGAGGGACAACATTTACTATTCCCACTCCGGTCAGTGCATCAATAGGGAAAGTGTGGAATTGTGGAGGGGTAAAATTGACTATTCTCACTCCAGTCAGTTCAAAATGGAAAACAAACAGAAAATCATCAACAAAATAAATTAAAAAACATGTAAGAAAATAGAAAATATAAACATGTTAGAAATAATAATATATATAATATAAAAAATAAAAACATATAATGTTAAATACATTTCACACATACCTACAAATATTATAGTAAACAAAATACATTTTATTTTCAAATAAATACATATTTTTATTTAGAAATTATTTAACAAAAACATTCATTATTACATGAATTTAGTCTATTTACTTCCTACCCATATAACACCACACAACCCACAACAACAATAAAAACAAAATGTATTTGCATAATTTACATAATTATTATCAATTAAACCAATATTATTAATTAAAAAACAAATTAAAACACATAAAATTGTATTAACTTCCCACCCTTTACACCTATAATCCCCACAACCCACACCTAAAACTAAACTGTAAAGAAAATGTATTAAACAATTAAAAATAATTTTCAATTAAATAACTAATAGTATGTAACAACTATTATAAAGTAAGTAAAATGTATTTACTCCCCCTTCACCCCTATAAACCCAAAATCTGCACACAAAAAATAATTAAACAATTACACTAATTAATGTTCAATTTATTATTTATCAACTAATTATTAATTAATTCAAAATAAATTACTTCCCCCCTAAAAACCACACAATCTACAACTAAAATTAATTACACAATTTCCATATTTAACTGTTGATTAATTGATATTAACAACAAATCATTCATTAATTAAAAATAAATTACTTCCCACCCTTTACCCCTATAAAACCCACAACCACCACCTAAAATTAATTACACAATTACCATAATTGTCAATTAATTAATACTAATTAACAACTATCAAAAACAAATTACTTCCCACCCTGTTCCCTATAAACCCCACAACTCGCACCTAAATTATACCCCAAAAAATGTAAAACACATTATTAAATCTCAATTAAAAAATCAATAATAACTAAATATATTCATTAATTTATTGTAATTAAATTACTTCCCACCCTATTCCCCTATAAACCCACAACCCGCTTCGGAACTAAAAAACGCCAAAATGAATTAAGACAAACAAACAATACTTATACAAAAAAATTAATGACATACATTTAAAATATATACTAAAATACAGAACACTAATTAAAACATCGATATTTTAAACAAATATATTTTTGCAAACGATATTAATGACTTCTATATTTTTAAAATCAATATTTCTTACCTTAAAGGCGATATTCTTGACCACAATCTTCTTGCTGTCGATATTTCTGTATCACAATATTTAAAACTCAATATTAGTGTAAGTCGACATTTCCAACTCGATATTTTGACTGAATACCTTCCTAGGGCAGGTGAATTGCATAAACTCTGGCAGTGATTACGATGGCATAGCGATCGCCAACTTTGTGCCGGCGGTGGCGACTGTCACACCATCGTAACCTGAATTACCCACCGCCAAATTACGATGGCAGTGGGTATCGCGGCGGATGGAAAGTCCGTCCACCACTTTTCCACCGGTCGGCAATCGTTACGATTGCCGGCCGCGCGGAGCTGGGGCCCATATATGGTGGCGGTGCTTAGCAGGCACCGCTATCCATATTATGATGTTTGGGATTTGAGGCCTTTCCATGGCGGCGATGCCGCCATGGAAAGGCTGGTGGGGACTTACTTTGGGGGCCCGTTGTGAGCCCCCGGGGGGTGGGAGTGTGCACTTGAGGTACCCCTACATGTACATTCACAAGTAGGCAATCCTGATAGGCCCCTCTGTCTCAATGCATGGAATATCTCTGAACACTCTTTGTCAAATGGTACCGCGTTCTTTAACTCAATGTGAGTTAACCTTATTAAAGGTTTCGCAATCAAAGAAAAATTTGAATCCACTGACGACAGTAGCCAACACGCTCTTTTGAAACTATTCTTGCACCTTCAGCAATGTGGTGACCAAGATAAATTCCTTATTTTTACAGTACTGCATCTTTGTTGTTTAGATAAATGATTCTGCAAAGTAATTGTACACATTTACAATCTTCATTTGTCTTTGATGCAACCAGTAGGTCATCAATATATTGCACTAAGACTGAGTTACTTGGCAAACTTAATTTTCTATATCTTTCTTTAGAATTTTACTAAAGATGCAAGGACTTTCAGTATACCCTTGTGGGAATCATACACCAAAAGAGCACCTCATTTTAAAACTGAAATGTAAATAAAAATTGACTCTCCTCATGGAGAGGTATAGAGAAGAATGCTTGGCATACTTGGGTTTATAAGGGATTAGGGTTGGAAGTAATTTAATTATAATACATTTATTAATATATTTAGTTATTAATGTTTTTTTAATTGAGATTTTATAATGTTAATTGTGTTTTTAAATTTTTGGGGTATAATTTAGGTGCGAGTTGTTGGGTTTATAGGGGTAAAGGGTGAGAAGCGATTTGTTTTTAAACAAGTAGTTAATTAGTATTAATTAATTGACAATTATGTTAATTGTGTAATTAATTGTAGGTGCAGGTTGAATTAATGAATAATTAGTTATTTAATATTAATGAATTGGCAGTTAAATATGGAAATTGTGTAATTAATTTTAGTTGCAGGTTGCAGGGTTGTTAGGGGTAAAAGGGTGGGAAGTAATTTATTTTTAATTAAAAAATTATTAGTTGATAATATTAATTAATTAATTGATCATTAATTAGTGTAATTGTTTACTTATATTGTTGTGTGTGGATTTTGGGTTTATAGGGGTGAAGGGGGGGGGGTAAATTAATGTTATTTACTTTATAATTAGTTGTTAAATACTATGAGTCATTCTGATGGAAGTTGGAAAAAATGTACTGCTAAATTCAGTACCAGTGGACAACATGGAATGACAATGTTATTAATTTTTCATTGCACAACATGCCGTTTTCCACTCTGTTTCCTTATCCCCATCACAGGGGAGTTGCAAGAGCTACCAAGCAATTCCCAAAAAATGATCTGCTTAATCATTTTCTCATTAACTCATTAACAGGTTTTATTCCTTCCTCTGCCTCCTCCGAAAGTTTATACTAATTCATTCTTGGAAAAACTGTATCAGGCTTTACTCCAATCTTTACTGATTCAGCACTTTTTATCAGTCCTATCTATTTACCCGAGAAATCCCACATACCCTCTCTAACAGCATGTCGAATTGCACCCTTGAATTTTGTGATTTAATTTTGAACACTGAATGTTCATCTTTTGTTTAAATCACAACACCACCCAGTGAGTAGTAAATCACGCAATTCATTTTGCAAAGCAATGTCTGCCCAATAAATTCACAGAACTTGAATCACACAAAATTAACTGATATTTATTTTCCATCTGTCCTACGTTAACTATGACTTCTGCTGTAACCTGTTAACAATTTGTTTATTACTGATCTTCACAACCTCGACTTCACTTCCTGAGATGGGTAGGTTTGGGACTTCCACATTATGAACTTTAGAACAGGTATCATCTGTATCAATAAAAAAAACTGGGTGACCATTGAATTCACCATCAATGTGTAGGTCTTTGTGAAGTACTCCCTGGAGAAAACTGAGAAGAAGCATTACTCAGAATTAATGGATTATGTTGGCAGTCTTGACTATATGGCATTTTGTTTTTAATATTTTGCTACAACACTGGGCTGAAGGCATTGTCATGTGAAACAATTTCTAAACATGCATACTATGCACAGAAGTTGGTTGACTTTGGACCACGGGCAATGTATTTTCTGCATCTGGGGAACAAAAACATTCGCGATTCTTTCTGGATTTCGCTCCTGGCGCAACAACGTCGGGTTCATGGGATTTCCTGAAGGAGTAGAGTCTGCACAGCCAGCTGAATTTCTCCAATAATGGATCAAGTCATGCATGCCGGATGAAAAACATTCACATTTGTTGGGGGAAAATGTTTTTCTCCGTTTATGGTTTTATTTTAGTTAATGTCTCTTTTTTATCACTGATATATTTGTTAGCTACCTCCTATGAAGGAGTATTATTACAAGCAAACCTAGATCGTTTTTCAGTTGGTCAAGCAACAGAAACCTTACCTTTAGAGCACAAGTCAAATGATGAATTTAAATCAGTCAACGGCATTAGTGAAATCCTTGTCAACCTATGAAATTCCTTGTACCACCTTTCAAGCTCCTTAATCGATTTTAGAAAGTTCGTAGTAAAAGCATAAAGACCAGCGCTCGTTCATGGCACATGCACAACATTTCCTCGATGGACTTCTGTTAAATAAAACACCAAAATGGTTCCCTCTCCAACTTCTGAATCACCAGCTGATCCCTTAACTTTGCTCTCTGCTTCTTTAACTTTCTTTTGCTTGCTATCTTTCTCATAAGTCTTTTTCTGTATTTCTTCCACATCACTTTATTTCCTTGCTCTTTCAATTAAATATTTATTGTGAGCTCTTAAAGTCTTTAAACCCATTTCTCTATGTCATTGTGAGGCAACTCCCTTTTGTAATTCTTTCTTACATTCTTCATTTTACTGATATCAACCTCACATTTATCATCCAATTCTTCTAATGTGCTTCATTTGCACTTCTAACTGATTCTTTAATCTGGTACATCATTTCTTCAACATTGTAGGTCAATAATCTGTTTAAATCAATTATCCCTGTCAAATCTCTCCAAATTCAATTGTCCAACATTGATAGTTCTGTTTTTAGGGGCTCCTCAGCCACAACTATATTAACAGGTGAATCTTTTTGAATTTGAAAAACATGTGCAGTATCTTTGTGAGTACTCGGCAATGCTGTCATTGGAATCTCAGATGGGGCACCTGCCATTGTATCCACAACCACACTGTAGATGAGCTCTGTATTTGTACTACTGTACTATCTCCTTCTGCATTCATGCACAGTACTCCACTAGGAACATGACCAGTTACTTCCCTGTGCCCCCCCCCCCCCGGTATATGGGGGAGGTCTGGAATTCAAAAAAACATTAAGAAAATGTTCCTGCTTGTCTATACCATGATTCTGTTTTTCTCCTTCCTCAGATTTTCTTTATGATCGATTTCCTTAATTACTTCAGGGAAAACTGTTATATCCTCTAATGTGTCCTCTCGCCAACATTTCTCTTGTCAATCCCATTTGTTTTTTATTATTGCCTAAATGAGCCCTTCGTTTGATTTGTCATCTTCTTCGCTTCCTTTTCTGTGGTCATTCGATCCCATTTAAACTGCCTAAACTGTGTGGGCCTAGGTAACGGTTTTCTATGTCTCTTTGTTTGTCTCGGGAAACTAGCTTTCTAATGTTAAAGGTACCTTCTAAATAAAACTGCACGTTTTCCCGACAAGCAGTTTATAAATGCCATTCAGAAACCCAGGTACAAGTATAGAACCCAATGTCTGTCCTCATTTCTTATGCAGGTGTTCCCTTAGGCAAGTAATTTCTGACCCTCGTTAAGCTTTTTCAACACTGCGCCCTTTATTTTTTGTTCAAAACAATCTAAAAGCAAACTGGCGAGCAACAACCAATCTCACTGCGGCTCTGTCAAAGGTGAACCTATCACAGCACAGCTTTATCAGCCAACCAATGACAGCACAGCTTTATAGTAATGTCTCCCCAATTCCTAGGCGGCTCCTTGGATGACTAACCAATCACAGCACGGCTTCTCCATGAAGGAGGAAAACAATTGTGAAACCTTTCTCACTCAGTCTACACAAAATAAACCTTGTCTGTTCAACCTAATAATAAGGAAATCAGCAAATTATTGTAGGACAAACCTTGCAGTCAATTGACACAAGAGCAATAGGAACAGCATCCTTTACTGTACAGTCACTCAATCAATACTTAATTTTGCCTTAATTTTCAATCCATAAAAGTTCATACAGCTCAGAATATCAAACAAATAAATTACAATAAAATCATGAGATATTAGTTTTAAAACAATTAAAAAATAATTTATTAGTCAGATTACACGCATGGATACTAAAATAATTATACAAAGATAGCTATAATCCCCTTTCACCCCTATAAGTCTCTGATCATTATGAGACATGAGCTTTTCAATTCTTCATCTAAGTGCCTGGCTTCACATATCTTAGTACAAGCGTCTGCGTCTCAATCAAGCGCCTTCGTCTCAATACTGCCCACAAAAAGGATGCAAGTGCATAACATACATATGGATCTTCTACTTTTTTAATAAAAACTAGAGCCAGGCGATAAAACCTAAAATTATTCTTCCGTGAAAGAGATACAATAAAATCTTTTCTTTGAGGGCCATAAAAGGAGTGAAAAAAACATAAAAGATGTGAAGTGGATCATAGAATATATATTTTTAGGAAAGCCGAGCATAAGTGGAATATAGTTTGAGCAAAATCCTGTCAAAATATATCTATGCTGAGAATCCTGAACAAAAATCAAATAAGCCTCAGTTCCAGTATTCGTGAGGGGCAGTGCACGGTGCATAGCTGCCGTACTTTTATCTCTATTTTTTCTGAATCTATCTGCTGCAGTTTAAAAAAAAATCTTTTTTAAGTTGGACTTCGAAAAGCATGCATACAACAACGGGGAGCCAAACTATCTTTAAAGGCCTAATGCTGAAAAAGTTGTTTTTCACATAACTCAGCCAGCCAGGTATCTTATGAACATGGTCCATTGGCAAACTATCTCTAAGCACCGCTTGATTCAAAGGTACGTTATCTCTTTTCCATACCTAGAGTCATAATAGTAATGGGGCCAGTTTAATGTGATCCTCAAGGTATGAAAGACCTAGTTCACTGTAGGAGATGTAATTAGTGCAGGTGCGAGGAAGTGATAACAATCTTTTGCAGAACGCATCCTCCACCTGCTGCAGTGGACTAACGTCCACCATGACCCAGACTGCTGCCCCATACTTAGCAATAGCTTTTGCTTTGATATTCGGGATCTCAGGAATTGGTTTTGTGCCAAGTTGTTTTGGAAATTTTAAAATGGCTGCAACACTATTTTCCAGAATGGTCGCTCGGTTTAAAACCATATCTTTCCATGATGATTTCTTATCAAAGAGCACCCCAAAATACTGGAATGTGTCTATCACTTCCACCCTCCATTTATCTACATAAAATCTTGGGACTTTTTTGATGTAGTCCCTGCAGTAATCACATAAGATTTACCCCCACATGCATCAAGCATTTTTGGAGTCGCAAATGGTGCGATTCCTTAAAATCGGCCGTTTGCGATTCCAAAAATGCTTTTTGGAATGCATCAAGCATTTTTTGAAATCGCAACATTTTTGCGATTTCCAAAAATGCGATTGCTTTTAGGAAATCGCAAATTTGCGATTTCCTAAAAGCAATGCATGAATACTTTTGAAATTGCGAATTCGCAATTAGAGGGACAAATTTACCGAGTAGTTGAACTACTCGGTAAATTTGCAAAAAGTGTAATTAACGCTTTTAACGCATTTTAAAAGCATTCATGTTATGGACACACATGTCCTTAGGACATGTGTGTGTGCAACATGATGCGAAAAATACATTTCAGGGGTGCAGGCGGGGTTCATTTGAACCCCCCTCACCACCCTTGAAATGCAATCAGGATTTGCGATTTTGAAATTGCGAATTCGCAATTCCCATTCATTCCTATGGGCCTTTTGGCCCATAGGAATGAATGGGAATTGCGATTTCGCAATTTCAAAATCGCATTTTTTATGCGATTCGGTAGAAATTGCGATTTCTACCGAATTGCATAAACATTTAAAAAATAATCATGCATAGGCTTTTGCGAATTCTAAATTGCGATTCGCTTTTTATCGCAATTTAGAAGTCGCAAAAGCCGAGATTGATGCATGTGGGCCTTTGTTTCATTTACATGCAGATCCAGGGTGGCCATAAATCAATTGAACTCCTCGATGAGCTTCTGCAGTTACAAAGGCATTCTGGCCAGAAGCACTGCATTGTCTGCATAGAGGAGAATTGGGAGAGGGGATGTCTTGACATATGGGGCGTCCTTGGCTCTCTCTCTCTCTCCGTAACCCGTCCAGCTTATTAGTATAAAGAGAGAACATAAAAAAGGAGCAAGGACGCACCCCTGCCTCACACCTCTTTCAATATTGAAGGGTTTTGTGCACTTCTCCTCTCTGCCATAACGGACACACGCAGTTGCACCAAGATTTAGCAGCCTTACGAAGGTAATAATGGCAGGGTCAACTCTCATGCTCTCCAAGATGGCCCATAGTTTGGTGTGAACCACACAGTCAAACGCGGCCAATAAATCCATGAAAACCATGTAGAGCTTACCCTTTTTTGCCATCATATATTTGGAACTTATCATGGAGAGATTTAAATACTGATCAATTGCTCGCTTGCACTTACTAAAGTCATACTAGGCCTCCAAAAGAACCTTTTTTTCTCTTGCCCATTCGTCTAACCTATTTAGTAATACTCTTCCCTTCAGTTTTGCGGTACCATCAATTAGGGATATGGGCCTATAGTTTTTTGCATCTGATCTATCACCCTTTTTCAATTTCGGGAAAGTGTTAGAGTGTTTCCACGATCTAAGCGGTCCTAATTTAGCTATCACATTGAATATTTTTGTCAGCATTGGTCCCCACAGATCTTAAGTCTCCAAGAAGATATCCAATGGTACCCCATCAGGTCTAAGGGCCTTCAACAGACATGGCTGATCCAAGAATTGCACTACTTCCCATAGTTCAAGGTTTAACGACAAATTATTTGTTACTGCACAGTCTAAAACCACAATTCACACCAGGCAGACTCCTGTCCAGCTTTAATCCACCTTGGCTAATGCACCTACTCCTGCGCACTTAGGAGCAAAGTTAGTCAAACAATATTAAAATATGCAACCCTGAGAAGGAAAGCCTTTAAATTTTGGAACCCCCTCTCTGTGTGCATGTGGCGCTGCGCACTGCACACTACCTTAGGCAGACCACAATATCTTGAGGGCTTCAATTTCAACAAATTCGATAACCAAACCAACTGATGATAAACAAATTCTTTAAAAAACAACAATCACAAATAGGAAATATACATCAAAACAACAGTGACCAAACCACCAATTGAGCCAAAACATTTAATATATAAGATAGCAATCCATCTCACAAACTCAGACTTCAGGACACACCACGGACACCTCAGAAACGCACACAACTTACAGAATCATATTGCCCTATCCATACTTGCACACCAAGGGCCAGATGTACGACTGTTTTTTCAGTCGCAAACAGGAAATCGGCCTGTTTGCGACCGCAAAAAAGAGTCCTTGCATGTACAAACGCTAAAATAGTGTTTGCGACTCTCGCTACTAATAAGGGGCGTCCCTTCCTAATAACGAGTCACAATGGAATGAACCATTGTTTTGCGATGGCATATGCGGCCACAAAACACTTGCAGTTTACCACATACTTCAAGTAGGTGGTAAGCCACTTGCATACGGGAAGAAGTCCCCAGGGGAGCCCTTCCCCTTTGTGAATGGATGAGAAAATATTTTTGAAGAGCGCCTTGCGAACCAGGCAGAGCAACTGGGAAAGATTGCAGGAGCCATCACAGATTTAAAGACCTCCCTTGAGATAAAGATAGATGGCGTAATGTTTGATCTGGGACTTCTCAGAGTGGATCGAAGGAAGCTGGTCTCCAGGGTCACAGAGTAGGAGGACACACTGGGTCAGCTAACTCCAGACATCGGGACAATGAGGACCCAGCTCAGGGACCTAACGATGGTGGTGGTGAGGCTCTAGAAGCGTGCAGAGGATGCAGAGGGCTGCTTATGTCACAATAACATAAGGATAATGGGCCTACCTGAGAAAATGGAGGGACAATCTGTGGAAATATTCATGGAACAATGGCTCATCATAAAAATTTATAACGGTACCCCCTTGGCTATGTTTTCAGTGGAAAGGGCGCATGACACCCCGGGAACCCTTCCAGGACTGGGCCCCACCAAGACCGATTGTCGCAAGACTGCTGAACTTTAGAGATCGTGACCAGAACCTAAAACTGGCCAGGTCTTATGACCCCTAGACAATAGAAGGTAATACGGTACACCTCTTCCCCAATTTCATGCTACAAGCCCAGCAGCAAAGGAGCTCAGATAGTTAAAGGCAACTCTGCACATTATTTTGAGATACTAGGTAATGCATGACAATAGCTGGAACAGAAGGGTGCAGCTGTTAAAGGGGAAGGTGCCTGGCAACCCACTTGGAGGAAGAGCCTCATACAACAGCAGCAAACAACCTCCTTACTGACTAGCTGCCACTCATCACCGCAGGCAAGATCGTAGAAGGCTAACGTGGTGGTGGCAGTGGCAACCATCTGCCAATCCCAGGATTCGGTCCTGATGGATATTCCTGAGGGTTCCCGTGCCATGGCTAAGCCATAGGTAGACTCTATACTGGGCCCCTTTGGCCTAGAGCAGGAGGTGACCCTAATGACAGCAGAGGGCATTATTTGACTCATCCAGGTCAATGGGTGGAAGCTGAATCCTGTAAAAGATGGAGGGTCTGTAGGCCTGGACCAGGAAGGATGGAGATCAATGCACCAGCTTTTGCTTATGTTGGCTGGGGTGAGGAATGGTAGGAGCCTCCACTGGTAGGTATCTAGTCTTAGTCGTCCTTCATTGCTTTGGGGGATGTTTAATTAGCCTGTATTAGAAACTCCAGACCATCTCACCACTTTGTTCTTGTTCTAAAGTTTACTTGGGGAGAGAGAGGGTGACAGACTTTGTCTTTTTTGGGGATAAGTATGTTCTCACTTATAGGTAGGAAATGTGGGGGGAGGGGACTGATTGGGAGTTTATGGATTGTTTGAGGTATGAGCAGAAGCACATGAAATAGAGATGTAATGGGCCTGAGTGAGGGAGGATGAACGGACGGGAAGCACACAAGTTGGTCTTGTTAATGCATTATGGCACTAGGGAAAATGGCATTGACCAGATTAAAATCATCTTCTGGAATGTAAATGGCCTGGGGAACAAGATCAAACAGGGGGTGGTAGCACAAAACATAAAGTATGTTGCCCGGATGTAGTCTTTATGCATCTCCTACGGGCAGACTGTGTATTTGTGGGAAGAGGCCAATACATGTCCCTTGGCCATACTGGGGTTCTCCAAGGGCTCCAGAGTAGAGTTGATATTGGCAGAAAAGAGGCCCTCTTTTCAGGTAACTACCAAATTAATGGAGGACCCTGACGGGATGGTGGTCGGGATACAGGGGACCAGAGGGACAGAAGCCTTTAGGTTTATCAATGTCTATGCTCCACGCCTGCAAAAAGAGGCAATGGTAGGCCCAGTACTGTTGGAGGTGAGGATACCATCCTACTGGTGGGAGGAGACTAGAATGATTTTCTGACTTGGGAACTGGACAGCTCTTGATTGGGGACTGATAGGACACCCCCCACCTTCAATTTGCACAATTTTCGAGGGCAATGGGACTCGCAGAAATTAGGAGGCTGAAACAGTCAACTGATATATCTTACTCCTTCTACTCAGGAGAACATGGGATGTTTGCTAGGTTGGATTTTTTAAAATTAGTTTCTTTGGGGTTGACTCTAACGATAGAGGGGTTAAAGTACCTAGCAAGAGAAATTTCTGATCATTCCCCATTACCGAGACTCAAGGCAACAGAACAGCTGACAATGTCGAGTTAAGGCCTGGTAATTGCAGGACCCGCATACGGTGACTCAGATCCGAGCTGACACTGCAATGTACTTTGAGGAAAACAAGGACTCAGTGGTCTCTCCTGGAGTTCTGTGGGCAGCATATAAAACATTCCTAAAAGACCGCCTGCAGGTGCTGACCACCTACAAGAAAAGCAACAAGGGTGACCCAATCGTAGCCCTAGAACAACGCATCCTGCTTCTGGTGCAACAAATGGTATCGCAGCCCGAGAAGACGGCTCTCCGCCACATGTAGATGATCAGAATACAGTATCAGAAAGCAGCAGAAGGAGCGACTCATGGCCGCTACATCTCGATGCAACAGTTATTATATGTTGTCTGGGACAAGGCTGGGCGCCTGCTGGTGTGGCTCAGTTGCAGGGAGGAAGAGGCAAGGTGGAATAATCAACCCTACAGGGGACAAGATTACTGAAGCCAAGGAGATAGTCTGGACCTTAAATGAACACCCGCTGAAAAAAAAGAGGCTGGTATAGAAGGATTCCTAGAATCTATGGTCCTTGTGCAGTTCGACTGAGAGGCTGTTGAGGCATCAGTCTGTTTGGGGCATTGGTGTGCATGAATAATGGGAAAACTCCTGGTAATGTTTAGGAGAATGCTCCCCACTGGATTTTTCGACATGCCTGGATTAGGGTGATATATAAGGAGGGCACGCCGCATTTTGATTGTGGTTCATACCACCCAATCTCTTTGTTAAATGTATAGACCAAACTCTTGGAGACAACCCTAGCCTGCAGGCTCAATGGAGTGATATCTACTTTGATACACTAGCTCCAGACAGGGTTGATACCACGCCGGTCAACACGTCAAAATATTAGACATCTTCAAAGTTGGTTGGATGTAGTGAAGAATGTATCCCACGTGCTGGCAATCATCTCCTCTGATGTGAAGAAGGCATTTGACTCAAGACATTTGCCTTATATCTTTACAGTGTTAAGTCACTTTGGCTTCGGCCCTCGTTTTTGCAGCTGGGTGACCCTTCTGTACACTGAACCCTCAGAAGTGTTCTGGGTGGACCGGGTGACATCAGGACCGTTCCCTTTGGGGTAGGGGACCAGGCAGGGTTTCCTACTATTCCCTCTCATATTTGACCTGTGCAGTTTCATCCCCTCTCAAAAATCACTTGTTAGCTGACCCTATTGGGAAAGGGGCGATAATCACTACATGTAGGGTACTCATTAAGAATTTTTCCAATAGTCTCTGCAGCCTCAGGAGACAGTGACCGTGGGACCTGGGTGACATGAAGTATGTGGACTGGGAGGCAGCATTGATGCACCCCCTGGAGATGGCCATCAGAGCACACTTCCGTCTGATCCAGCTAAAGATTCTACACAGAGTCTACATACCTAGAGACAGATTTCAGACGATGAGGAGGATCCCTATGGCCAATTGCCTGCACTGCAAGGCACCCAACAAGACCTTTTATGATATACTTTGGGAGAGCCTTAATATACAAAACTGTTGGGCAAGTATACTGAAGAAACTGGGAGACATATTGGAAGAGGTCCCACATAATCCCCAGTTCATACTTTTTGGAGTTTCAGGAGATACTGAGCTAACTCATACAAAATTGGTGTTCTGTTCGCTAGGCCTGGTGGTGGCAAAGAGGGACACAGCAATGTTGTGGGGTGTTCAGATGATGTCCACCAAAGCACAATGGATATCACGGATGGACACCTGAATGGGGGCTAAAATGGTGGTATATACTGCTAAGAGGTGCCCCAGAAAATTGGAGAGGATATGGGGCTGATGGAGGGCATTCTATGGCTTGGGAGTCGAGGGTTTCCAACTGTCTCAAAGGTGAGGCACTGACTCCGAACACTTAACCATGGTGGGCGGCACTTGAGGTTATCATAGCGCCTTCCCCAATCTACTCCTGGACTACAAAGATCGACATGATGTGATTCCCTTTTGCCTGTGTACCCCAACTCATCGAAATTTTCTCTTTGTAATTGTATTGGTGTCATGTGTACATGCTCATTTTGTCTGCATATGCATAAAATGCTTATAAAAAGAGGCAACAAACAAAAACAAAATTCTGCATACTCATTGTGGTGTGGGCCAAAATGTAATTTCTTTAGCAAATCAAACAACAAGAATAATAAACGTCATTACCTTAACACATAAGCACCATCCCAATTCTTTTAATAATTGTTCAGTACCCTTTATTCTAATGTCATCATGAGATGTTTGAACACATATGAAATGTTTGACAATAAGATTTACACTGAATAGAAACAGTGAAGAGACGGAAAATATAGACTTCCACACCATGGAATGTTCATTGCAAGCAAAATAATAGAGCAATGAAAAGAAACCAATATGACCTCTATTTGACTGTGTGCTGCGGAGCCAGTAGAGAGAGGACTTGCGCGAGGGTAGGAGGGGAGCAGGAGCTAATGACAGGAATGGCGGCACACTTGTATACATCATAACAAATTTGTTTCAATTGCAATTATATTAATTCTGTCTCTGTATGTGTATATATGTATATGTGTATTATCTACTGGCGGTCGCCAGTAGGTAGTTATAGTTAAGACCTACTTTCCATAGGAAATCCACAACATTCTATTTGGAATAACTTTGGCGTTGGTGGACGAATCTTCGTGAATTTCTCCAAGAAAATAGCCTGCTCGGTTCCGCTCCTTCCCTGAAAGTTTGGGGGTGATTTGTCAAGTGGGGGCCGAGAAAAAAGGGGGTCCCAAAACGTGTTTTCCCCATGCAATTTTCCATAGGGACCTTTATCCAGGGCTGCAGCCCGAAAGGCTGAACGGAATTACACCAAATTTGGCAGAGAGGCAGAGTTCGGTTCACAGATTGTGCTTTTTGTTAAATGATGTAAATCCGTTCAGTATTATCATAGCGATATCTAGAGATGGAGTACAGCACTCGTACGGAAATGCGTACAATTACGAGCACGAGCTGCATGCCGATTGACTGTCAACTGTGCGTGAACACTCCAAACCAGGAAGTGTTGGCAGCCATCTTGTTCGTCGCTAGAAGCGACTCACAAGAAAACAGTAAAACAAAGTTGAGAAATAAGGAAAGGGGGCAGGGTAGAAATATCCTGACCCTATAGGCTGGCTCAGGGGGTCGTACATGGATCTTTAGGCTCAATTTTTTTTTTTAAATAAAAAAATCGGGGGGTACGCATATGGTAAACGTACGTGGTGGAAAAGGGAAATAAAAAATAGAAGTCCGTTTTATTCATTAGGTCCCGGGGGGGGCAAATTTCGGGGGCAAGTTTTTTCATAGTGGGGGCTTGTAAGGTGCCTCGAGCACTGGGGAACACCACCCCTCTGTAGTTTTATTTTGAAGTATGCAGGGGGGTTACGATCCTCTTCCCGTCAGTCTCTGGGACTGTCACCCCGACCAGGCTTTTTTTTTAAAAATATTTTTTCTTAAAAGTGTGTTTTCAGCTCTCCCTCTCTCTCTCCCCGTACACGTCGCGGGGACCGCCACCTTCCTGGGGCAGTAATATGTAAAATGACTTTCCATCCCCGGGTACCAGCACACCCTGGGGTTTTTAATGTTGGGAGGGGGTCGCGCTGCCCCCCTACTGGAACCCTTGGTGGCCCTGGGGTCCACCATCTCCCAGGGTCGGTTCTTGCAATCTCTCGGGGTGTGTACTTCCCGGATACTGCTGTTTGGTATGGTAGGGCGGTACCGTTGCCGCTTTCACTTTACCACAGGAAACGCTTTCCTATTTGAAAAAGAGCAAGTTAATCTGTTCTCTCTTTCAAGAAAGCAGATTGTTTTTCGAAAGAGAGAGCAGCATATAATGTGATGTCTCTGATAAAGTAATGTGGGCTCACGAAGTACGCGGGGAGCCGTCTACGATCGTGGGGGCATTTGGGCTAAAAAAAAAAAAGTTTTTTTTAAGAACTAACTTTACTGGTCAAAAAAAGAGCTATATTTCTATGATAGTATGTAAAACTTTCCGTTTTTTTTTTTGCACCAGTTGTACTCTACACATGCGCAGCCTCGTTTCCAAGCCCACTTTTTTTTATTTTTCTTCAAGTTTGCCAAGCAAACCTCTCCTCATTTTAGGTATTAAATTTGCCGCTTTCTTTTTTCCGGGCAGTGTGTGTCATCCACTGCTATACTTTTGTAATATATTAATAAACATATTGTATCTATGTTTATTTGAAATGTAGTGTCGAGGCGCCAAACGTCGATTACATACTCCGTCCTTCGCCATTTTAGTAGTTTTTCTCCGTTATTTTTATTATACCTGTTACTTTCATTTTACTCTCCGCTTATCTTCTCTAAGATCCATGAGATTTCTTGGCACAGACACCACGGTGTTTGCACTTGGCCTCCGATCTTATGAGTTGGTCACTCGTATACCTAAAAACTGATTTGAAGGATGTAAGCCAGAGCCATTACAACGCGTGTTCGTCAACACAAAGATATTATTAAGATTATGCGTTTATCATGCGTGGTAAATGCATACTAGTTGTAAAAGCATGTGTGCTAAAGCCATATGCGTGCTAATAGCTTTGTTGTGACGATCACACGTGGTTATGACCGCGTTGTAATGGCTGTTTGCCCCCAGGACGCTGTAGGAACCGGGTCTGGGCGTGGTGAACTCCAGGGCACCAGGCGGAGGGCACGCAGTCCCTCTCATTCAATATAGACATTTTTGTGGGGTGATTGTTTCCGTGGTTTGAGGGGCATCATTGAGGCCCACACTTAATTTTGTAGGGTGGTAGGTTTGCATGGGAAAATGTCGCAAGAGGTTTGTAAATGTGGTATACATTGTTTCGTATTAGTTTGATTTCTTTACCATGTTGTGGTGTACCCAGACAAAATATAAGTCATGTAGTTTTTTTTATTACCTTTTATTAAAAGAATAACTGTAAACGAAACTTAATGATAACTATACTATAAACACCTAGAAAAATAACTTTAAAAAAACAATATTATGAACAAATTGTGAAGTGGACTCCGAAGGACGTTGGATTGGTAATCTGCAAAATAAAAAAGAAAATTAGAGTTTAGAATTATGTAGATGTGAGTAAATGAGATGAAGCATTACAAGTCAAGGTAACAGTACGATTTTACGTGTGCAGTGTGCCTGATACATTTTACTTCTGTTATATTGTCGCATTCAAGTGGTGTCTATATGGAAGTGCGTCACTGACACAAAAGTGGCACAACGGGATTGTAAATATGGCGACTTATTTCTAATGCATTGTAATGAGGGCATTGTATATCTAGGCCTCTGTGCTTACCGTTGTATAAACACTGCCGCCAGTGGAATTCAAAATCTGAAGACTTCTTTGCTTTTACATGTGAAAGCAGACAGCATTTTCTATAACTTTAAAAGAGAAAGAGAAATGATGTCACATAGAGTGAGAGAGAGAAAGAAAGAGAGAGAAAACATTAAAACTGTCTCGCAGAGTCTGGAGTTGAGAATTTTTCTTGAAAAGTTAGACTTAGATTTACAAGCTGCTTGCGTCACTTTTCCATGTTTAAAATTGACACAAAAGTGGTGTAATAAGCTTGTAGATCTGTTTGTCAGACTGTTGTAACCTATCTGTTGTCACTGCTCGGAGGTAATTATACAGTTCAACACAGTGAAGCTGGTGCACACTACCCACTGTCTCCTTTCACAAATGAAGGTAACACAACAGTTTTACGTGTGCAGTGTGCCTAGTACATTTCAGTTCTGTTATAGTGCCACGATCAAGTGGTGTCTATATGGAAGTGCCTACTGCGTTACTGTCAGAAAAGTGGCAGAACGGGATTGTAAATATGCAGACTTATTTCTAATGCATTGTAATGAAGGCATTGTATATCTAGGCCTCTGTGCTTACAGTTGTATAAACACTGCGGCCACCGGAGTTCACAACTTGACTTGAACTGCTCTTCTACAGGTGAAAGCAGACAGCAGTGTCTATTAGTTTAAAGTGAAAGAGCAATGATGTCACAGAGAGTGAGAGAGAGATAGAAAGAGAGAGAAAACAACATTAAAACTGTCTCGCAGAGTCTGGAGTTGAGATTTTTTCTTGAAAAGTTAGACGTAGATTTACAAGCTGCTTGTGTCACTTTTCCCATGTTAAAAGTGACACAAAAGTGGTGTAATAAGCTTGTAGATCTGTTTGTCAGACTGTTGTAACCTATCTGTTGTCACTGCTCAGAGGTAATTATACATTTCAACACAGTGAAGTTGGTGCACACTACCCACTGTCTCCTTTCACAAATGAAGGTAACACTACAGTTTTACATGTGCAGTGTGCCTAGTACATTCCAGTTCTGTTATAGTGCCATGTTGTAGTGTACCCAGACAAAATATAAGTCATGTAGTTTTTTTTATTACCTTTTATTAAAAGAATAACTGTAAACGAAACTTAATGATAACTATACTATAAACATCTAGAAAAATAACTTTAAAAAAACAATATTATGAACAAATTGTGAAGTGGACTCCGAAGGACGTTGGATTGGTAATCTGCAAAATAAAAAAGAAAATTATAGTTTAGAATTATGTAGATGTGAGTAAATGAGATGAAGCATTACAAGTCAAGGTAACAGTACGATTTTACGTGTGCAGTGTGCCTGATACATTTTACTTCTGTTATATTGTCGCATTCAAGTGGTGTCTGTATGGAAGTGCCTTCTGCGTCACTGACACAAAAGTGGCACAACGGGATTGTAAATATGGCGACTTATTTCTAATGCATTGTAATGAGGGCATTGTATATCTAGGCCTCTGTGCTTACCGTTGTATAATCACTGCCGCCAGTGGAATTCAAAATCTGAAGACTTCTTTGCTTTTACATGTGAAAGCAGACAGCATTTTCTATAACTTTAAAAGAGAAAGAGAAATGATGTCACAGAGAGTGAGAGAGAGAAAGAAAGAGAGAGAAAACATTAAAACTGTCTCGCAGAGTCTGGAGTTGAGAATTTTTCTTGAAAAGTTAGACTTAGATTTACAAGCTGCTTGCGTCACTTTTCCATGTTTAAAATTGACACAAAAGTGGTGTAATAAGCTTGTAGATCTGTTTGTCAGACTGTTGTAACCTATCTGTTGTCACTGCTCGGAGGTAATTATACAGTTCAACACAGTGAAGCTGGTGCACACTACCCACTGTCTCCTTTCACAAATGAAGGTAACACAACAGTTTTACGTGTGCAGTGTGCCTAGTACATTTCAGTTCTGTTATAGTGCCATGATCAAGTGGTGTCGATATGGAAGTGCCTACTGCGTTACTGTCACAAAAGTGGCACAACGGGATTGTAAATATGCAGACTTATTTCTAATGCATTGTAATGAAGGCATTGTATATTTAGGCCTCTGTGCTTACCGTTGTATAAACACTGCGGCCACCGGAGTTCACAACTTGACTTGAACTGCTCTTCTACAGGTGAAAGCAGACAGCAGTGTCTATTAGTTTAAAGTGAAAGAGCAATGATGTCACAGAGAGGGAGAGAGAGATAGAAAGAGAGAGAAAACAACATTAAAACTGTCTCGCAGAGTCTGGAGTTGAGATTTTTTCTTGAAAAGTTAGACGTAGATTTACAAGCTGCTTGTGTCACTTTTCCCATGTTAAAAGTGGTGTAATAAGCTTGTAGATCTGTTTGTCAGACTGTTGTAACCTATCTGTTGTCACTGCTCAGAGGTAATTATACATTTCAACACAGTGAAGTTGGTGCACACTACCCACTGTCTCCTTTCACAAATGAAGGTAACACTACAGTTTTACATGTGCAGTGTGCCTAGTACATTCCAGTTCTGTTGTAGTGCCGCGATCAAGTGCTGTCTATATGGAAGTGCCTACTGCGTTACTGACACAAAAGCGGCTCAACGGGATTGTAAATATACCTACTTATTTGTAATGCATTGTAATGAAGGCATTGTATATTTAGGCGTCTGTGCATACCGTTGTATAAACACTGCTGCCAAACACTGCGGCCAGTGGAAGTCACAACTTGAAAACATATTTTCTTCTATAGGTCGAAGCAGATAGCATTTTCTATAAGCTTAAAAGAGAAAGAGAAATTATGTCACAGAGAGTGAGAGAGAGAGAAAACATTAAAACTGTCTCGCAGAGTCTGGAGTTGAGAATTGTTCTTGAAAAGTTAGACTCAGATTTACAAGCTGCTTGCGTCACTTTTCCCATGTTAAAAGTGACACAAAAGTGGTGTAATAAGCTTGTAGATCTGTTTGTCAGACTGTTGTAACCTATCTGTTGGCACTGCTCAGAGGTAATTATACATTTCAACACAGTGAAGTTGGTGCACACTACCCACTGTCTCCTTTCACAAATGAAGGTAACACTACAGTTTTACGTGTGCAGTGTGCCTAGTACATTTCAGTTCTGTTATAGTGCCGCGATCAAGTGGTGTCTAAATGGAAGTGCCGACTGTGTTACTGACACAAAAGTGGCTCAACAGGATTGTAAATATACCAACTTATTTGTAATGCATTGTAATGAAGGCACTGTATATATAGGCGCCTGGGCTTACCGTTGTATAAACGCTGCGGCCAAACACCGGGGCCAGTGGAAGTCACAACTTGAAGACACATTTTCTTCTACAGGTCGAAGCAGATAGCATTTTCTATAAGTTTAAATGAGAAAGAGAAATGATGTCACAGAGAGTGAGAGAGAGAAAGAGAGAGAGAAAACAACATTAAAACTGTCTCGCAGAGTCTGGAGTTGTGATTTTTCCTTGAAAAGTTAGACGTAGATTTACAAGCTGCTTGTGTCACTTTTCCCATGTTAAAAGTGACACAAAAGTGGTGTAATAAGCTTGTAGATCTGTTTGTCAGAATGTTGTAACCTATCTGTTGTCACTGCTCGGAGGTAATTATACATTTCAACACAGTGAAGTTGGTGCACACTACCCACTGTCTCCTTTCACAAATGAAGGTAACACTACAGTTTTACGTGTGCAGTGTGCCTAGTACATTTCAGTCCTTTTATAGTGCCGCAATCAGGTGGTGTCTATATGGAAGTGCCTACTGCTTTACAAACACAAAAGTGGCTCAACGGGATTGTAAATATACCGACTTATTTGTAATGCATTGTAATGAAGGCATTGTATATCTAGGCGTCTGTGCTTACCGTTGTATAAACACTACAGCCACCGGAGCTCACAACTTCACTTCAACTGTTCTTCTACAGATCAAAGCAGACAGCAGTGTCTATAAGTTTAAAAGAGAAAGAGAAACAATGTCACAGAGAGTGAGAGAGAGAGAGAAAGAAATAGAGAGGAAACAACATTAAAACTGTTTCGCAGAGTCAGGAGTTGAGATTTTTTCTTGAAAAGTCAGACGTAGATTTACAAGCTGCTTGCATCACTTTTCCCATGTTAAAAGTGATACAAAAGTGGCATAATAAGCTTGTAGATCTGTTTGTCAGACTGTTGTAACCTATGTGTTGTAACTGCTCGTTGCTAATTTAACCTTTTAGACAGTGAAGCTGGTGCACACTACCCACTCACTCCTTTCACAGATAATTTGTTGTTGTTTCGGAAACAAAATTGTTTGTCACCTAGTGGCATTGGTGTGATTGAAACATGGTGCTCTACGTGTGGAAGAAGCCTTCACTGTAATCAAGAGAGGTAATCATTTCAATTCAGATAAGGTTGTATACAGCAGAGTGGAGATAGCAGCGTCCAAATCTTTAAAAAAGAAAGAGAAATGATGTGAGAGAGTAAGAAAGAGAAAGGGAAACAAGCATTTGCAATGCAATAGATCTCGCATTAGGAAAGTTTGAGCTATTGGTATTGTAAATAACAAATTTTGTATTTATGTGTTGGTTTTGAAAATAGCTAAATTAATAGCTTTGTCATTTACAATGCCAATAGTTTTAACTCTCGCAAATGTGACACCTATAGCATTTGTAATGCAATATGTGTTGTATTTACGTGACTTAGATGTATTGCTATTACAAATAACAATGGCTTTTATTTATTTTTTAATAATTAATACTTAAATAAAAGGAATTGTAATTTATAATGGTAATAGCTTAAAGTTTTGTAAATAACTTTTGTGAAGATTATGTTCAGTGTATTTTATTGTGACGAAAATCCAAGAACAGAAGTGACATATTAACATCTTTTTGTAACATTTGTAATAAAGCTTAAAACATTGAGAGAACATATTTGAACCAGTTGTTGTTGAATGGTTGCACAGATTGATGCTGTGGTGGCGCTGAGTGATGTTGTGGTGGCGACGAGTGATGCTGTGGCGTTCATTGATGTTCTGGTAGCGCATAGTGATGTTGTGCAGGTGCTGAGTGATGCTGTGGTGATGCGATAGATAGAGTGAGGGCGATAGATAGAGGGAGGGCGATAGATGGAGGGAGGGCGATAGAGTGAGGGAGGGCAATAGATAGAGTGAGGGCGATAGATAGATAGAGTGAGGGCGATAGATAGAGTGAGGTCGATAGATAGATAGAGTGAGAGCAATAGATAGGAAGAGTGAGGGTGATAGATAGAGTGAGGGCGATAGATAGATAGACAGAGTGAGGGCGATAGATAGACAGAGTGAGGGCGATAGATAGATAGACGGAGTGAGGGCGATAGATAGAGTGAGGGCAATAGATAGATAGAGTGAGGGCGATAAATAGATAGAGTGAGGGCGATAGATAGAGTGAGGGCAATAAATAGATAGAGTGAGGGCGATAGATAGATAGAGTGAGGGCGATCGATAGATAGAGTGATGGCGATAGAGTGAGTGCGATAGATAGACAGATAGAGTGAGGGCGATAGATAGATAGACAGACAGATAGTTAGAGTGAGGTCGATAGTTAGATAGAGTGAGGGCGATAGATAGATAGACAGATAGAGTGAGGGCGATAGATAGATAGAGTGAGGGCGTTCGATAGATAGAGTGATGGCAATAGAGTGCGATAGACAGATAGAGTGCGATAGACTGATAGAGTGAGGGAGATGGATAGATAGATAGATAGATAGATAGATAGATAGATAGATAGATAGATAGATAGATAGATAGATAGATAGATAGATAGATAGATAGATAGATAGATAGATAGATAGATAGATAGATAGATAGAGTGAGGGCGACAGATAGATAGACAGATAGATAGAGTGAGGTCGATAGATAGAGTGAGGGCGATAGATAGATAGACAGATAGAGTGAGGGCAATAGATAGATAGAGTGATGGCGATAGAGTGAGGGCGATAGATAGACAGATAGAGTGAGGGCGATAGATAGATAGACTGATAGATAGAGTAAGGGCGATAGATAGATAGAGTGAGGGCGATAGATAGATAGAGTGAGGGCGGTAGATAGAGTGAGGGTGGTAGATAGAGTGAGGGCGATAGATAGAGTGATGGCGATAGATAGCTAGATAGATAGATAGATAGATAGATAGATAGATAGATAGATAGATAGATAGATAGACAGATAGACAGATAGATAGAGTGAGGGCGATAGATAGATAGGGTGAGGGCGATAGATAGACAGAGTGACGGCGATAGAGTGAGGGCGATATATAGAGTGAGGGCGATAGATAGGTAGATAGAGTGAGGGCAATAGATAGATAGAGTGGGGGCGATAGATAGAGTGATGGCGATAGATAGATAGGAGTGAGGGTGATAGATAGATAGATAGATAGATAGATAGATAGATAGATAGATAGATAGATAGATAGATAGATAGATAGATAGATAGATAGATAGATAGATAGATAGATAGATAGATAGAGTGAGGGTGATAGATAGATAGAGTGAGGGCGATAGATAGATAGAGTGAGGGTGATAGATAGATGGAGGTGTAGAGAGAGAGGTAGAGAGAGGGGTGCAGAGAGAGGGGTGTAGAGAGAGAGGGGTGTAGAGAGAGAGGGGTGTAGAGAGAGAGGGGTGTAGATGGGGTGTGTAGAAAGAGGGGGTGTAGAGAGAGGGGGTGTAGAGAGAGGGGGGTGTAGAGAGAGAGGGGTTTAGAGAGATGGGTGTAGAGAGAGGGGTGAGTAGCGAGAGGGGTGTGTATAGAGAGGGGCGTAGAGAGAGGGGCATAGAGAGAGGGGATTGTAGAGATAGAGGGGCGAGGGGGTTGTAGAGAGGGGGTGTAGAGAGGGGGTGTAGAGAGGGGGTAGAGAGAGAGGGTGTAGAGAGAGGGGGTGTAGAGAGAGGGGGTGTAGAGAGAGGGGGGTGTAGAGAGAGGGGGTGTAGAGAGAGGGGGTGTAGAGAGAGAGGGGTGTAGAGAGAGAGGGGTGTAGAGAGAGGGGTGTAGAGAGAGTTAAGGAGGGACTTTATCTAAGATGACTTATTCATTGCACTTCCTTAATTAACTATGCTGGGCCCCAAGTCACAAGAGCCTGTTCCGCAATTTTAAAATAAAGTGTTATGGGAAAGAGAAAACACAGTAGCTCCAGTCTACGCTACCAACTAATCATTTCAAATGCATCATCTGACATGAAAAACACAAAATGCTAGCTTTGAAACCTATGCATACATAGATTTTATAGCACAACCACCGGTCAAAGCGCAGGGTCTGAGGAAAAGAGTCTCATTGGCAGTCCTAGTGCTTTCAGTGGGATGAAAATTTCACGAGCCCACAGAGAGGGGGGTAGCGTTAGCCGTTTATAGCGCAGGCGGAAATGCAATGAGGTATCATGATCTGCGCACAAACTGTAGATACTGACTGTTCTCACTTTAAATTAAAAATAAAAGGCTGGTAAAATGTCATCAGGCAAAGGTCAACTACGGGATACATAATAGAATATTTAAAATGGTGCATTAAAAAAAACGTTTTGCCTCATTGCCTATTAGTTATATATTTTATTATTATATAAACTGACACAGCTTGTGATTTGCCCAGGAGTGAATATCATTTGCTAAATTCCTGTTACACAAGCAGAAAAAATCCAGGAAACAGTCAGTGGCTGCAGGGAAAGCACACATCACTTTTTGTTGCTGACAGCTTCAATGCAGCCTTCACACAAGTGACAACGGTGGTGCTCGTTCTTCCACTTCACATTCTAATATAACAGCACTGAAGTGTTGCTCGACCCTCATATGCGTCTGGAAAACAGGTTCATGTTTGCCCTTCGATTTAGAGAGGAAATGTTAATAGCACAGGTTGTAAATGTTCAGAGTTCCTCTGATAGTGGGCTTGATAGTATACAGAACGTTGTGGGGAGGGCGGGCATGTGACCAGATGACTTTAATTAAGACAGTGCCTGCCTTGCGGGCGTCCGTGCAGTGGGGAGGAGTAAAGGAACAGAGCGCATTTAAAAGTGATAGCACAACGCTCCGGTTAAAACAACAAAGCCACACAGAGTGCATAGATGGTGGACTTTGGGGGAACAAAGATGAGCTGTAATATATGTAAGTGATTAAAAAAATGAGATGGTTGCGCTGCGCGGCTGCTGTTATTAACTATAGGCAACCGGATTCCTTCAATTAAATAAAAATGAGATGGTTGAGCTGCGCGGCTGCTGTTAATATTAACTATATGCGACCGGATTCCTTCAATTAAAACAGCCCCCGCCTCGCGTCAGTGAAGCGCGGGATGGAGTTGTGGGGAAGGGAGCGCATTTAAAACTGATAGCGCAACACTCTAGATAAACAAGTCGGATGGGTTGGGGGCGGGGGAGAAGGGGAGTGAGCGAGTGGGAGGGAAGCGCGAGCAGTGGGGAGGAGGAAAGGAACAGAGCGCATTTAAAAGTGATTAAGTATATGCGACCGGATTCCTTCAATTAATTAAAAAAATGGAAAGAGAGATGCGATGTCAGAGAGGTTCGGGCTCAGATTTGCATGCAGCCACTGGAGAAGCCTGCTTGTGGGGACTGGGAGGAAGGGTGACGAGACGCAGGCCCTGCAGTGAATAATTATGGGAGGAGAGATGCTGGCCTGAGGCAGAGCGCACCATATGGAGAGGGAGGGGTGTGGGCGGAGTGCAGGAGAAATGCTGCTGGCAGGGGAAAGCCTCGGGCAAGCTCGTGCATGAGGAGCTTGTCACGTGATTCTATTCTCGTGAACTGTTGAAAATCCGCCTGTTAGAAATTTTTTGGTTTAGCAGTAATAGGTTCGAGTAAACTCGACCTAAAAAGGATATTAAAACGTGGGAGAGACACACACCATAGGGGGGGGGGGGTACGTGAAGCCAGAGGCGCAACCAGTCAAAAATAACGGGGGTGGGGGGGGGCTAGAAAAAATTTGGGGTGGGGGCTTTAGTTCAAGCAAAAAGAAGAGTGGAGGTGCAGGGGCTGTAAGCGGGAGGGGGGATTATCCAAGCCTCATTAACAAGCAAAATGTCTTTAAAAGACCTGTCACGTACACTCGGGTGCGAGTGTGTGTGGGCCTAGAAAGCTATCTCATCTTTGCTGAAGCCCCGTTAGCCCAATTTATTTTTGCGCCTGCTGCATTCTACATATTCTCTCCTTTGACAGATAACTTGTCGTTGTTTCAGAAACAAGCTTGTTTGCTCACCTTGTGCTATTGCCGTTGTCCGTGTTACATAATCCATCCTGAAGCTGTACATCTAAAAGATATTAAAAGAAAGGTGTTATGATTGGTAATTCTTGCTATATTAATTTGGAGTTAGATAATATCGCACTTTTATTAACGTTTGATTGTCAGATTTCTACGAACTGTTTGTATTGTGAATATATTCCTGGCATTTCAGCTATTATAAAAACGTTACTACTATTGTGGAAAAAATGAAACATGTAAATTAATACAGTATGTAGGAGTGTGTTCGTCTAAAATACTAAGTCGCATTTTTGTATGTAGTCATCTACAACCCTTTGACTCCTTGCGATGCATACTCAAGCCTCACTGCTCACCTTTTCGTGGAAAAGACACCTTCTTCATGAGGTAGTTCCGATCTCCAACAAAGAAGTCTCATATATGGTGCCTAGTCTTGATATCTCTATGGCTAACAACATATTCGTGCTCTCATCATCATCATCGCAGGTTCTTCACCCGCTCAGTGCTTCGGGCACCACTAACTCAGTGACCAAAGAGGCCACGCATGTGGTAGTGGGCCCCTTGTTCGGTGCTTTGGGAACAACTCTAAAATGGCGTAGAACACGTGCGCCCGTCTTTTTTATACATAGGGTCACGTGTGTAGTGACGGATGTGCTGGATAGGTGGGGTGTAGGTGTATACCAGCCATGAGAGAGTGTGTGTCTTGATCTGACAACTAGACCTGCAACTAAGAAATCACTACAATGGAAATCTGGGCTTTGTACTGTTGTTCTGTTTTTCTGGTAGCGTAAGAGTGGCCTGTACTAACGTATTCAGTCTCGATTAATTTATCACCTCCCCCAGGGGCTTTTAAATGTTGGGAGAGGGGTCAATAATTGTGTTGACTTTTCTTCTTTAGTGTGCAGTGCTATTGTTTTGTAAAATGTATACATCTTCAAACTATCTTTACTCTTACGATGTACGTGCAATATTTCCGTAATTGATTTTAAAAGTAATATACGCTTTTTTACAGTTTAAAAAAATATATTTTTATGATTATCCCAGATAATGTCTTCTCTTAATATGTACATTAAATACATAAATATATGTTTTTGAATAATTGGAATCTTACATGGAGTACGTGTACGGGGCGCCGTATATGACGTCACGCAGGATATTATTTTTTATTAAAACAACGCAGGGTGCTCGTTTTGGGTGAAAAAGAAAAAAAAGTGAAACCCGCTTTATTGTTAATTAGCCTCCGGGGGGGGTCTACCGCCCGGATGTTTAACTATATGTATGCGGGGGGACTCATGGCCCCCCGGAGTTCCGGGGACAACTTTCTCCTACACTCGATTCCCTCCCCCCTCCCCCACCTCCGGGGCCTCTTTTTATTTAAAAAAACTGTACAAAGGTGTTGCAAATGTGGTATTTTGGTTTCTTTCTGTCTTGTAGAGGATCCAAGGGAAATATAATGTTTTTTTGTACCGCCACTACTTTTCTGCCTGTTACTATAGTAACAGTTCATGAATCAGTTGTGTGAGTACAGAGGTTAGAAGTTCACCACAATATGTTGGTAATTGAATTACTTACTGTGCTGGAGATTTATATATTGTTTTTTTCATAGGAACCGTTAGTCGTAGAAGAAGTTTGTGGAAAAGTTTTATTAAGGATTCCTTCCTGTACGGGGAGTATTAGGGTAACGTGCTCCAAGCGGGACTTTAATAAGTTTAATGTTCATTGGCTGTAAAGTATTAAAAGTAGAAGGCTTAGCAGTCATTCCTTGCTCGTCTTTGGAGAACATGGACATTTTATTGGCTAAAGTGTTCTGAACACAAGTTTGCTCCTTATTGGGTGGGAACGGTTCACTGTTGTCAGTGATATTGTGATGCATTTTCCAAAGGAGTATGGGGAAAGAAAGTAGTAGAAGGCAGGTTAAGAACACTATTAACTCTGTACAGTGCCCATCAGGTGGTAGAGAGGAATTATGAGGGAAACAATTTTTTATATATGTTCGAAGAGCCTTTTATATAATTGCCGTGTGGTGTATAAATCATGGTGGAAAAATGAAAGTGTTTTACGCTGTTTTCTTTTATCAAGTTTGTAGGTGATATACTTCTTAGTACGACTATTTACTTATAATGTGGTGTTTATTTTCATGATGGGGAGGTGTGGTTGCGTAGCAAAAAATTCAGTCTAGGTTTGAAACAGTTTTTATTAAGCAAATACAAATAAACTTTCTTCAGAAACTATCGCAGTATATATGAAAGGGGTGACAATTAAAAATGGAATTTCATAAAATATCAGTTAAGCATGGCTATATAGTTCATTTTTGTGCTAAAGTTTGTAAAAGTGTTGCCCCACATTCTTGTTGATGTAAGAGGGCATCAGTTACTTTTAGATAAAGTAGAATAGAAGTGCTACAACAAACACTCCCGCACTACATTATCTCAGATCAAGAAAACAAGTAAAACATTAAAATCTAAATTGTTTCATATTACATAGAAATGCATGTAGTATTATTTTTAAAATTTGTATTCTGTACAATTCAGAAACATGCTGTTGTAGTGTTTACAAGTTGCAGACTGTTCCGCTAATAAATCACATACTCACCAAAGAATATATAGAATGTTACTCTTATAATATATAGTACAGGTCCTATATATTCTTTAGGGAGAAGGTGAATAGGTATCGCAAATAAGAATAGAAATTAGAAAATAACATTCAGAAACGTAGGGTTTATTACATATTTAAAGTAACAAATTATGCATGATAGCTATATTTTAATATATATAAAAATATCTGATCAAGTTTTTAAAAATATTTGATAATTATATTACAGATGGCGCTGAAAAATCTCCTATTCCTGTTCTGTAGCAATAGGACAACCTATTATAATATAACGATTGATACCATTGTTACAGTAAAAAGAAAAGGAAAATAAAGTTATGTATTTAAGAGAACATGAAATAGTTTCGAGCGGTAATTATTTACTGAACTTCTTTTCTCCGGGAGGTGAAAAAATTAGATCTTCGTGGTGACGGGTCATAACTCCTCTGAGCTCATGATGTTGAGAATAATAATATGTATATATTCTCACAGCACATGATCACAAAGGGAAAATAGACTGAAAGCCGCAAGCTGGTAACGTTGCTTACTTATCGTTACTGTTTGTGACGACGGATTGTGAATTCCGCTAGGATCACTAAGACTGTTAATGTTATAATGTACATATTAACAGTATTTGATCTCTAGGGGAAAACATAATAACAAGTGTATCATTGTCACGTTGATTGTAAATGTTTAGGGTTTGCGTTGACGGGTTAGCAACACCTCTCGAGCGAAGTACAGTATTAATATTATAATATAAAAAGTCACTATATATAAGGTAAAAGGAGCCAGAAAAGGAGTAATATTTGTTATAATATATCTGTTTCTAAGAACAAGTTGCTGACGTTATAGAGAAAAAGGGAAAAACATGCAATACATTTTTTTTTACATATAAATGTTTAAATATTGACAAATAGTCACAATTTATAACTAAGTACTATGCCTATGCCATCCTGAAACAACTTACAACTCCGGAATATGTTTGTTGACGCAAAAAGAGAATCCAATGCTGGAGAAAGGAACCTGCAACAGAGATTGGCGATTCAGAAATAACTCGGGAAAACGAAACTAATTGCACAGTAGGTGTGGTTTATATAGTTTTTTGTTGTTTAGTAGTCTATGGAAGGAAGATGTGGCTCCGCCTATGTAGATGGCAAGTTTTGCAGTTTACACATGCTCACGTTTTAACTGTTTTTTGTCTGCACATGTTCGGAAATGTTTCAAACTGTGAAGCTGTAAAGGTTTCGATTTTGATAGTAACACGTATAAGGTATTATTATCTACATATGTTGGAGAGTTTAAAAAGTGTTACTCGGTAAACTGTGTTCTTTGCATTTTCATGATTAAGAGCATCTAAATTAGAAGAAAAAAAAGGTTTAATATTTGTTATTTTTATGGTTCTTAATTTAAAAAATGCTAGCATTTGTAGATCGTAATCCTACCCTCGGAAAGGTGTGCTGGCGCTTGGGGCTTTGGGAAGGTTATTAAATAATAAATGCCCTTTTCTATGCACCTGTAGACTTGGCTTTTAAACTTTCAATTGCCTAGTCTGTATATTTACACTTCGTCCAAACATTTTGGTACTGCTATTTTAGTATTGCAGTGAGCCATTCAGCAGTATGTGTTTATGTATACACTGTTCTAAAAGTGAAGCTGCTGTACATTTTGCCAGACACTCTCCTTGCAGAATTGTAATAATTCAGCCAGTACCCAAGTAGTCATGGTGCAAAGTGGGCCTTAGGGCATGGACTGCTTCAAAGTCCTATACACTATGCATGTACGCTTCTATGCACGGGCAAACTTGTCTTTTATAGCTTTTATTATCCAGTCTATGTTCTTACACTTCCAGCAAACTATTTGTGATTGCTGATTCAGTATTGTAGTGAGCTATTCAGTAGAATGCCGTTATGTATGCACTGTGCTAAAAATGAAGCTCTTTTAAATTCAGACAGACACTCTCCTTCAAGAACTGTAATTATCCAGTCAGTACTCAAGTAATCATGGTGCAAAGTAGGCCTTAGGCCATGTACTGCTTTAAACCTGTACAGACTATGCATGCAGTATTCTATGTAGTTGCACATTTGTTTTTTATACATTCAATTACCCAGTCTATATCATTAGACTTTCACAATCACTCTCACTCTACTGTTTCAATATTGTAGTGAGCTATTCAGCTCTGTTTCCTTATATATGTACTGTGGTAAAACCTAAGCTGTTATAAATTCAGTCATGCACTCTCCTGGCAGAACTGTAATCATTAGGGGTGGGCGGCCAGCTACGCTCCGTGCACGGAGTGTGCGTAGTGCCGTCTCCTACACATTTTGCGTAGCGGGCGTAGCCAGGCGGCACTACGCACGCTCCGCAGACGGTGCGTAGCCGGCCGCCACCCGCCTCCCTCCCGCCCTCCCTAAATACTTCAATAAAGGACTAGAAAGCTTTTAAAAACACTTACCTTGTCCGCCGCGTCCCCGGGGCTCCCTCTCGCCGTCCCTGGATTCGCGCCGCCATTTCGAATACTAATGCGCATGCGTGGGCGGCCACGCATGCGCATTTCTCACGAGAAATGCGCATGCGCGGGCGCCCGCGCATGCGCATTAGTATTCGAAATGACAGCGCGAATCGCGCCCGCGCATGCGCATTAGTATTCGAAATGACGGCGCGAATCCAGGGACGGCGAGAGGGAGCCCCGGGGACGCGGCGGACAAGGTAAGTGTTTTTAAAAGCTTACTAGCCATTTATTGCAGTATTTAGAGAGGGTGGGAGGGAGGCGGGCGGCGCGTAGTGGGGCTACGCGGAGTGCGCGGGTGGGCGTAGTTTTGTGCCCACTTCGCGTAGCTCCGCGTAGCCCCACTACGCACACTACGCCCAGGGTTAGTAATCATGCAGTCAGTACCCAAGTAATTATGGAGCAAAGTAGGCCTTAGTATATGGACTGCTTCAAACTCCTATTTACTATGCATGTACTGTTCTATGCACCTCAAAATTTACCTGTTATATTTTGAATTCCTCAGTCTTTATCTTTACACTTCCACCAAGCACTCTGTCTTTCCTGTTATAGTTTTGTAGTGACTCATTGATCAGTGTGTAGTAATCCATTCACTACATTCAAACAGTAATCAGCAGATGTACAATAAGTGGTAGATCCCCAGAGATATGCCAGTTATTGTGCACTGTGATATCACCACAATGGATGCACCGTATTTACAATGTGGTGTATTTTAGAGCAAAAACGGCACAGATATGTGATGTATTTGTGTTGTGAAGGTGGTGCATTGTTTGACTTGAGTTCCAAGCACAACTCAGCTTCAGCAATGCTCTTGGGGTTCTATGCTCACAATGCTGTGTCAATCCTTACACCTGTTTCAAGCAGGTGCAGGGTTTTGACATGGCATAGGCCTAAAGGTGCATGAATGAAATCTTATAGATTTCACTCAGTCACTTTTAGGAGGCGTTCCTATGCCAGAACACCTCCACTCCCTCTCCCCCCACTCTCTGCGCAGGAAAGCCTCTTTCTGGCGCAGGGCTATAGAAGATGATGCACCTTCCATATGCTTCACATTGTAAATATCAGACACCATGGCACATCTTTTGCACCACCGCTGCATCACAAAAGTGACGGAAAAGATGTGCAAAAGAGGCACAAGGGGGTTGTAAATCTGCTCCTAACACATACAAATTCACCCAGGCAGTTTCACTAGCAGTGCAAATTGAAGCATAGACTTGTAACATATTTATATGGATATGTTACATAGAAGTGCTTCGGAGGTACTACAGTATACTATAGGTAAACACCTTATACTTTTATGCTGTAGGACTCCCTTATAGTTTTGCACTTTCACATTCACCATACACTACTAATTCATTCATTCATTTATGCACTACACATTTATTCTGACAAACTTTTACACACTATTATAGAAATATAGTTCTTTCTTAAGCCAGTGGAAGTCGTTCTGAAAAGAACTGTTTTTTTTTTCTTTTTAGTTTTCAATTTTTTTTGTATTTTTTCAGCAAGATTTTAGTTGGTTTTTTTTAAACCAAAAAAATGAAACTGGAAAAAAAACTGTGGAACAGGAACAAAAAAGAAAAAAAAAATATTATTGTTTTAGGCAACGGTGCTCTTCTTTCCTCTTCACAATGAGGTGAATAGACTGCTCACCGTAACAAAGGAGTTCTCTGCAAACTTTACAATGAATTGTAAGATCCGCAAACTTATGCACAATAATAGGATGCAGACTGCTCGGAGGAGGTGGTGATGCAGTTGAGGTAGAAGGAACTGCAGGTTGAGGGTTCTCCTGGAACCTTTGTGTTACCATCCTTGTATAATTATTTGGATGCTAATTTTTGACATGGTGAACGATTGAGCCTGTCCCGAAAGAGTACTTTTTAGTGGGGTCACCCCTGGAAAGTGCAACCTTACAGATCTTGAACGTTACTTTCGGCGCATTCGCCTTTTTTTGTCCCTCCGGATATGAAAAAAACTTCCAAATGAAAGCTTCTTTTCTCTTTTTCAGAGTTCTGAAAGACTACAGCTCCACAGAATAGATGTTTCTCCTGGGAAAGTCCAAGTAGGATGATCAAAATGAGAGGGGTCTTTCAACAGTTGGAATAGGAAGTATTATGAACCAATCAAAACTCTCCTTTTATGGTCACATGACATTGCGTACGCTTACAGTGCTCTTACGGTGCTCTTAAGATGTGAGTACGTACGACGTACCTCTGCGATTTGCGTAATTGCTTTTAAAAGTAATAATCGCTTATTAAAAGTTAAAAAAAGACTATTTTCATGATTGTCCTAGATACTGTCTTCCCTTAATATGTACATTAAATACATAAATATATGTTTTTGAACAATTAGAAACTTTCGCGTCGTACGCTTACGGGGCGCCGTACATGACGTCATGCAGAAGCATTGATGTCTGATGTCATGAGTGATGTCATTTGAGATGTCATCAGTGATGTCATGAGTGATGTCACTGACCATGTCATGAGTGATGTAATATGTGACATTATTAGCAGCACATGTCGGGCGCGCGAGTTATAGTTAGCTGAACTAACTATAACGGGAGAATTTCAAAGGTTTTGTATGAGTGAAATGTCCAGCTAACTATAACATGTGTGAAACTTATGGTTTTTTCAATGAATTTGCAAGGTTTTTCAAATTCTAATTCCTAACTATAACATGTGTGAAACCTTTGGTTTTTTCAGTGAATTTCTAAGGTTTTTTAAATGCTAATTCCTAACTATAACGTGGCTGAAACCTATGGTTTTTTCAGTGAATATATATATATATATATATATATATATATATATATATATATATATATATATATATATATATATATATATATATATATATATATTTTCATCATTATTGATGCACTAAAATACAATCCTGAAAAAACTAGCTTTTCCACAACAGTAATGGCGGGTCGATGGATGCATGACCGGCCTGCAAAAGATGCTGCCTGTACTGGAACTCAGAGGCAGTGGCTTGTATGTCCTACTGCTGCATGCTCTGTCGATGATGCTGTGCTGTAGCAGGTACCTGTGGTGGGGCAGTTGCTAAGAACTGAAAGACGACAGCCACGTCCATGATCACGCAACAGTCATAAAATCAAATTGGTACCTGACTGTTAGGTATGTGAAAACCATTGTGTTACTTTACGGGTGAATGGATCCTGGAGTAGCCAAGTGTGCCTAAGTACGTGACAAGCAAACCTAACAGTTAACATTTAATTAATCGTCCATAATAGGTTACCTTTTCGAGAACGTGCTAGGCATGAACTCAACGTTTGGTGAACCCGCTCAGCTGATAATCCAATGCATCAGTGTTTCAGTTTACTAAAAATATGAGCAAGTCATTTCGATTTTGACAGATTTGAACCCTCTGAAAAATGATCTTTGCTAAACTGACACTATTGTAATCTCACTGAAGGACTCCTGCCTGACAATGTAGTATCTACAATGTATACAACAGAAGAGATAAATTGGTTATGAAATCCCAGTGCATGTGGTAGCATTGTAATGAAAGTGTTAATCCAGGCCATTGACTTCTCACCCCCATGTATCCCCAAATGTCAAAATTACTTCTGAAAAGTAGTGAATGATAGAATATGAAGCTCTGAAAAATTGATTTGTCCTGAAAGGGTGTCTGCAATATATGAATGGTTTCTGTTTTAAGAAAAGTGAAATGGACACTTTAATGGAATACCATTTTTTACAAACTGAATGGGTGTGCCGTTTGAAGCAGTTTCCATCTACATAAAAAACAAAGATAGTTTTATATGTGGCCTTAAGCAAAGTTTTGAAAATGTTTCCTAATACACAAATGTTGTATAACCTTAGTTTTAACCTCCTAATTGTATGCAGCCTTGAGGATTCAGGCAAAAATGCACCAGAAGTGCTCACAAGTGAGTTTAACCCACCCACATGAAAGGTAGTTCTCTTGAACAAGGAGATAAGTTGTCACTCGATTTGGAAAATGTGCAGCAAGAGTAGTTGATAAAACTTCGTTTTCAAGCTTACTCACTGCTACAGAACATAGCAACAACATAACTTTTGAATGCTTGCTCTCCTGACAGACCACAAATATAAAATCACGTCTTCTTCATGCTGTTAATCTTTTCAAATATTTGTTATACTGAACAAAGTTTGGAACTGCATCACATTAAAATAGAAAGACTCGCTGATTGTTTGTTTTTTGTTGTTGTTATTTTAATAAGGAGCAGCAGGTGTTAATGTAGTTGGTATAGCCTTGGGGTGGTGGCTTTTATGTAGCCGCAGACGCGCTGCGAACGTTGAGGAGAAAACGTGTATGTGAGAATTTTACAGGAAACATGGTGTATTATCCTTATTAGTATGGATCAAACAAATTGGCGGGACGAAGAAGCAGAGGTTCATTCAGCTTCTGAGAGGTACTGGTTATCAAATAGTGGCTACTGACAGTCCCCAGATGGTCATGACCTAAAGAAGCCCAAGTGATGCTCCATAAGCTTAGGCGTAGGGTGCCCACACCTTAGGAGGGATAGGTGCTCCGGTGCCGGAGCGATTAACCTGCCCCGTCCTGACGCCTGCTTGTACAAGCTTGTACAAGCTATTTGACTATTAGCTTAGAGTGGCCACCACCCAGATTATTCAGAGGACAATTATTAACGGTCTTGTTTTTAAATTAATAATCACTATCCTGCACCACACTTATCACCACTTGATTTTCGGTCCTGAAGAAACGTCAGGGACCCTTTGGGCCACTTGAGGCGTGAAACATGTCTACCTAACTCTGTTACCTAGGCACATTACGCCTACATCGGTAACCCCGGACCTACGGGTCCTTTTTTATTCCACCAAGGGTGTCTGTCTTATTAAAAGGTTTTAGAGGTACACCCTTAGGTAGTTTTAATACTCACTCACACACACAACAGCACCTTTTCTGAGGACTCTACCCACACACCCACATGAACCATACAGCAGTTGTCTCAAAAGATCTCCGCTAAAGTGACCCTTCGGGGGAGCCGTAGGGCATTGCACCGCCGGCCCAACGAGGAGCAACCGTCCAATGATGAAGCATGACATTCTTCGGGATGTGGGAGGGCAACAGGAGACAAGATTTGTCTTCCCAAGCACTTGTCTCACTTTAAACACACGACCTAGCACTACCTCTTTCTATTTTTCGTACATCCCCTCATTTTTTTCACCTAGTCTGGAACAGTGCCCCTTTGTTGGTTTAACTACTTGGTATCTCTGGAGCACGGGCA